>NC_081181.1:50110590-50710590 GCF_029867415.1 Vicia villosa | reverse complement strand
TAATCCCCAAATAACTTGTGATAACAGAATTAGGATTGGCTAAATGGGTAAGACCTATCCTTTTAACACTGTATGTTTGGCGGACTAAGCTTATATTATAGTATCTTTACTTTGACCATCATGCCCTGTTTTTTGCCAGGATTTCGTGGGGTTGAGCCTAAACGGGGCGACCATACCCTTAGACTTCACAATGCATTGTTGGAATGACCTGGATTTCGAACGTTCGCCCTCCACTTTGATCGACTCGTCCTATTTTTTACGGGCAAACTCATTTACCACTTCTAAGTTGAATCACATTGATTATAAAAAATTCGTCTTCAAGATATGATACACTTAAAATATCTCCTTAATGGTCTTGCAACTTAGGCTAAATCTCTGTTAAGGATTCTAAATAAAAGGACATTAAGAGTAACTTGTCATGTAGATGAACTGTTTAATCAGAACATTGCCATGTTATAAAATCAGAGGATTATTAAAAAACAATTCTAGAATATTCACTAGAATGCATGAAATATCGATCAAACACGTTGTGTTGGTAATTTTGATTAGGACTGAAAGAAGAAACATATGAGATTTCGGTTTGAGAACCAAATCGTTAGAATCAGAAAAATTGTTCTAAAACCAACTAGAAATATGAATGGAATAGGAATTTGAAAAACATCCAAGAGTAGTAAAGAATTGAAAATATATATATATATATATATATATATATATATATATATATATATATATATATATATATATATATATATATATATATATATGGCATATCATATGAGAATGACATATTTATATGAGAATGTGAGAATGAATCTGAACCATTGGATTTTAAAATAAATGGTGGAGATTATATATGAATATTTTTTTTCTCTCTCATGCATCTTGAAATAAATGAAGTAGGAGAGAGAAAAAAAAGATTCACTTATAATCTCCACCATTTATTTTAAAATCCAATGGTTCAGGTTCATTCTCACATTCTCATATAAATATGTCATTCTCATATGATATGCCCTATATATATATATATATATATATATATATATATATATATATATATATATATATATATATATATATATATATATATATATATATATATATATATATATATATATATATATATATAAACTATGTTATAGGTTTAATACATAATAAACATTAGCTATATTTTTATTTGTGTTGATACTAAAGATGCTGCAAATTTTCACACAATATCTTTTTGAAAATACAGTAACAAACCACACACTTATTTTGGATACTACTTATATTTGAGATGAACACAAAGTTTATCAACATGCTTGTCTAAATCATCACAACTACATATCTATGGATCTTCACTCACTTCAACGACTCATCCCTAATTCGACAGTTGGAGCAGTAGTTGTAGCAGCAGCCGAAGCCATCACAATTCCTCGAGTCCGTTGCTCCACATTTCCATGCCACCCTAACCATTCCAACATCAATCAAACACATAAACATAAGAAATCGAAAACACAAAGATTCATGTTTCAAATGTAACATTTTTTTCATTTGATATTTCGTGACATACCAATGACCATGTTAAATCCACGGTGTTCGAGCTCACGATATTCTTGACACAAAGCGCAAGCCTCGCAGCAGCAATGAATCAGACAATCTGTGCAATCATTTCCTTTCAAACCATATTGTTGTCTCATCTTTGAACGGTAGAAGCAAGAATACAAACAGCCACACCCAATCACACAACAAATTAACGTGTACAATGCCCCACTAGCACCACATGCTGCAAAATAAAATAAAAAGTTATATATATCATCAACTTGAATCACAATCCCAATTTTATCTTATTTTTAATCTAACCGTCACTATAGAGTTTAAAGAAGTCAAATTAATCCTTTACTAGATCCAACTTCTCTAAAATGAATAATTTATTTTAGATTCTCATTTTAGTCAACTCATTAAATTATGATTATTTTTCTTAATAATATAAATGTATATAATTGAATTTGGTATAAGAAATTAAAGGTTGGCTTACAAGTGGATCCCTTGTCAATGATTTCTGCAACTTGACCAAAAGTAATACATGGACACCAGAATGTTATGCAACCTGTAACAAATTAGACATAATTAATGGAATAGTCAATCAACAAGTCAACACCGGTAAACTATGAATCATAGACAAAATACAGACACAAATACGTTGACATCGATAATAATTTATTAAAATAAATAAACAGAGGCGTCGGTGTTCCAAAGATAATAAGATGGGAGACATACTTTTTGTAGGATCAGAGCAGCAATCACAAAGACCGGAGGACCATTCAACTATAGGTTTAGGCGGAGGAGGAGGAACTGGCTGGTAGTCGGAGGATGTGGTGCCGGAATATGTGGATGTATTGCTGTTGTAGCTGACCGGAAAGCCTGTGGCAGCGCCTGGTTGTGGCTGATGGTAAGGTGGCTTTCCTTCCTGTGGTTGATACATTTTTGGAAAGTGAAGTGTTGTTTTGTGTTGATGAATTGTCAAGATGTGAATATTTATAACTGTGGAAAATTTGAGTGAGTGTGGAATGGTTCAACGTTGGGGGATTGTATAAGCGCGTCTTCTTTTTATGCAACTTGTTCGATACTTCCACTATTATTATTCAACAAAATAAACACAAAATGTTTCTTATACACACCTTCATGATATCTAATTAATCAGATATAATAATAATTTAATTAAGAATTTAATTGATCAAGTAGTTCATTTTATTCACATTATAAAATATGATTAATTTGTATAATTAAATTAATTACAATCTAGTAAAGTGTAAATTTAGTTAATTATTCAAATTAATTACATTTTTTTCGCATGATTAACCCTATACAATGTTTTAAAACCCGGATTGACCCGGCCGGTTGAACCAGTTTAACCTTGAACCATTTTTTAATCCGGTTGGATTTGGACCAATAAACGGTTAGGTCTATAAAGTTGGGATAAAATTGTTTCAAGCGCAAAATAACCGTAAAATTGGAACCGGTTTTGGTAAACCAGACGGTTCAAAAAATAAAAGATAATTTTTTTATGTTTTATTTTATTTTATTTCTTTGTTTAAATCTAAAAAATTAATTATAGCAAATATCTAAAATTGTATAAATAGAAAATAAAGAATAAAATTGAAGGACACAAGACAATGTATGTAAAGAGATGTAAAAAATTATACTAATGAATAATTTATGGCTTTGAGTTAAGCAATTAGGATATATATATATATATATATATTAGGGGTGGCAAAATGGATGGATTGGATGGATTTGGATTGGATTGTTAATGGATGGATCAAAACAATCCATTAATCCATTATTAATCCACTAAACTTTGTTTTAAAAATCCAATCCAATCCATCCACTAAGGAATATAATCCATCCAATCCATCCATTAAGGTATTTCTAATGGATGGATATCCATCCATCCATAAAATTAACTTAATTTTTTTTTTAATTTTCGGTTAATTTTACAAAAACAATTTTTTTCTGAAATTTTTTTTAATTATAAAATTTATCAATGTAACTAATTTTTGATTAACTTTCTAATTCTAACCAACTAACTTTTTCATTAACTAATTCCATCCAAAGAAAATTAAAATTCAATACATGTCAATTAAGTCATTTTAACGTTAATGTTAAATTAAATAAATTCATTGCGAGCCAATTAAGCAATTTTAACGTGAATAGCGCATCATTAATTTTTCCAAGGAGAAAACAATTCCCACTCTCTGGATATTAAATTAGATATACTAGATACTGCAATATATTATCTAAAATAAGAAAATTGTTCATAAAGAAGCAAGATATTGTTGATTTTTATGTCCTGATTATATTTTGTCCATACACACTATTTGATTTCATGTACTGATATATATCAATTTCATGTTTACGTCACAAACAATAAATATTTACATTTTTTTTTACATTATGATACAAGAAAAACTATGGGTAAATATTAAAAGAAAAAAAAATGTCAAGAAATTGTTTAATTTTAGATTTTTCATGTTTTTTAATAAAAATATTATTTAATAAGTAATAAACTAAAATCCATTGGATTTATAAAATGAGATGGATGGATTGAATCCATCTATATAGTTTCATGGATGGATTGGATCAATCCATTAAATTTGTTTTTTTATTAATGGATGGATTGGATGGATAAATTATAGGATGGATTGGATGGATATTCTATTAATGGATTTTATTGCCACCCCTAATATATATATATATATATATATATATATATATATATATATATATATATATATATATATATATATATATATATATATATATATATATATATATATATATATATATATATATATATATATATATATATATATATATCCTTAACTAATTTTATGATTTGTTATTAGGTCTTACATTGCATTCTTCTTATTTTGTAAGCTTGTTTAGTAATATCGTATTTATTTGAGAATTTTATTCTACAAATAATTATATAAATTAATTTTATTAAAATATTTAATGATATATTTATTTTTTTTTAGTTTAAATTTAATATACAATTGGTTGAACCGATTGAACCATAACCCACATATTTTAACGGTTCTTTCTTGAATTCGATTTTTAAAACATTGACCCTATATTCGTTCATGTACAACTAAGTTGTGTATATGTATCAATATCCGAAATAAAATTGTTTCTTTCAATAAGTGAGTAGGGTATTTATATTGTACCATGACACTCTGGATTGAAAGAAAATATCATAATTGCATACACTTTTTGAACCAAACTTACACTGGTGCGGTATCTCATTAAAGGTAAAGGTAGTCATCTAAATCTTTTGACCTAAATTAGTTATTGATAAATTCGGTGAATACTTCACAAGTTTAAAAAAAGTTAATTATATGTTTTTTTCTATATTTGATGAATTTATTTCTCTTATATGGTAGTTGTATTGTAGGTTCTGACTTCAATATTATAATTATAAATCATGTTCCATAGCTATTTGATTAAGTTGCTAAAATGTAGACATTAGCTGTTTAGCTTATTTTTCTTTATCAAAACTTTTTAAAAAAATACCTTAACTTGTTAACCTATATATATTAGATTATTTTTGCATTTACCAAAATAAAAATATTAGCCTATTTTTGTAAAATCATTTTTTATTTTCATTTTCTAATATATGTATTTATTTTAACTTATTAATAAAATATGGAACTATTAAAATGAACCTTTAAAATGATGAGATGATGTAAAACAATGTATTTTTTAAAAATAAAAAATTAATTATATATTGCTATTTTTATTGTTCTAAAAAAATGAATACAATTATTCATTTCAAAAGTTTCGTAAAATTAGTAAGACCAATGTTTTAAAAACCGAACCGGAGAAAGAATCGTTAAAACATGCGTGTCATGGATCAATCGGTTCAACCTTGGTTGAACCGTATATTAAATTTAAACTAAATAAATAAATAAATATATTATTAAATATCATAATAAAATTAATTTATATCATAATTTGTAAAATAAAATTCTCAAATAAATATGATACTAATAAACAAGATTACAAAATAAGAAGAATGCAATGTAAGACCCAATAACAAATCATATAATTAGTTAAAGACCAATATGTATATATTTGTCCTAATTGCTTAATTCAAAGCCATAAGTTCTTCATCAATATAATTTTTCACATCTCTTTAAAGACCAACATCAGTTATCCCGTGTCCACAAATATTATATTATTTTTCTCTTTCTATTACATTTACATTATTTTGTGTCTTTCAATTTTATTCTTTATTTTCCATCTATACAATTTATTATTTTGTGTCTTTCAATTTTATTCTTTATTTTCCATCTATACAATTTTAAATGTTTGCTATAATTATTTTTTTAGATTTAAACAAAAAAAGAAAATGAAGTAAAACATAAAAAAAAAAAATTATCTTTGATTTTTTTTAACCGCCTGGTTCACTAAAACCAGTCTCGATTTTACGGTTATTTTGGTTTTTTGCGCTTGAAGTAATTTTATCCCAATTTTATAGACCTAACCGTTTATTGGTCCAAATCGAACCGTATTTGACAACGGTTCAAGGTTGAACCGGTTCAACCGGCCGGGTCAATCCAGTTTTTAAAACATTGAGTAAGACAGCAAAACATACAAAATGCGAAAATAAAAAACTTTTTTGAGATTTAGGTTTATACTGCATAGTTTTTTGGAGCATAAGATTTTGTAATATTTTTATTTAATATAAGTTGACACATTATTATTATAATTAAAAAATATATACAGACTGCATTACTTTCTACCCGTTGATTTGATTTGAATATAAGTGTTGATAAGGATAGTTGTATTGACCGCACTACTCTTGCAGAACAATAATTTACAAACGCGCGCGTGTGGAATTAACAAAATTAAAGGTTTTTGTCACAAAAAAAAAAACAAAATTAAAGGTTTACTTTATCTTGCATTCTTGCTTGACTTTTGGTAGTAGGGACTTGGCAGGACATATAAAACAAACAAAAGACTTTTAAAATAAATCAAAACTAATATTTATTTAAATGAAATTAATAATCTAGATTTAAACTATTTGCATAAGGGAGTTTATACACTATCAATTAACCACAATCTTAAACTATGAATAACTCTGAATAACTCTGAATAATGGTAACACTCTAGCTTGCACCAGCACTCATTTAAAGCAGATCTTCCCCATCAAAATTGAGTCATTTGGACAGGACTTACAAGATAGAGTTCTGTTGCTATGTATGATGCATCTGCAAAATAACTAGCATAACCATTTATTTGTCAGGACTATATAAAAGTTTGCATTCAAAATCATCTCCATTTCAAGCCGCACTGGGGATTAAGATGATGATTGTAATATGAAAACACTAATTGGTATAAATGCCTGAGATGAAAGAAGATTAAAAAGTTAAGATTTTAAAAAAAAAATTAGCAAAGAATTTCCAAATCAGATCAACAATGACGAGTGCACACCAAATTTCACTTTCAATGATAGTAGTGGGCCACATTTTTGTAGAAAGGAAATTATATCTAGCACGAAAAACATACAGTTGATTTTCAGATTTTTCATGATATATACTTGAATGAACTTTTTCAACACACCAGTGATCAAAACCACAGATCACAAAACAAAAACAGCAACAACCAAAATTGTCATCACATTATAATTACTTTACAAACAAATGGAGGGGTGGGAGTGTGAATGTTATTGCCGTCATCATGGGCAGAATCTAGCCATACTTCAACTGGTAGCAGTCTAATCAGTTGAAAGTTGTGGTAAAATTGAGCATCTGCACCGGCTTGTTGCATCATCACTTTTCAGAAACAAGAATCAGAAATCTAATTATCGCGAGCACCCCAATTGTCCAAAACAAACTCTGGCATGTTAACATGGAAACACACTACAAGGATAATATTTCAGATACTCGTTCATGTGCATCGGGAGGAATCTCCCTACCAGGGACGAGAACATTCAGAAGGTTGGTGTACCTGTGGGAATATAATGTCAATATCATTCCATAAAAGGGTATTAATAACTAAAATTTATGTATTAACTCACTCTGCAGCAGTAAACAAGTGTACATGTTCTGTAATGAAGGCAAGCAAGGCCTGTGACAAGAATAGGAATACCAAGATAAGATGACTTGAGAAACATTACATAAAACACAGTAGTTAGGTCAGTTGACTTACCTCAAATGGCATGTTTAAGAGTTCATAGTAGGTGCGGACTCGATCCAATCTTTGTTGCACTATTTCGCTGTTTATGGATGGAATAGCAGCCAATGCCTGTAACACAATCCAAAATTGTTATGCCTCTAAAATTTTAGCAAGCACTCTCCACTTTATTCATAATACTGTCTAATTTTCAAAATTATATGCAACAGGCAATATCCGCACACATGGGATGTGTCTAGTTAGATTAGCTTTTCAATGAAAATACAAAAAACAAATAATAAACATACTATTACAATTTGGGTCGGACATAACTCAATCTTACGAAACCAACTTGTAAGCTAGTAAGGTAAGGATTTCCTCCACTTATAAACATATGTTCATGACATTATATCATTCGATGTGGGAATCTTAGCACACACTCTCACACCCAACACTATTGGACTCGATTCATGGATATAAGTGGTGGGTGGCCTGATAGTGGAAACTTAATAATGGGTGGTCAGGTGGATTATGGAAAGGCTCTGATACCATCTTAGAATTTAGGTTGAATCTAACTCAAACTTACAAAACCGGCTTGTTAAGTGAGGGTTGTCCCACTTATAAACATATGTCCAGGTCATATCTCATTCGATGTGGGACATATAAATGGCCCTATCACTCGATACATCTCCTACACACATACACAATATTAATTACCTGTTCCAATGCAATAGAGTTTCGACATATTTGCTGAACACCAAAAAGATTGATAGACTTCATATCCGCCAAAGCCTGTAAGCAAAAGGACCCCTTCTCGTTAGCAGTGAAGAAAAGGAAAGTACACCTTCAAACATAAACAATTAAAAGTCTTTCTATAAAAACAAAACTGTAAAGAGTATACATTTGCACCTTCACAGACACAATTGCTGCAACCCCACAAATTCCACCAAATATGTAATTCCGCTTTGCATTTGAAATAAAAGGGGCCATTTCCTCATCTCTTCGAGTTATCTGGAGATTTCATTAAAATACTAAACATAAATAGTCTGATTTACATAAGCTTATCATACATCTGAGTCACTAAACAGGAAGGTCCGCCTTTTTGAAATTCATCATTTTGGCCATTGGCTGTTTACTTTCAATATCGAGGTTGATAGAAGCATTACATTGTTTTTATCAAATCAGATAACTTGGAATCGTTTGACGGGTAAGTTTATTAAGATGCCATTACAATTTACAATTTAATTTAGTTTGACTTTAACATTCATATTAGTATTATGGTCTTATCTTGACGAGTGTATGGTGCTTTTTAGTTTAGTATTAGAAGTCTAATCCAATAGAATCTCATAATGAAAACTTCACAGGACAATTTCGCAAAGTCTGCATATTGTAAAGCTTTTTCAATAATACATTTATAAATTCATTCACCAAAAATACAATTGTCTTTATCACATGTACAATCAAATCCTCCTGAGCATGATTCCTTTGGCTAGTTTTATCTCCATAATCCAAAATTTATAAGAGAGCATTCGAATAAATAGCATAATTAAACAATGGTCATATAGTACATATTTAAGAATAAGCTATGTCTGCCATAAAAAAAATGACGGAACTGTGCATAAGCGCTATAAGTACTATTCTAGGGAAATTCTAAAATAGCTTCTAAATACACATACAAATAAGATCTTATAAATGCTCCCAAAATAGTATTGCCTTTTAAGTTTTAATTAATAATAGCTTCACCCGACCACAATCTAATTCCAAATATGGATCTTAAAAAAGCTATTTCAACCACCACATCAATATCAATAGTACATCAAATCGTCAATAAATTCAGAAAGTTATTTTAAAAATCATGTTGATCTAATTATCTTTTGATCATCATACACCGATATAAATTAGTCAATAATCCAAATAGATTTAGCTTCTTCTAAATCAAAAAGTAGTATAATATTTGGTTACCAATTCATAGATTGAAAGAGGGGCTCAACAGGTCTCTATGCGAATGCAAATACTTACACTTAGCTTGTAAGTTGATGACTGCCACAGTCATGTGTGCATTAATTAGACCAAATTTTTAGTCAATGTGGAGTTCTTGACACTTTGCTTCATGCTCAAAACTGAACATCTGAAGCGGGACTTGTGTGGATGGAATAACAGAGTTCTGAACACACCTAAAGCCAAGCTCTAATACAACCTATGGTTTTGTCCTAACTCAATCTCACAAAATCAGCTAGACATCTAGAGTATGAACAACCACCTGCAATGCCAACGGTCTAGTGTTGTGTCATTGTTCTGTCTTGGAAAGGATGTTAGCTGATCCTCATTCACATGCAAACTACTTATAAGTCGATTTTCAGACAAGCTGGTCATGTAAGTAAAACTGCCGATTATGAAACCCAAATCTACAAATTGGACCTGGATAGAGGCTGAAATTGAAAGCACCAGTTAATGAACTAGGTTGGATTATGGAAGTTTTTGCAGCCAAATTAGGTGATCTATGCCTCTAATCAAAGTGTATATTTTAAGCATCCATTAATAATATAACCCGTCCTAAGCTCTCTAATATAGAAAGGGATATCACAAGTTCTGCGTACGTGCAGAGTATAATCTTTTACGAAGGTTCCAACTAGGAATCTTTACAAAGATAACATACAAAGAATGAAAGACACACCTGTGCGGTGAGAGAAATGACGAAGTCATCTGGTTCTTCAGCATCTTGGTCATCTATGTATTCTGTATTTGTCATTTCCTGCACAAAATAGAGTTGCTCAGATAAGTTTGGCGATAATTAAATTATCAGATTCTTACTCCTTCGACAACCTGATAAAAATAATACCACACTAGACAAACCTGCATGTGAAATATTGTCTCCAACTGCATTTCTATGCGTAAAACCTTCAGGCAATCGATTGCTAATTTTCTATAATCTTGAGAAAATGATGCTAGACTCCTTGTAGGTGCACTGTCTGAATGAGTATGATGCTTTCCTCCAATATGATTTGATGCTCTTTGAGTAGTCTGTCCAAGCCTGCCAATTTTCACAAGAATTTTTTATGAACCAAAAACCCAAACCCAACACTGTACTGCTCACCAACATCATTGAGACGTCAGTACCATGTTAGAAGATATGAAAATATCTCATTAAATCTTGGGGTAATTTCGATCATCTATTAGGGATGGTTTCAATATTTCCTTATGTATCAAAGTTTGTTTCCACTTTAATTAAACTTATGATAGGCTCATCATGAAGGTGTATAAAAGGAGAGGGAAGAAAGGAAAGGGAGATGGAGAATGAGGAAAAGGGAGTAATAAGCCTCAAGTGCAAGGCAGGAGAAGGAAGCAAGTGGGGCCAGGAGGGAAGGAAAGAGATAGCGGATGAGGTAATCACGGTGTGTGTGTGTGGGAAAGAGGTATCTAGTGGGGGGGCATGAGGATTAGGAAAGGCATCAGGCGTGTGAAATGAGAATTATGGGGTGCTGGGAATAGGAGCTGGTCCTAACTCAGAAAGGAGAACTTTCTTTTTTGTTTCTTTCAAATATACTACCATCGCAGATTGTAAGAGCCTTGCTCCAGCCATTTTTCTAGCTCATATAATAGTTTCCTTCATTTTCACATTGTAACAGAACACTACTCATTTTACTTGACTTACACCATAAATACTGTTGAAGTTGAGGGGGAGTGTTGAGAATAATTCAAGTGAGTTAGAGTCCCACATTATAAGTGGGAGAACTCAATCACTTTAAGGTTTTAGATGGTCAAGTGGTGTCTCTCACAAAGGTGTATAATCATCAACTTTGTATCAATGCTCCCTACTATAAAACTCCCCCCAACAAATGGTATCAGAGTCGGGTTAAGGACTGCAATGTGGGCAATTGACCCAGGCACATGCTAGGCGTGAGGGTGGGTGTTGAAGTTGGTATTTGTGTTTGTTAAAGTTTGTTTGAAGTCCCACATTGCTTAGGTTTTCGGACTGTTGGGTGTATAAGTATGTGAGGGCAACCTCACCTCTTGAGCTAGCTTTTGGGGTTGAGATTCAAACATATTTAACAAATACCAATTCTAATTCATGTCTTTGTTGATATTGTGATTTTTGTAACATCATATCAGCCAGTATATTATTCAAATAAATATATCAATAAAATTTTATTGAGCATTTGTTTTCCGGACACTAGACCTTTAACTAGAAGACCTTCACCAAAAACTTTCAGATGAGTTTAAGATATACAATAACCTCATTTATAGGGTCATAAGAGTACTCGAGGTTTATCAGGAGAGTACCCTACAAAGAGGAGCACTCTTGGATATTCGCCCTACATCATAAGCACTCTGCTCTGCTATAACCCTCAAAAACCATACAAGGTTTGTTGTTAAAGTTATTGATTCTGCCACCCAATAAGGGAAATACACATGTAAAATCT
The DNA here is from genome assembly GCF_029867415.1 of Vicia villosa. Taxonomy (NCBI): domain Eukaryota; kingdom Viridiplantae; phylum Streptophyta; class Magnoliopsida; order Fabales; family Fabaceae; genus Vicia; species Vicia villosa. Next base: position 50,698,513 of record NC_081181.1, on the reverse strand, counting down.
GAGGGAGATTGTAACACGAGATTTTGCCTATAATATAAACTGTACTGAAGAATACACGCATAATACACACACACAAACATTAAATAAAACAAATTAACGTAATAATTTTAATAATGTGGAGTTCTCTTCCCTGATTTATATATCTTCCCGATTATAATCATAATTAGATAGATACGGGATTTTGTTCTTATAGCTATAATCAAGGGATGTTGTTTGTAACCCTATAGTAATCTATTTAGATAGATAGATAGATAGATACTTACTTTGGTAATCTATAAAGGGTTAATCTATTAAGCAATTCAAATCAATCTTGATCTCAATGTCAATTTGGTATCAGAGCTCACATCATAAGGGTGTGATAAAACCTTAAAAGGTCCCAATAAATTCAAAGCAGGGTAACCAAATAAAAGAAACAGCTCAGCGTCCTAGCTCTAATCCAAGTCTATCACCCAACCCTCACAAACAACTCAGTCACTGTCAAACTAAACCAGTCGGCACAGAGGCCACTGACATGGGTTTTAGACTCGCAGCAAGCAGAAATGCATGGACCAATCTTACCCAAGGGAAACATAGACCTAAGAAGACGAGCACAAAACAAGTTTCACCCAAGGGAATCTCGTGCAAATAGATTCACACTTTTTTTCCCTCACACCATCAGATTCTCAATACCCAAAAATCATGGTTTGTGAACGATTGGCAGTCTTGCACACAGTCTACTGATCTTACGAGATCCCATCAAAACAAGTTTCTTTCAGGGGAATGGGGATGCAGTTGTTCCATGATCTGCCACTTAAAAGAGTCATGAACTCTACAATCTGAATTGCAATTCTGGCAGTCTCACGTTTTTACTTGCTTTATATACAGTACGGATGTAATGCAACATAACTAGACTGCAAAGCATGGGCATAAAGGAAACACACCTTTCAATAGAGTCTGCAACATACTCCAATGAGTCACTAAGGGATGCCAACAAAATAAGTTTATTTTCATCGTGGATTAGGTTTTCCTGAAAAGAAAAGAGTACAATTAAGTCACAGGAGAAGCATAATAAATAAGTGAGAGACGGGGATTTTAGCAAAAATGCATAAAATCGAAAACTTAAATATTATAGGTCAGTACACTATTTAATCCTCAAAAATAAGAAAAGTATATCAATAATGAAGCATAGTAACTCATAGGCATAAAGAGATATGAAAACCTGTTTAATAGGACGCAAGTTTAGCAATAATTCGCTTAGTTCTAGTTCAGCCTCAACTGTTTCAGCGTCATAGGAATTGCTTTCTAAATTAAAAGGATCTTGCAGATTTGGTAAATATGCACTTGAGGGGTCAAGTCTCATCAATTTCTCAATATCATGCCTCCCAATAAGCATGTAACTCTGCTTTTCAAGAACAGCCTGAAATATAATTAACAAAAATATCAAAAAACAGTAACACTGGAAGGATACTATTCAAGGAAGCAAAAGGTCAACCACCAACGCATCTAAACGGAGTTAAGATCCTCTCCATTTCTTGGTCTCTCCATTTTCTCCATTACTAAAGTTGTGTGTAAAAAACGCGCATATTTAAGACATGCGACACATAATTAATATTTATTTGACTTTATACACATCAAACTATAGTAATGGAGTTTTCAATTTCTTTTAGGAAATGGAGAGGATCCTTACCCATCTAAACGGCCCATGGAGTAAACAACAGGTCCATAAGCAGCAATAGCACATGTGGTCTATATACTTTTTGCGGAAACTTGATTGAATTAATAAATAAAAGGACTGAAGAAGCAGTAAAAATCTAATTCTTGTGCATTATGTTTTTCTTTATGGTCTATGATGCACCGATTTGCATAAATGGCCACCGGTATGGAAGCAACATGACTGCGATACACCTATGCTTCATCATGAATTTACATGTCCCCTGTTGAGATGCATATATGGCTCGATCTTTCTTAATTGAGTCTCAATAACCACCACAACAGTTCTGGCATAACCCATTCATCTCAGATACATGTATCATGCCCAAACTCTCTAATTGATAGAATCCTTCAAACTTACCCACTCAGTAAATATTCTAGTAATTTCTCACCCACCTATTAAATTGAACCCTTCCTGTGCACAATATCCTTCACCAATTCAATTTTCTCTGTCTTTACCCATTTTTACCTTGGAAATTTTGAATTTAAATAATATATTTCTATTTTTTGTATACATCTTTTTATATACATGTATATTAAAGATATCATATCCTATTTTTTTTAAATGTTGTATCACCGTATTGTATCCGATACTCATATTGCGTCCATGCATAGTAGTGATGGTGCTTAACCAGGGGTTGTTTCAAACTATGTTGTTAATCTCGGAAAGCGGCGCGGCGCGGTCAACCCAAAAAATGGGAGCGGCGCGGAAGCGGGGAGCGGTGCGGCGCTATTTGACTTTTTTTATTTTTTTATTTTTTAATTAATATATATTTTATATACAAAATTAAAAAAATAAAAATAAAAAACAAGGGGTTCAAATAATAGTGATGATGGTGTTTAGAAAATGAAGCAACTACTTTTGGACTTATGGCCCAAAAACCATAAAAAAAGAGTAAAAAGAAAACTTGGGCCCATCATTCTCAGTTAAACCATAATTTATAAGCATGAGTGAGAAACCTACAGTGGCAAAAGCGCCGCCTGCAAGTAAAGAAAAAGAAAACACGTTCTCTCTCCTTGCCATTGCCATGACTGCTATCTGTTTCACTGTTCGTTGGAAAGCTTTTTCAGTATCACAAGATCAGAATCGAAGATTTTTCTTCTCTCTTATCTCTCTCGATCTGTTTTACGGCTATGCTCTCTTCTCTCTCTGCTCTCTCACCACCTGTAACCACGAAAATGGAAAAGCGGCCGCTCCGAACCGCTCCAGGACCCAATTTCGCGGCCGCTCAAGCCGCTTTGGGCCGCTTCACCCTTTCGCGCTATACCGGTACCACCGAAAGCGGCCTCACCGGATTTTCCGCGTCGCGCCGCGATAGCGGCCGCTCCAGCCGCTTTTAACAACATAGGTTTCAAATAAATGACTTTTTCAGGCACCTTATGGATTTGGCAGTCTATATTTCCTGTTTTTATTTATTGGAACTTATCTATCCAAAAAAAAAAAAAACTACCTCCATGTACGAAGTCCGGCATCTTTCATATGTCCTCTCCAGAAAAGTTTGCACATACTTCACAAGATCATTAGCGAATTTTGGCATTGCTTGTGCCCAGCCAAGAACCTGCAGTAAATTTGTTGCAAAAGTCTCAGGGAAAACAACTATGTTCTTAACTATCAAACAAAACTAAATGTCAAGTATAGTGAATGGAATAATGTCTAAACTCCAATAATTACTAGTCCAGGTACTTTATCATCTTGTGTTCAATATAGAAAAGTAAAAAATAAAATAGAACCTTATGTATTGTATTGGGATTATTATTGAAGCTAAAATTTACCTCCTTAGTCAAGTAATCAATAGCCAACAATCCTTGTAATACAGGTCGACCCTTCTCAATTGACGGGGTATAAGTAGTGACCACATGTGCTCTTGGACGAAATGCAGCTGGACCTACAAATTTGTATGAAGAGAACAACAACATTCACTTCCATTTTCAATACAATAGGATAATTATTGAATCAAAATTATAATATTTTTCCCGTGCATTATATGCGCATAAGCCTAATAAGCTATGCTTTAGCGTCATATTGGTGCAACTTCTTTAGCTTATACATTGCAGATTGAAATGTTCTGTAAATGTCATGCACAATTGGTGCAATTTCTTTCATTTTATTTTGCAAAAGAAGGGATCTAAGAACACTTGATTACTTACGCTGCAACAGGTTTATCCATTCCTATTTTGTAAAGAAATTTACAAATAGATCCTTTATTTAAAATTCCAATGCGTACTAAACATGTATGAGCAGGTACACTTTCAAGAATATGAACACTATGAACAACTCCAACAATTGAAACACTCCAAAAACACAGAAATGCATACTCTGTTTTCTATGGCTTTTGAATCAAACTGTAAGGAAAAGATACCTTAGTGAGGGAATGAGTCTTGGGTTACTGACTCCCAGAACTACGGCCAGTAGCCCAGTACAACTTCAAAGTTACCATAGTACAAACTACTCTAAACTATGATAAATAAATTTTCATGGAAATCAAATTTACTCAGACCATTGTTTTTTGGGGTGAGCGGTAATTATCACTCAAGAACTTGTCAGTAAAACCGACGATAAAGAATGGGACTTTGCATCGAACATTTCAGACAAAGCTAACTTCAAAATTCGTTACTCAGATGTTTCAAAACAAATTAAGGTTCACCAAAAGATCAGACTGAGCGCCAAGCAGGGATTTTAAAATAAGAGATAATAAAAGAAATAGCCATAGCAGTTTAAGAGACTTGCTTGATATGGCTTGTTGTACGCCTTTTCGGTAGTCCACAAACATAGTTGGTAAAAAGTGATCCTTTACAAAATTCTCCACAAAAGCTAGCAACCCGTCATTGCTGCAAATAACAAAGTTGACAACACCATAAACTAATATTAATGAGTTAGAAAAGCCACAGAAATTGAGCGTGAGAAGAAGTTCTGCTATCTTTTAGGAATCAATAAGAGAATGTATCAAAAATATATATTATACAATTATGATTAGTCAAAACCATATAAAATTGAACAGAAACTTGCTGACAAGAGTGACGAGCAATCTAACTTATAGCTTACATTTTCATTATGTTTCCTTGTATTCCTTACTATATATAGCATAGACGTAAGTGCTTGTATTTTACACACATTAGATAAGTCCCATGTCACATTATTCACAGCCTCCGATCTAAAGAGTATGTTTCAATTAATGCTATGGGATGGACAAGAGTCGAAAGGATTGGATATTAGTTATGTTCCATTTTTTTGGTTTTTAAAATAAGGATGGGTTGAATGAAATCTAAGGATATCTATTCCATTCAATTTCATTACTTACCACTATTTGGGATATAATCACATCTGGACATACTTTTATAATTTAAAACTACTGTTTCATCAAAGTAAAATGAAATGGAGTGTCATGTAGCACAAGAAAGTTGTGCTTGTTGTACAGCTGGGACCGATGACTTTCTTTGGCCAGTGCTGGCAAGCAACTACAGAGCTGAAAGATGCATAATTTTATCCTTGTCAGTGGCTGATCACTGGGTATAGGATTAATGCTATTAAATTGGAGATTGGGGATTGAGCCCGCTTCTTTTTCATTTTTATTTTGTTATTGAAATTATGAGATTACAGAAAAACAGACTACCAAACTAGTAAAGTTTTTAACTTATTTTGTATTTTACTTTACATCGATATTGGGATTTTATTAACATACAAGTTCTTGACTTTTTGCACTTTTATCTTGTGACTTGTACTTTTGTTAATATTATTATTTTTGCATTTCATGTGTTTCACAAAATGCAAATCTAGCATCCGATAGTTACAATTTTAAACAGTATTTATTTTCTAGATTGTATAAAAATAAAATATTTTTTAAACTAAGTAAAAGGGGAATAAAAAATGAATAACCCATCCCCTTTCGTTCACTTCACAAACACAAACAATAGGATGGAAATTACGTTTGAGATTTAGAGGACATTTCATGCCCTAGTCCCTCTAAAGCTTCACAAACACAATCAATAGGATGGAAATTACATTTGAGATTTAAAGGACATTTCATGTCCTAGTCCCTCTAAAGATTTTTGTTGGAATTATAATGTTTAGAGTAAGAAATGAGATTGAACAAACACAACTAACAATGCATTCAGTATATAATCAATAGAACCTAACCTAATAGTCCTATTTATGCTGAGTTCAATAATCAACATACTTGAATAATTTGTCTTACTCTGACGGTGACAAGAAAAACAACTTGTTACATTTTAACACATTCTCGGTTCTTGTTCTACGTCACTTGCAAAAAAGTAATGTTCAGAAAAATAGAGTAGCCAATTAAACCAATTAGCTGGGAACCAGACCATGTAATAAATTGACAGTTTGATTAACATTAACATCTCTGCCCCACATCTACCTACACACTTCATCATTAAAAGCTATTCTAAAAAAATAAGTTTCTTCCAACACTTTACCTCAACAAATACTCTATCCATTCTACTCCTAGAATCTGGTTTTTCAAGCATATTTAGTAGTAAATACTTAACATATTAGCACTTAATATTCAATGCAGAATGACAATGTGTCCTGATATCAATATGTAAGTTTAAGTAAAAGGATCATATGTGCTAACTCAGCACTAAATACTGAAAGCCACGTTTTTATTCATATTTTTTCCATAACAAAAAAAGTGAACAATAATGTAGAGTGTTATTTTACATGTAAGAAATCAAAGAATCATTTTAAAAAATATTGAACAAAGAAAAACTGTGCAATGTTTACCTAAGTTGAGAATACTTTGTTGGTAGCATTGAAGCAACTTTATCTGTGAACTGCACAAAGAATCAGCTCAGGAACAAAACACAATGAACATGATCAAAACTTTACAGGAGGTATATAGTAGTCCGAGAAGCAACACCTGTAGCACAGGTCGATATATTGATGCTGCTAAATATATGCCCTCCTCAGGTAAAACCGCCGCAGAACCATAACCTTCCTGCAGCACATTGGGACCCTTCCTATTCCATCCTTGGCGAACAATATCAACTCCTGAATATTAACACAACCAGCAATAAATGTTGTAATTGGGAAAAGAAATTAGAAGCTTGATATTGGTTGAAATTTAAACGCTCTTCCCATTACACGCTCTCCTATTGGTTGAAATTCAAACGCATGTAAGTTTACCTTTACTCCTTTATTAGAAATTCTTATGAGCGCAATTTTCACGAGTTATGCAAGGTTCATCAAAATTTCATAAGCATATCTTAACAGCGTCCCATGTATTCCAACAGCAACATGATTTTAAAATGTATAAGCAGAAATGCAAAGGTGAGACCATTTTCTGACCCATGCCTTAATAAAGTTTATCATACCTTGATTAGGAAGAGATATTGTAGCATCAGTAAAGCGAAATGCAAAGGTGAGACCATTTTCTGATCCATCCCTGCAATCAATAAGAAACATTTATCATCAATTAAATGATGCAATTTTGACTTAAGAGATAAATATTGTATTGGCATAGAAAAATAAAATTTCTAAATTATTTTCTCCCGACAGTTGTGAACCTGACTCATCTTTTTATCTGTATCTATCATGTAAATATCATCTTTTTACCCTAATTTTTAATATTAAATTCTGTTTTGATTTGTCATAGAGTAAATTATGAAAGACGCTTTCATGTATTTTTGTTTTTTAAATATTATAGTTACGAAAGACATTTCATTATACATTTTTAATGTACTTGTACCTTTGTTTTTTCTTAAAGTTACGTATCCCGCACCCATATCCATGCAACTTAGAATGTTGTATTAAAGAGCAAAACAAATACAACTCACTTGCCTTTTCTCTTTCGAAGGGGTTTTGTTTGCAAGTCTAGCAGTTTGCACAGCAGCATCTGCTGATGCAGCTTCTGGAGTAGCCCGCAGAATTTCACATATAAGTTGTTGGCATTCACTCTATAAAAATAAAGGGTGAAAAGAAATTATAAGCTGAAAGAAAAAACAAAAGGGATTACAACCAACATGCACATTCTGAGTACATAATTTAGGATAACTTTCCTCCATAACACAGTTTCTCCATGTTTACACAGATTAAACAATATAAACCAGGCCCAATCAGTTTCATATAAACTAGATTCCTTTGCCATTAACTTAAAATAAACTGCGTATCAAAAATGGGCAAGTGAAACACGACAATACAGGATGCTACAAACATTACATTCCAGTCAATAACAAAATCATCCTTTAATATAATCAAATAAAACATAACTGAAAGATTGACCGTATTTGATTTATTTAAAGTAGAGAGAAAATATAAGTGTACTTCTATCTATATCCAATAACCAAAAATTCATGCACATCAACACAGGGTGTGTATCCTAGACCGATACACTTACCATGTCTTAACATATTAAAATAAGTACAGGTATGTCTTTAAATTCTATTAACAAATTTATTTGAGAAAAGTTGGCAATTGACAGCATTTGATTTATTTGAAGAATAGAGAAAATATAAGTGTACTACAATACAACGTCGATTTATTATTCAATAACGAAAACTTTATGCATGTCAACATTAGGTTCGTATCTTAGACCAAAGATATGCCCTCAAATTCTATTATTAAATATCTTGCAACGGAATGACCCTTGGATATAGATTACCTGTAACACTGTCAAGGAGAAACCTATGCTGTAACCTCCTGTGACTTGAGATGTTTCTGAATCAGGATAACTCACATCTACTGGAACTGATTTTGGTGTGTTCATGTCAACATGCTGACTGGCTTTTGCTTCCAACAGCTCCCCAACAACAACATGGTTCTCTATAGTGACACATAAGATGACAAATTTACTAGGAAGAAGAATGACCAACATCGAAAGCAGACAACAACAACAACAAAAAAAAACATCTTGTCACTAGGTGGGGTTGACTACATGGATTAAACAACGCAATATTATCTTATAATGAACCATGCCTGATGATACACAGTTTAAATCAAATCTCTGGTAAGGTTTGGTCTACAATTTTCCTTGGCCTCTTATAACATAACTTAGAACTTAGAAGTTAGAAGTGAGAGTTATCTAGTCTCCCTAGCTTGAATTGTTGGGTGATAATTGGGTGATTAGTCTTAGTTTGAAGAAGTAATAGTGGTCTTAAGGCTAGTTCGGGTCAAGCACACTACGTGCTCTCATTTGTTAGATTTTTTCATTTCTATCCCAATGAAGACTAAGCAAAGTGTTGCATCGCCTTGAAACACGTGTGGTTGAGAGATCACTTTTTCTATTGGTTATTTTCACTTAGGTTGTTTATCTTTCACTCATTATTGTAGTGCGTGTGTACCTAAGTTCATTGCTTGTGTATCATATCCTGCTCGCTATGAGCTAAATCATGTGTCGGATTATGTGGAGTTTTAATATGACCTAGTTATGTGCCGATGTGAATGTGATTGTCTAGTGGTGTTTATGCATTTTTAGTACTTGCATGTTTATTGCTATTTATTTATTGAGTTTGATAAACTTAGAATATATCCCAATTCCCAATTCATGAAGTAGTGAAACCGTTTATATTTAATGGATGGAACTCAAGCTGCTAAAATGATAGTTTAGTTAATTGACACATTGAACAAACTTAAATGCTCAGACTTAAGATTTAGAACCATAAAGTGAATGAACTTATTTTAGCAATAGTAAATGGATTATACGAATAACAGAATGTTAATACCAGTCTATTTACTAATGTTGCTGAAAAGCACAATGGGTTGTTTTTGCACTTTAGTATTGCAGCACCAATAAGCATCACTAAATAACTAAGAAGTTTTAAAGGAAGCATAGTTCAACCTCTTCTCAAATGAGAACTCAACTTTTTTACTTAAACTTGTTAAATCTTATTTTTCTTTGTTACATATATTTGTTACTTGTTTCTTCTCGCTAACTAAAATGATTGATTGTAGCATTTATAGAAATTGCTAAGCCAATCCTCATGAGAACATTCTCTATTTACCACTCTATAACTTGTTTTTGACTGTGTAAACCTGCACCCCATTTTGCACAACAGTCTCTCTTTACCTTCAATTATTTGACTGTCCTCTATCTGGTTTATTAGTATCAGCCTCCTCACCCTTGCTTTTATGCGTTCAAATATAGAACGTGCATGAGGGAAAGAGAGGGTTAATCTGATTGAGGTGTATTAGAGTATATCAAATAGAAAGCACAAAAAAAGAGTATATCAAATAGTAACTGATTAAGTTCTTGCGCTGCCAGCTGTCCATATCAGCTGGTTTTCAATTAGGCCTATCTGGTGCACCTGAGCACATGATTAGTGTCAGTTGAGGATTGTAGATTGTTCTAGAATCTGTTAGTTTTAACTTGTGCACTGATCCACAGGAATAGAGTTAGTTTTAACTTGTAGCAATTATGTTACAACAGAAACTAATGGGCTTGAAGCCCAAGTACGATTGGGAAAGCAGCCCACACTAAAGGCAGTGCAAATACTGAAGATGTAACCCTATATCTCTAATACTACGTCTCTTCTCTATCACACATTGTCAAACCACCAACGCAAGACTCTAACTCAACTGTCTTGTCTACAATAGGTGCTTACCCAACTTTCTCCCTAACGCTTTTATTCATAATCCAATCTTACTTTTGTGCGACCATTTATTTATATGAAGATTCTCTTCACTGTAACGTTAAGCGTCCCATTAACCTAGAAAGAAGAATGCGTAATAAAATTATTGTGACTCACCAAATATTCGAACAACAGCATCCAAAATTGAATCAAGAAGCTCCTTTGCAGCAACTTGTGCTTTCCCACCAGGAGCCATGAGAGGGGAAACAGGGCTCACAGCCAACAGAGTCCCAGCAATAGATATTCCATTCTTACGTTTCTGTTTTGGCAACTGGTAGCTTTCCAGTTGACCTTTAATGAAGTGTAGATCACCTGTTCCAGTTCGGGAACCCAGACCAATGCTTGACCTTGATGAATTCAAAAGGTCTGCATGGGCTTTAATCTTGGAAGTAATGGTTTCATGAATTGTTGGCCGTAATCTTTGGCTGGTAAACAATAAAGCCAATATAACTTATAAATTATCATCACAGTCAAATATATAAAAAATCGATAATAATGAAATGTGGCAAGACCTACACAACAACCACGCCTAGAAAACACAAATGATAATAACGAGAAAGAAATTATAGAAGAAAAAAATATCACATGATCTCAAATATCATGATTCATTTCGGCAACATGATAATCACAACAATATTTAGAATATATCACTAATAGTTAGTTCTAGTTGTCACTACAACATGGTTTTCTTGTTCAGGAGGATTCACTTGCTTCCAGGCATTCAGAGTTCACTGCACTGCAGAAAAATAAGGCCACCTCCAACAGGAGGTTCATGGGCAGATTTTCAAGCGGCAGACTGAAATTCTGGTCAGTTTACTATTGGAGTATTCCAAGCTGGAGTACCATTACATGCTGAAGCAATGTTTCTGGTCAAAACTTACCATTTGTTTTTATAAAACTGTCCATAATAAATTATTTGATCATTTAAAATATATATTCAATTTTAATCACCGAAATTTTACACTATTTTATCCCATAATTTCATTTTTTGAGCTTCAATTGCCAATATTTTCATTCAATTTTTCATCTAAATACTTTAAAATCATTTCTTGTGTGTCAAATTGATCCCAATTAGTATAATTTTAAACTGTATTCATTTTAAACAAAATTATCAACATCATAATTAGAAAAAATTCTCAATTTATTATCAAGAGTCAAGATCAAGCTAGCAACCCTGGTGTGAAAATTAGTGTAAAGAGAAAAAAGCTTAATGAGAAAAAGAATATCAAAACCTTCAAAGAGATAAAGAAGCATAGAGTTTTATCAAAAAGAATAAAATATTTTTAAGATAACTGACCAAATCATAGCACCAGCAGCCGACACTTTTCCGAGCATACAAAGACACTCAACCATGGTCTGAAGATACTTCACATGAAGTGGAGCATCACTCTTTCTAATTATTTCCTGCACAAGAAACTCGGAACTTCAGTTGGAAGACTGAAAGTCGACAAAAGTATGAGAAGGATTATGAATATAAATTTAAGACAAACTATACAACTAAGTGGCTCATACAAGAAATTCATCAGGTGTCGAATTCGAAAGCCATGTTGGCATTTGACGAAGAGCACCACTTGCATCCTTTGTGACATCACTGCCATTGACTCTCGTGTTTGCCATATTCCCATCTAAAGTGGCTTCTTCACTTGAATCCAGAGTGCCTTCCTCATCATGGCCATCAAAAGAACTGAAACACACATTTGATGGTATTTAATATACTATATTCCGCAAGCACAATCCAAACTACACGCAAATGTGTACAGAAACAATCAAGCTTTATCACACATAGGGGTGGATCAAACGACACACTAATATGACTGCTGGAAAAAATTGGAGATTGCTTTTTTAAATCTGTTATATTCTTAGATTAATCAATACCAGTGAAGAGGCACAACCCAAAATACACATTAGGAAAATGGAAAGCTAGATCACACCAACCTAAGAAAGCAACGATCTAGGAAAAAAACATTATCAAAGCTACCATGGAAAATAACAATTGATAAAATCATACTATCAAATATTCTCATCATCACACTATCAACAACATAGTCCATGGTCCATTCTTTACAAAGAAAACAATGAGAGGAATTTGCTAATTAAGAATATCTAGTTATCTTCTATGAAAATAATCCTCCCTCAGCCATCAATGAAACAATGTGTAACAGTATAACTGTATGAAACTTCAATAGGAGATAAGAAATGATTTATGCAGTTTAGAACTAGGAGGAAAATAGCAGAAACAGTCAAAAGTTCATTTGACCAGTATTACCCATCAATCTGGAGGCTAGTTTGATTGTCACCTTTCGGTGACTTTGTTCTTCGAGACCGAGATTGACAACTATGTGCAGTAAGTGCAACATAAGTGGTGGTGAGAACATCGTCATCATTCTCCAGCATCGTTGAGCCTGCAATGCTGCACACATGACAGCACAAATACATATTCATCAGTTCACAAAATAAATAAACTTCGCAACTTCATGAAACTGGCAGACAGATCAAAAGTTTGCTGTACATTTAAGTGGCGTGATATTAAATCACGTAGAAACAAATGCAAACAGAATAGAAGATAAATTAACAAAAAAGCAAAGCAGAGCTTCAAAGTTTGCATGAGAATAGGATGTCAAGGGAAATATATGAAGCACAGATAAGCCACAGTTAAAATTGCATATCAGAAGCATATACTCTAAATGCCTTTGCAAAAACAGAACATACCCCAATATATTACAGTATGATGCTCTAAGTAAGAGATAGGAATGTAAAAACAAATACCTATATTCACCTTTGTTGTATAAATGTGCATGTAAATCCTCCAAAATCTTATAAAAGAGGACTCCACGCAACTTCGTTAACTCAGAACGAACATCTTGAAGTGCCCCAACCTGGGCCACACATCAAACATAATTATAACATACAAAAAACCAAACACAGAAATGTTCATAGAGATGATTAAATAAATGGAAAAATATGAAAAATGATGGAGAGAGAGAGTCTGTTTTCAAGCAATAATAACCTAGAGACGGGATGTAGATTAGTCACATACTATACAAGTTAAATACAAACTAAACAAGCGGAAATATTATAACAGTCTATTTCCACTTCCATATGCTAGAGTATGGTTAAGATTACTGACTCTCATAGCGTTTCATCCCTCTCAAATTCATGGTAATTTTAAGCGAAAATACATTTCTAATATGCAGACAGATGCAAAAGTTTTGTTCTACACTTGTGAGTATTAGCCTTTTGGACTCTTTTCTTTGGATTCAAGATACAGCATTCTTATCCACCCCTTACATGCACATTCCCATTTTCTTTGTAAAAAAAAAAACTGTGCATACCAAAGAGTAAACACAAAAATACAAAATATAACCAAAAAAAACCTCCATGCAAAACACGCTGAATATATATATATATATATATATATATATATATATATATATATATATATATATATATATATATATATATATATATATATATATTACACACACACACAATGTGTGTGTGTGTAATACATATACATATACATATATATGTATATGTATTACACACACACACATTGTGTGTGTGTGTATATATATATATATATATATATATATATATATATATATATATATATATATATATATATATATATATATATATATATATATATATATATATATATATATATATATATATATATATATATATATATAGTAAGTTGAAAACCTACAGTTTGGAGACCTCGCTCGAGCATCATGATGGATTGCACATGCAATTGAACTGCAGCATAATATTGCTTCTCTGCAATGAGTTTCTCAATACGAGCTGGAACCTGTAACTTAGATGATCAGAATCAAAACCCTCTATAAAATAGTAATAGTTTTAAACAGAGTAATTTAAAAGAAAGCATGTGCTAAATTGATGATCATCAGAAAAAATGTTCCAACATAAACAACGGTACACACAAATGTATGCATTTATGCAGATAATATGTTCTCAAAAGTATTTTTTACCCGTATTGTAGGGTCTTATTACAGTGCTCGAGTATTCAAGTCATCATTCACCAGTCTTAAAATTAGAATTTCAAATTATACTTGGATTCAGAAGCAGATAACAATTGGCTTTTATTTTACCTACACTCCAATCCCAATGTGCTTTTACACAAGTTGTCATGTTTATAGCAAACAACTTTTGTTCTTTGACAGAACAAATTAAGACTTAAGATCAAGTGATTCTGTGACAGTAGAAAACCACAAAAATCACATAGATGGCAAAGTCTACATGACTACATCTGCTTTTGTAATTGAAGGAACATTCAGCATGATGAAACTGCAAATGCAATCGTGTAAATCCATATAACTGTTTAATCTAGAATACAAAATGCCTAAGTAGCCTAAACAAAATCCAACTTAGGGGCATATAAAGCCAGACCAACTAGCATGATTTTAAATGCTGGTTGAGAGACTCCTTTACTCCAATCAACTGACTGAAGTCGCATACAATTAGATAAAGCAATGTCTAAACTAAAAAAACAGACCTTAGCAATGTCTTCGATTTGATCCAATAAGGAGATTATGTGTCGCAATGTGACTGATCGATACCATAATTGATGCAACTGCTTGTTGCGGGCACTAAGATGCTTCTTGGCCTCTGCTAAATCTACCTTTAAGACGCCTATACTTTCAGTGGATTCACTAAAAAGCCTCAAGATCTGGAGATAATTAAACAAGATATTTAGAAAACTGCAACTTATAAAGTAGGGACAGTTCTAGTTCAGCAACGCCCAAGAATTAAACAAGATGAAAGGTGGAAGTGGCTTCTGAAATCCAGCTTATCATTGTAATTTGAACCAACTAAAGTTATAACAGATAACAGAAACCAAAAACAGCTTTGGTTATAGTTTAATTAGATTCTGTTAAATTAAATATCGACATAAAATATCCATCACAACTTTAATTTTATAAAAGGCAAGGACACCAAGATTGCATGAGTATAACCACAAATGCCTGAAACAGAACCAAGGCCCGGTGTTTCCTATATGCTAGCCTAGTATTTACTATTATGAACAAGAAAAGAACTTTTTTTTTCCTTTTATTATAACAATATAATCGAAGAAAAAAAGAGATGCTGAAAAAGTGTTAAAATATGGCACAAAGTAGGCAGCTTCTATGACAAAGATCTAATCTTGACAGCACAATAATGCAAAGGAGAGAAAAAAAAAATCTAAAATGTAACGATATATATATATATATATATATATATATATATATATATATATATATATATATATATATATATATATATATATATATATATATATATATATATATATATATACACACACACGTGAACACGAAATCAAAGACCCCGTGTTACAAATTTACAATAGAAAATGACCCAATTGCCCCTGGTCCAATGCATACTGATTAACTAATCGCATAAAATGAAATTTTAAGCAACCTGGGAATAGTTTTGGATAGCTCTGTTGAAGCCACTATGATAAGATTGTACAACTTCATCAACAACCTCCTCAATAACATCACTCTGCTCCTTCAAAAATTGGGCAGCAGCTTCCCGGTCTTTTGAGGTCAAAATATGAACAACATGAGGTAAAGAATCAAATCGAGCAGCAGTCCAAGTCTCATCTATCCTAGATATTTCTTCTCTCAGATACTGCATTCAAATGGAGAATAAAGACTCAAATTGTCATGAATGAGTAGTCAGTGCAACACGTAGAAATGCAGTTATAGTGGAAGTTCCAGAGCAAAAAAATATATAAGAAACACAATAAGAAACATATATGCCTTACCAAAAAAGAATCATACCTAGAATGCTTAAAATAAGAAACACAATTAGCACATGTACAGATATATATATATATATATATATATATATATATATATATATATATATATATATATATATATATATATATATATATATATATATATATATATATATATATATATATATATATATATATATATATATATATATATATATATATATATATATATATATATATATAACCAAACCACTGTCAACATAATGATTCCACTCTCAATTTGCAAGTTATGTATCCTGATTAACCTTTTGAACCTGGATCAAGCAATTTTTATAAAGCATCCATGTCTTATAAAGCAATTTTTATAAATGACACAAAAAATCATATGTGCTTTATAAGAAGCAATCCATGGAATGCTTAAATAAGACACACAATTAATACCCGCACAACTGCACAATTAGACTACTTCCAATGTAATGATTACACTTTCAAAATGCATGTGATGCATCCATCTCTAGCCTCTCAGAAATTGGGTTAAAGATATTAACTTTTGATCTTTAAATGTGTGGTAAAATATCTTGAGTAAAAATAACAATTAATCATCTATACCTCATCCAAAAAAAAAAATCTATAGGATGCTTAAAATACGACACACAATTAATATAAACTTGTAATCACAAATAGGATCATTCTCTCTAATTATTATTGTTGCTATAGTTTTTCTAGTTTTCTATTCTTTAATTATTTTGACAGAATTTCTTTTGTATATAAGTTTGTATAATTTTGCTATGCAATGAAAGTCATTCACTCTAAAATATTCAACTTGATACCATATCTCTTGCCTCTTGGGTCCATTCCCTATTTTCTTGTTTTGTTTCACTTGTTTGGTTATAGAGCTTCAGCTGTGTCAGCACTGACCCGATAACTACCAAATTATGTTTAGGCTAGGTTAGTAGTTAACACTCATGTAAAATTTTCCCACGAGTTGTACACATATTTCAACCTTTTATGAGCACCACTACAGAAGTAAAGCCCAAAAGACAATAAAAAGAGCATGAAACAATTGTAAAGAACCCTACATCCAACAAGTTTACTAATCTATCCTCAAAAAACAAAATTACTAATCTAACATAACTTACCGCTTTTTCAGGGGGCAAAGGTAACTCGTCAAAAACTCCCATATTGAGCCTTCAATTTATCCACACACCATGAAGATATAAGATTAACTTGTATTAGCAAACCGGCGACTATAACTGCAATGCATAAATACAGATAAAAGATAGATTAAAACCCAATTGCATATAAATGAATGTAAAGGACTCGCTTGATTGTAACTGGAAATGAATCATCCAAGTTCTTTAAGAAAAATTGCAAGACATTGAAAAATAATAAGGTGGCATTATATGCATTAAGCGATAGGCAATAATAGAGTTTAAAACAAAAAATTAATAAGCTTAATTACACTTTTGTTCCTCATATTCTGCCTCGTCCATAATTTTGGTCCCTAACTTTTTTTAAATGTGGCATTTTGCTCACCTGTAAAATTTGGGAAGAATTTTGACGTTGTGGAAAGTGAGATGCTTATGTGGTATATGAATAAGATATATGGATGGATATCTATGTCAGCTTCTCATAAATTAAACTAACCAAAAAAAAAAACCATTTTAATTTTTTTTTAAATAGCTAAAATAAATTTAATTTAAATGGTTTTAGTTAGTTAAATTCAGGAGAAGATGACATCGATATGAAATATATCCACCTATCCATCTTAGACACACCACATAAGCACCTCAGTTGCCACATCACCAAAATTCTATCTTAATTGCACAGGTGAGAAAAATGTTGTGTTATCTTAAAATGGAGGGGCCAAACTAGTTGATTTAGAAAAAGGGGGGGCGAAAATTGTATATAAAAGAAAATAGAGGGATCAAAAGTGCAACTAACCAATGAAATAACAAAAACAGAAAGCTCAAAAGAAAGATATAAGAATTGTCAGAAACGTTTCCTACAAATGGCTTCTTTTGTAGCTAATTAGGACTAAAAATACAAACCATGTTTCTCTAAATATAATAATCACCATTCTACTCAACTCATACAGTTGAGACTGAAACCAAAATAATAACTCAAACAGAACACTACCATTCCCCCAACCAACAGATTGTACACACAACAACATCCAAGTCTTATCTCACTAGGCGGAGCCCGCTACATGAATCAAGTAACACCATAATACTCTATCATAGAATATATCTTCATCCAAATCATTGACCTCTTAGTTTTTCATGATAGTTTCTTCTATAATTTTTCTTGGTCTTCTATTGCCTTTAGTAATTAGGCCATCCTCCATCTGATCTACTATTCTCTTACCGCATAATCTACAAGTCTACTCCATACATGCCCAAACCACCTAAGTGAGATTCAATCATCTTTTCTTCAATATGTGCTACCCAACTCTCTCTCTCTCTCTCATATAATTTCTAATCACATCGTCGACACTGACACGTCAATACATGTAATAACTAAAAAAATTAAATTAAACGTAATCACAAGTATCGGTGTCAATTTCAGACACTATCACGAACACACTTTTTTCAGAGGTGTCGGTGCACACAACTAACACAATTATACAAATGAAAGAAAAATCTATCTCATGAAACTCCAAATCATATCTATATCTAGTCTAATAGGTCTGCACAGCTAGCACTATTATACATATGAAAGAAGAAGAAAAACAAGAATAGCACTACCGATTTATAAACTGTTTAAGAAATATAACAAGTTGAAACCTAGGTAGTTAATCACCACCAATAGCGGCGTAATTGCGCAAGTAGCTCCCGCAGCAGAGTTTCATCCCGCTCAGTGGAGATTTTTTTGACAAAGAACCGCAGTAGAAGGATGAGGAATGGCGAAGAAGAAATGAAAAATCACAAAACGGATTTTAATCGGTATGGAAGAAGTCGAATTCTGCTAGGTTAACGCAATTCAGAACAATCAGAACTGTGTTTGGATCTCCGCTACAACTGATTGTTCATCTTCAAATCGATTCCAACGGAAGCAAGTTCTTCTTCGTGTGTGGTCAAAATCGATTATACAAAAAAGCTATTCGTAAGCGAAAGATCAGAGAGACGCATACTAAGTTCTCAGATTTGCACCTCCAAAATTAACTCTAACTCCAAAAGTGAAATAGAAAAAAGCCTAATGAAGAAATTAAACTTAGATCAGAGAATCATAGAAAGTGAATCGGAGATGAATAATCATACCTCTTGCTTGACCTTGTCGTTATTCCCTTGCAGCGTTCACTCTCGTTGTTTTTTTTTTTTTTTTGTGTTGCGGGAAAGTACCAATTCGCGATGTTAGAGAAGACTAGTAAAAATAATGGACTTTTCTTTTCAGACAAAAAATAATAATGGAGTCTTATTTTTTCAGAAAAAAAAAATTAAAGAAATTGAAAAACCAAAATATTTTTAGAATTAGAAAATGTATTTTCAGACACACCACATTCTTTATAAAGATTAAATTACCGTTATTGTCCTTTTATTGTTGTGTTTTTACGATTTTAGTCTTTCTATTTTGTTTTTAAATGTTTTTGGCCCCTCATTCCCACTATGACTATAAAAAGGGGACAACTTCTCTACCCATCACAAAAAGATGGGTAGTGTACATTCCACCAATCAGATGACGCCATTTAATTTTTATGTATTTAATTATTTATCATATAGAACAATTGTTTGATGTTTTCAATGCATTTTACACTAAAGGTAACCTTACCCACCTTTTTGAGGTGGGTAAATAAGAATTCACCCTATAAAAAACCCTTATGTGTCACATTTTAAAATATGTTTTTTGGGTTTCCCATCCTCACTTGAAGATGAGCCACGTAGTTTAAAAAGTGACACATATGTGTTTTTTGTGCCAAAATGGAGATGAGGGACCAAAAGTGTTTAAAAATAAAATAGGAGAATTAAAATCGTGAAAACACCAAAATAGGGAGACCAAAATTGTAATTTATCCTTCTTTATAAATAGTTACACCATCATTTTTGTTATAAACTAAAATGAAAATGCATATACGGAAAAGATTTGAAAGTATATCTTCGAACAAATTATTAATCTAATACGCCTCAAACATTCTCCCATTCTCATTTTTAATAAAACACACCAAAATTCTTCTTAAGTCTCTTCTTTAAGGTTTGCCAATTACTTCTCAACATTCAATTAATCCAAATGTTTCAACATCAACTATACATTTGGTAAGTTTTCCAATCCAATTGTTAATACATTTGATTTTCTCTACATGCATTGTGAAATAGGAATTAATTTCTGTAATATAAATCCATATATAGATAGTTACACTCAGTTTTAGGTAGTTTACTCACAATGTTTCATAACGTTTTTCCCATTTTTGTTTCATAACGTTTTTCCCATTGTATTTTTTTTTAGTTGTAGGAAACTACAGAAGTGCACTTTCGTATTGTATCAAAATTTGATTTTCCAGGAATACAGAAGTGCACTTCTGTATTTTGTCTGTCTTCTTTGTTTGGTTTGATTTTGAATGCCTCTTATATGTGTTTGATTTTTTTTTCTACTTTGTCTGGTTTAATTATATGCAACATGGCTAAAAACCAAAAATGATTAAGGCATGATAGAATGTTCCAACCAAATAATTTACTGCTGGATAAATTTGTATGAAGACCCGACACCAACTCAAAGCCTCTAAGCAAAGCTTTGATATGCCATAAATTCTTCCAAGAACCCTCTCCGATTAGGATAGTATCATCCGTGAATTGTAACATTTCAACATGTTTAGAATCATTCAAGTGAAAAGCCTTAAATTCCCCTAAAGATACCGCTTGGAACAATAAACCAGCAAAACCTTCCACCGCCAAAAGAAAAGAATGGGAGAAAGAAGATTTCCTTGACTTAAACCTCTAGTAACAATGAAATCCATCATGGGACTTTCATTCACAAGAACGGACATCGAGCTATTAAACACCAACACTTTCATCCACCCACACCACTTTTCACCAAATCTCGTTATTCTCAACATACTACTAAGAAAATCCCAAGAGATGCAATCATAAGTTTTTTAAAAGTCCACATTTACCAACATACACTTTCTTTTAGCCCTCTTAGAAAAATCTGCCACTTCATTTCAAAACCAGGACACCATTCAACAATTGCCTATTCGCAATAAAAGTTGTTTGACACTTAGAAATAAGCTTATGAATCTAATGTCAATCTATCCACAAGAAGCTTAGCAAAAATCTTATACGCATTTCCCACTAAGCAAATAGGCATAAACTCATCAAGAGGTAGATGATTATCAACTTTATGGATCAAGGCAATAAAAGACACAGTAATTGCTTTATGAACACTAAAAGATCGATAAGGCTCATCTAGCATTCTCAACAGATCAACCTTCACAACGTCCCAACAAGCTTTAAAAAAATCCAATTTAACGTCATCTGGCCCTGAAATTTTATCCCTAGAACTCTCCAACACAACTGCCTCATATCCTCTAAAAGAAACGACCCCTCAAACAAAACCCTATCAACCTCTTCTAACATTTGGAAAGGAAGACCAGACAAGGAAGGCCTTCTAAAAATTGACTATTGGAATCTCGCTTCAAAGTGACTCTTAACCTCCTTCTTCATATTATCCACCTTTTCCACCCAACCAATAACTGAAGTAAACATCAATAAGCTATTTCGGCTAAACCTCTATTTCTAAGCTTTGTGGAAAAATTATAATAGGAATCCTCTTTAACTAGTCACTTTTGTCTGGCCTTTTGTATAACCATGCTCTCTTTATTAAAACTAGATTTTCACACCCTACTTGTAGTTGAAGACCTCTTATGATTTCTAACAACCCAGACACTCTCCGCATGATGAACTTTAAAGAATTTCTAGCACTCTCTAAGGTAGACAAACAAAAATATGTCCACGCCTTTAGTTAAGGTTTTAGATTTTCAATTGTTAGTCGGGTGGGGTTTTGTCTGACTTTTGGTACCATGCTGCTCCAGGGCGGCCAAAATCTTGCAATATCGACTCCCATTCTTTATCAACAAGGCAGTTTATTGCATGTTGTCTTTTTTGCACGCTGCATTCCTATACTAAAGTCAACCTCAACATCTTGTTGATTTTGCGTTGAACTTTACTTTCCTACTCCTCATGGATCATAAAAACAAACTAAAAATAAATTAGTAACTTAAAATAAAGCACATTTCTTAACGTCACTTGCTTGATTATTGGCGAGTTAAAGCTTTGTTAATACTAGAAAGACCCTTTCCGACAGAATCTCTCCTCCTACATATGATTTGAGCCTTTGTCAATTCACTTTGAAGTAGTTAAAGATCCAGGCTCTTGAATTCCCACTTCTCCTTACCGTGAGACTTCTTTGAATAAAAATGAACCTGGCCATTTAGACTTCAATTTTCCAAAAAAAAAAACCTTCAACCTTGAATTGAACACCAAAACATGTTGTCCAAAATGAAATTATCGTTTCACCAAGTTCTTGTAAAAAAAATGAATATGAAAAATAAAAGAAAAAAAACTAAATTATAGATTATTAAGTAGGTAAAAAATATTCTCGTCGAAAAAATTACTAAAAATGAAATAACTAGAGTTGTTAAAACTAGTGCAAACTAGATCATAATGTCAAAATTAACATTGTAATAATTTTTTTTTTTATTTTACAAAAACTAGTTTGATTTATAATTGTACAACCTTAAAAGAGATGTACTGTCTATTAATCTCTTCTAACAATTCTTTGCCAAATCCATCTGTAAAAGAGCATGGTAACAAATGATGGTTGTTGATTCCTTCTAGTGCCATGAGGAAACTCAGTATATTTTTACACACTCTTATCAAAAATAAATTTGCTAGAATGTTTCAAATGAATTTCTATGCATGAAATAAAATATCTAATTGATTGATTCTCTTGAAGAAAACAAGGCATACTGAATTGAAAGGAAAAACATTGTTAACTTTGGGAGACTAGCTTGACATTTCTATAATGTAAGTTGACACTTTTACACATTCATCATTTACCAATTTGATATTATATTTTATACTAAAAGGGGCAATATACTCTCATGTGTCAGTTGCATGTGGACTTATGAAAACTGGCAATTATTGTTGTGACTTGTGATCCACCACCATAAACTATCATGTGTCAATTTACTCTTACACAATTCTTATTGTTGTGACCCATCAATTTTACTAGTTTTTATTTTTCAGTTTTTCTCTTGGATAACATAACATATAATGCCATATTAGTAGGTTCAAACCGATTTGTGGCCGTCACAATATGAATTAAAGACAATTTCAAATTTTGTTCTTTAGTTTAAAAACGGTAAATAATAATACGGCTTTTATCAATATCGTTTGTCACGGTTGTGGACCGGTTTTTAAAACCTTTGGCTCAACCAAAGACCTAGAGTTTGTTTTTTCTCTCTCTATTAAAACAAATGTTTATCACTTGTTTTTCAACCTCACATCTTGAACACATAACATACCAAGAGAATATTATCAAAGATGGAAAATTTGCAGAGAGAACATATACGACATAATATAGCAAATTTTAACAATTGATAGGCTAAAATAGAACATACCACTTGAAGGAGCATTTTATCCTTCTTGATTCAAATCTCCTTGAATGTTCTAATAGTATGAAGTTAGCATGAGTTGCTTCAAAGATAATCAATCTTTAGAAATGAACTTCTTCAGAAGTTTCCATTGACTGCTCAGACTGACACACATAAATTCTATTTTCATTGATTGTCTTTTATGTTTATCCAATTTAATTTACAAATATCTCTTTGTTCCAACAATGTTTTATGGATAAACTAAAGATATCAAAGAATCAATAGAATCCATAGCCATAATTTGTCCATTATGGCTTTTTCCAAAATCCAGATTTGCTTCCTCTTTCAGTGTTGGGATTTGGAATGTATGCATTCTTTTTCTTATATCTAATAGCGAGCCATTATCCTGGAATTAGAATTGTAGCTTTGTCCCTTCCTTTTGGCATATCTGCATCAAATACAATTTGAGATCTTGATACCCATACTCTTATGGGTCATTTGTTAGTTATAACATGCTTTTCTTGTTTTGTGCTTTTACCTAATAGTAATCTCTAGGCTCAATCTAGATTATTGGTTTATACATATTTTGTCTTGGATGAGTTTTGACATTGACATTTGAACCTTTCAGATTTTTTGATTTAAAGATCCTTTGTTCGGGTTTCTTCCGAATTTTTGACTTAATATCATAGGTATTGAATTCCTCAGAACTCTTGACTTTTGAACTTTAAGTTCTAATATGTTATGAACCTTTGATTGCTGATTTGTGAGAATTGACTTCTCTAGAGCCTTTGACCGTGAGGTCTTAGGTGCAGACTTATTCAGATATTTTAAATTAGTAATCTTAGTTTCTGACAGGGTTAGATTCTTACCCTTATCAGAAGCAGGCACGAAATAAGATTTTAGCACTGTTTAAGCATTGCTTGAAAAAGAAGGATGTGAGTGTTTCTTTAGAAGTTGTTTATTGGAGCAATCTCCATTATAACCTAAACCTTCTTCTTTTCTCTTACTTACTCCACAAATCATGGAAGCAAGCTTAGTTATCTCAAGACCTGTTGTGATAAAGCTTTGAAGATCTACCTCATGCTCATATAGAGTTTTATCATAAACTTGTCTAAGAGAACCGTATGATCTTTTCCAAGGGATTCAAATTTGTCTTGAGACATTTTCAATTCTTCTTTTAAAAGATCATGATCTCTCTTTAAGATTTTCATGTGCCTTGATTTGTCTTTGCAACGTCACATGAGGTATTGACTGAAGGAAATAAGATCAGAATGAGATAAGTTAGAAAATACCTCATTTTCTTAGTCTGATTCTTAACCAGAGCAAGATTCAGATTCTGCATCAGATGATGTGAGAGCCATAAACGCCTGATTTGCTTCTCCTTCTTCTTCTCTGAAGCCACTAGTTCTACTAAAGAATATCTTATTCCTTCTGACCAGTTGTTGGATTTTTTAATGATAAAGGATATTTCTTCATTATGAGAGTTATCATCAGAAGTTCCTTCATTGTAAGCTTCTTCTAATTTACTAACTTTTGAAGATCTGTGAGTTTTATTGCCACACTTCTCAACAATAGATTTAAGAGCCAATGACTTGTGCATCTTCATAGGCTCATCTCCATTCAGTTCCATTTCATGGCTCTGAAGGTTGCTTATCATACTTTCAAGACTTAAAGTATTCAAATCTTTAACCTCTTGAATAGATATTACTTTAGGTTTGAATCTTGCAGGAAGACTTCTTAGAATCTTCTTGACATGATCTTCTGAGGTATAACTCATGTTCAAAACTTAAAGGCCTGATACAATAACTTAAAATCTATAGAACATGGTTTCAATGTCTTCGTCATCCTTCATTTTGAAGAGTTCGTACTGGTGATCCAGAAGGTTGACCTTAGCCTCTTTCACTTGTTGGTTACCTTCATAGGTAACTCATAACGAATCGAAGATAGTCTTTGTAGTTGACTTATCTATGATTTTCATGTACTCAAAATGAGGTAAAGCATCAACAATAATACCTTTTACTCTGTGGTGTTTCCTATACACTTTCTTTTAAGCTGGTGTGAGAATTTTTCTATCAGCAACCATTCCCTCACCATTCACTTCAATTTCAATGTCATCCTCAAAGATGTCCCATAATTCATCATCAAGACCAATGATGTAAGTGTACATTTTACTCTTTCACCATTCAAAGTGATTAGAATCACCATTAAATACAAATAGTTTAGCAGAATAGTGACGCTTATTTTAGCACTATAATCATGTGAAATACTAGTGCTAGTAACATGACTATCACTAGTATCTCTCATCTAGTATACTTTTTCTTTTCAAAATCTTTTTTTGTACCACTGTTAAGTATTAAGCACAAACTAGACTCTGATACCAACTGAAGGTGAGAAAAATACACAAGAAGGAGGTTGAATTGTGTGTTTGATAAATATTGTCTTTTTAAACAGCAGCTTCTGAATCTGACCAAGTTTAGATTCTAAGCCTGAGTACGCAACAGCGAAATAATTTAAAGTGCATAAAAATAAATAAATCACACACAACAATTATCCTGGTTCCTTTATAACGAGAGTAGTTCAGTCCCCTTGCCACGGAAGAGCTTTTTCACTATAACCAAAATCTGATTAATAATGATTTTTATATAACAAAATAGTGCTATTAAAACAAACAATTAATAGCTTTTTCACTTCGTGATTACGTTTAATTTCTATGAATAGTATACTGGTATAAATCACACAATAATTATCCCATATTATCTATGAATCTATAATGGTAATGTTATGTAATGATGTTATGTTTAGTTTGGAAGGCTGTGTAATGTATATAGGAACTTTGTAATGTTGTGATAGCACTATTGGTGCTTTGATTTAATATACTTTGCTTATAAAAAATATAAATAAATAAAAAAACAGAAAAACAACAAAGAACTACTAATATACATAGTCACTCGAAAGAGATAGTAGCTACTAAAAAATTCACCTCAATACTCACATGTTAGATCTCAAACCAATCAAAACTACCATCAACAATTCAACATATCAGATCCAATCAAAAGAGAACTAAAAAAATCACCACCAATCTCCTAACATTACAACCGAACAATGCTTTGCCAAATCCATCTATAGAGATCGTGGTATCGGACCATGTTTGCTCATTCAGTCTAGTGCCAGGAGGAAACAGGGAGTGTGTTCTCACACATTTTTCCCGAACACAAACTTGTTATATATGAAATAAAATACCTACAAGATTGACATTTCTATAATGTAAGTTAACACACTTTTACAAACTCATCATGTACCAATTTGAAGTTTTACTCTTATCATTATATTTTTTACTAATATATTTTCACCTCCAAAAAGTGGAATAAAGTCTCGTGTGACAGTTGCATGTGGACGTACGAAAAATGGGAATTATGGCTGTGGTCCACCTCCACCATAAAGCATGCAGAAATGTCTATGTCCCATTGTCCCTACACTTGATAATGCCATATTGGTTGGTTCAACAAAAGACTAAAGAGTTTAATCTTTTTTCTCTCTATTAAGACACATGTTTATCAATTGTTTCTCAACCTCATATCTTGAGCACATAACATACTAACAGAGAACATTATCAAAGATGGAGAGTTTTGCAGAGAGAAAACCACATGCTGTCTTGGTTCCAGGTCCAGGTCAAGGCCATATCAATCCATTTTTGAAACTAGCAAAACTTCTTCACCTAAGAGGATTTCACATAACCTTTGTCAACACTGAGTACAACCACAAACGCTTGCTCAAATCAAGAGGTTCTAATGCTCTTGATGGTTTCACTCATTTTTGCTTTGAATCAATTCCTGACAGTTTAACTCCAATGGAAGGTGATGGTGATGGTGATGTTAATCAACATCTGCCTTCTCTTTTTGAATCCATAAGAAAGAATTTCCTCAAGCCCTTTTGTGAGCTTCTTGCTAGACTTGATGAATCTGCAAATGTTGGTCGTATTCCACATGTTACTTGCTTAGTTTCTGACTTGTTTATGAGCTTTACTAATCAAGCTGCTAAAGAATTTGCACTACCAAATGTTCTCTTTTATCCGGCAAGTGCATGTTCCTTATTGAGTATTTTGCACTCTCCTTCCTTTGTAGAAAAAGGTCTCGTGCCACTCAAAGGTACTACTCAATTAAAATTTTCTCTTCAATTTATCGTATGCGTGTATACATACAATAAGAACCGTTTTTAATGGCGCACAAAATGAGTTAACACAAGATCCAAAATTTGTCACAGTTGATCAACCGTAATAAAGATGGCTTCATAACTGATTTGTCATGGTTAAATTGTGGCTAAAAGGGTCTCTATTTATTTTTCTTCAGTTAAATTATGACTAACTTACATAAGACTTCAAAAAACTAAAGACTGCTGTGTATAGAACTATATATAGATATATATGCCCTAGTCGGTATGTGTGTCAAGCTATTAACTTTGATCTTTATGATATGCAGATGAGAGTTACCTTGCGAATGGAAATTTGGAAACAGAAGTAGACCGGATTCCAGGTTTAAAACACTTTCGGTTAAAGGACATCGATGATATCAGAAAAATGGATCCAACTAATATCATGTTTGAATTCTTCATTGATATGGCAGATAAAGTTCATAAAGACTCTATTATTATTTTGAATACGTTTGATGAACTTGAGAGTGATGCAATTAATGCTCTATTCTCTATGTTTCCTTCTCTTTACCCCATTGGTCTGTTACCTTTATTGTTAAATCAAACTCCACATAATCATCAACTAGCATCTATAGATTCCAATCTTTTGAAAGAAGATACCAAGTGTCTCCAATGGCTTGAATCCAAGGAACTAGGATCTGTTGTTTATGTGAATTTCGGCAGCGTTACAGTTATGACTCTAGAGCAGTTGTTAGAGTTTGCTTGGGGTTTGGCCAATAGTAAGAGACCATTTTTATGGATCATTAGGCCTGATCTAGTCATTGGTGGCTTGGAGGTTTTGTCAACTGAATATGTGAATGAAATTTCTGATAGAGGCCTAATAGCAAGCTGGTGTCCACAAGAGAAAGTGTTGAACCACCGTTCAATTGGTGGATTCTTGACTCATTGCGGATGGAACTCAATCACCGAAAGTGTTTGTGCAGGAGTGCCAATGTTGTGTTGGCCTTTTATTGGTGACCAACTAACAAACAGTAGATTAATTTGCAATGAGTTGGAGGTTGGAATCGAAATCGATACAAATGTCAAGAGAGAGGAGGTGGAGAAGTTTGTCAATGAATTGATGGTGGGAGAGAAAGGAAAGAAGATGAGACATAAGGTCATGCAATTGAAGAAGAAGGCAAATGAGAACACAAATCCAGCAGGTTGCTCATACATGAACTTAGACAAAGTGATTAAGGAAGTGTTGCTTAAACAGAATTAGATAGAATGAAATTATATTCTGCTATGCAGCATTGTACTACTTCATTGATTTTCTTTTATTTAATGTATTTCATTTTCAAGAAAAATTATGCATCTTTTACAAGTACTAGTTATATTCAATGCAATGTTGATGATACTGATAACACATCCATCACTAGAGTTGTAGAGTAAAGGTGAACTCGCAGAAGCCCAAAAACAATTGTAGCCAATGAACTATAATTATATATATTTTTATTTAATAGACAATGATATTAACAAGGGAGTATAAGAGATACTCCACCCGAAAACACCGGGAAAACTCCTACTACTCAAAACAAATGAGCGGTAGGATATTTCAAATATCAAAATTACAATTGTGTTGAAATGAAATCGGTTACAAAACAAATGAGCTGTAGATCTTTGACGTATTTGAACTTGTTTTTCCTTCCGTTTTATTTTTTCGTATTTTCAAGGAGATCAACAAGAGACGAGTCTGATTTTATTTTGTATTTTCTAGAGGTTCAATGTGTTTGCAGGAATATAGTGACACAAAGGAACCGAAGCAAGCAGAAACAAAACCCACGTCACAATATAAAAATAAAATGATGTTGAAGATTACATGCAATTATGACAGCTAGAATTTGTGCTATCAATTGCATATTAGTACATGCAATCATTTCATATTAAATATGGTGTTTATCATTTTACGTGGACCCCCTTAATTAAATCCTGAACCATGCATAATGTGGCACTTCTTGCACTAATATATTGAGCCCTCATCTTTACTTCACACACATCACATAAACACAAGAGGATGAACCTTGAAAAAATGGGAGAGAAAGGTGGTGTTGGATCATGGTCCACCGGCTTCTGTGACTGCTTCTCTGATTGCAGCTCCTGTAAGTTCATATAACCTCTCCGTACCTCTGTAGCACCGACACTTTTCAGAGTTATGTAACACCGACAATTATGATTACACTTAATTTTTATATTTTTTTCAAATTATCACTGATATTAATATGTCTGTTTCAGTGTCATGTCAGTTTCTGGTGTCCCTGATTAATAGTTATGACTTGCAGGCTGTCTCACAATGTGGTGCCCTTGTGTTAGTTTTGGAAGAGTAGCTGACATAGTCGATAGAACAAATTGTGAGTGTGTATGTGATATACCTTCAAATAGTGATTTATGAAAAACTAGTATGGTAACATTTGTACATGATGCAGCTTGTTGTGTCCAAGGAACAATATTCTGTCTACTTGGTGGTTTTAGTCCATTTGTGTCACTCTATTCCTGCATTTATCGTACTAAATTGAGAGAGCAATATGGGATTGAAGGAAATAGATGTAAAGATTGTATTGCTAGTTGTCTTTGCCCTCGCTTTTCCATTTGTCAAGAGTATCGTGAACTCCAAGCTCGTGGATTCGATGTCTCTGCAGGTAATTCACCAATTTATAGAGTTTTATAGTTTGCAATGAGTTAATATTTTAAATGGATTTTATGATTAAGAACAAGAAAAAATATTAATATTTTGTTACAATTTGAGCTGAGTCTAAATCAGACCAATTTTTCTGTCTTCATTAAATCAGTGCCGGAGTTAAAAAAATTATAAAATCTGGGCAAAATTTAAAGATTGCAAATTCAGATTGTATATAATATATAAATAGTCATGAATTAAAATAAAAGAGACTCGTCATTTTGTCAACAAAAATATAGTTTAAAATAAAAGAGATGAAACATAACCTTACAATAGCGGGTTAAATAAAATCACGAGACAAATGGTCTTTCCGAGACTATTTTGCGGTGAAAGTTCGAATAATATCAATATCATCAAGTGACTTGAATATCTCCCGCTCGGTGTTACATACCATCAAGTCATTGAATCACACATCATTGATCTTATTGCGCAATTTAGATTTGATAATCTTCATTGCTAAAAAAGCTCTTTCAACCAATGTTGTAGACACCGACAATATCAAAGCTAACTCAATAAATTTGTAAACCAATTGGAATACCAAATGTTTCGCAGTTTGAAGTTTGAACCATCTTCATAGCCAAATTTTGAAGAACATAAGTGTCAAGTTGATCCCTTATTGTTTCGCGATCATCATTAGAAAAGTTTTCGTGATATATATCAGTAAGACGAGCAAGCTTATCAACATTAAACTTGGAGAAAGAGTTCTTGGGGTCAAGACATGAGAAACAATCAAGGATAATGTTACTTCCTTCACTAAAGCGGTGATCCATCTCCACACATATTTTGTCAATAGCAACATAAAAAATCTCTGCTCGGTAATGATGAAGATTCGTGATAGTCCTCCCTTATACCCTTGAAAGATCCCGAACCGGTATTTCGTCATCCATATTTAGTATCGGAAGACCTCTAGCAACACAAAATTCTTGGACATCGGAAAATAAACTATCCCAATCACTCTCTCTCATTGTGGCCAACCAAGCTTTGACATCATCTACTAATTCCATGACAATCACAATATTAAGATCTTTTCTTTGCAAGACATTTGAAAGCTCGTTTGTGATACCAAACAACTTTAACATTAACTTCAAAATAAAAGAAAATTTAAAGCTCTTTGTTTTTTCTATCAAACTCGTTGTTTGAGATGGTCCACATCCATCTTCATCAACCATACTAAGCACCTTTAACACGGAGGACCACATTTGATCTAAACGAATCAATGTAGTATGATGTGAACCCCATCTAGTATCCCCGGGTCCAGTGAGACTATATGATTGGTGCAACCCCCTTCCTCTAGATATCTCACCGCTCTCAAGTTTATTTAAAATATCTCGGTGTTGTGCCTCCGTCAAAGCATCCCTACTCTTACAAGATGCATTTTTTGTGGTCACAATCAATGAGATGTACTCAAATAAATCATGAATAGATGAGTAACTACTAGCAACAGACACAACAACCAATTGCAAATGGTGAGCATAACAATGGACATAGAAAGCATTAGGGTTTTCATCTAGAATCTTTCTTCACAAACAATTAAATTCACCTCTCATATTTGAAGCTCCATCATATCCTTGCCCTCGTATCCTTGAAATAGATAACATATACTTATCAAGAATACCATAAAGAGCATCCTTTAATGACTCAGATGTAGTACCTTTAACATGATGTAGATCAATAAATCGTTCCACAACACTCCCTTTGTCGTTCAAAAACCTAAAACAAATTCAACAATTTTACTCATCGACATAGAGAATAATCGTTAATGAAAATTAGAAATTGGAAAATACAACTACTAACCTCAACATCACCGTCATTTGCTCTTTGACGGATATATCACGTGACTCATCAGTAAGCACGGAGAATTGTCTATCACCAAGCTCTTCCATAATCACCTTGGTAACTTCATGTGCACAACACGTCGCAAGCTCCTTTTGAATGTCACCGGAAGTCATTGTGTAATTTTTTCCACCACGATCATAAGCATCTCTCACTTGTTCATTCGGAGATTTTACCCAATCTACCAATCTACCATCTCTCTAAAATTGCCCTTATTTAGAGAAGTAGAGGATTGACCACGGAAAGCCATACCTTGTGCCATGAAATATCTTGAACAATCTACAGAACAAGTCAAACGAATCTTATACAATTCTTCTGATTCCTTGGTTGCTTTAGCAAACTTACTTGCCACACTTTGTCTTTGATTATTATAATCATCGTAATGCTTGACACATGAGTTGTGTAAACTATTATGACTACCAACGTGATCTTTCAAGCTTTTAGATGCATGCTTCCAATCTCTATATCCACTTTTAGTGAATACTTCAAAACCAACAATATATTCCTCCTCAAGAATAGCAATCACTATTTAATTTTCCTTGATCGTAAGTTTAGGCAGTTGATTCATTGGAATGGCAGATACCAATTTTTTTAGGGCTTGCGCAAAAGAAGATTTTCTGATCACATTATTAGTAGGTTGAATATTATAAGTTGTGAATATTTGAGTTAAGAAGAAGGATTTGGTGGAGCTAAACAAGACTAAGATTGAGCATGTTAGGAGAGTTTTTCACCAGGGAGCGTTGATACATAGTATAGGACTAAACACCTATGTGAAGATATGATCATTTTTTAAGTTGTTGGTTTAAAAATATCAACAATTTATTTACATTAGTGCATTATAAAAAAAATACAAAGAAATGTCCGACCAATAACTCGTATTCATCAAACCAATATTAACTCAACAATCTTCATCGTCCCATTAATAATTTAATTGAAAAAATTTGTGTTGAGTAAAAAATGTTTCTCTTAATTGAAAAATAGATTGAATGTAACTCATATTTTTTCTTTCAGTTTTTCCGTTACAAATTGTAGATTGAATGGATACATTAACCAATTAGTTCCAAAAAGATATTTGTATGTTAATTAGTTAAAATAGAAATAATTGTTATTATGTTGAGGCAAAGAGGTGTTGAAGTATTTTCATAAAATCGAATCAAAAATAGCTCTGCTAGGGTTTCAAGGTTGAATGATAACGGTCACACCGGTGCCGCCTTTGGCACCACGCTCGAATCCTACCACGGTGGGGGGGGGGGAAGAGAAACGAATCTCCTGATTCGGTAGGAGGGGGAACTGGCTTTATTCCTAGAGAAGGTTCTCAGGGAGGTGAGGTGGAAGGCGTATCTTACAAGAATGTGGTCACAGGAGAAAAAGGTGGTTACAGAAGTGGCAGTGAAGGAAGTGATATGGAGAGGATGGAACAGGAGGATAATGATGACCTGTTTTGGGAGGCGGAGGGAATCACAGTGAAGGAGGGTAAACGAGGAGGTTATGATTGTCCACAAATATTCTTATCTAAGCAGGAGGAGAGAAGGATTCAACGACCGTGGCGAAGGGGAGTGATTGTCAAACTCTTGGGGAGGAAGATTGGTTACAAAGCCCTGGAAAATAGATTGAAACAAATGTGGGTGAGGAAAGGCATTATTCGTATCATTGATCTTGGATATGATTACTATTTAGTATGTTTCACCCATGATGATGATAAGAATGCGGCGATGATGGATGGACCGTGGTTCATCTATGATCACTACTTAACTGTCAAAGAGTGGTCACCAGATTTTCATCCTGAGAATGACTCCATCATGAAAGTAGCAGTTTGGATCAGGATATCGGGGCTGCCAGTGGAATATTACGATCCTAAAATCTTACATGTGATTGGGAATCTGATGGGAAATACTATTAAAGTGGATAAGAACACGTTACAAGGGGAAAAGGTAAATATGCTCGTATTTGTGTGGAAGTGGATATCACAAAGCCTCTACTTGCTATGTTTGAGTTGAAGGACAAAAGTTATAGAGTGGAGTTTGAAGGATTACACTTATTATGTATCACATGTGGGAAATTTGGGCATTACAAAGAAGGTTGTCCATTGAAGAAACATATGGCGGATTCTGTTCCATCTACAAGTGTTCAAGGAGCAAAGGTAGATGATGGAACTGACTTGAGAAGCATGACGATTAATGGTGATCAACATGGGGATGGGCCTTGGCAAGTGGTTCAGAAACAACGGCGCACCAGAAAACCTCCTGAGGCGAAGAAAAAACTTCCGGCGATGGGATCATGGTTAGCTAGGGCCGGAACTAGGTTTCAGGTGTTGGGAGAAAGCAGTGGTACGATTAAGGAAAACAATAATGAGGCAGACAACATTAATGATGAGGAAATTATGATAGTGGAAAAATTAAATGCGGTGACCAATAATAGAGATAACGGTTTTATGAAAGCAATGCAGAATTAGGA
Source organism: Vicia villosa (assembly GCF_029867415.1). Lineage (NCBI taxonomy): Eukaryota > Viridiplantae > Streptophyta > Magnoliopsida > Fabales > Fabaceae > Vicia > Vicia villosa. Next base: position 50,663,747 of record NC_081181.1, on the reverse strand, counting down.
TGACATTATAGCTACCAATAAAGGCTGTAATAATGAGACAATTACACCTCCGAATCACGTGCCTACTCTTGAGGATAGTGGCAGACAAGGAGTATCTTTTAATACAGGTGGCAGCAAAGAAGTGGAAGTTCAAGAAAGTGCAGGGCTTAAGGGAGACATTACCGGAAACAGAAAGAAACATAAGAAGCAGCAAAAAAAAAGGGGAATAAACTTGCGACACGTTTCTGCAGCTTTATCTGTCGGGGGGGCTTTCTGAGATTCGTGCTATCATAAGCAACATGCCCCTGTATCATGAACTTAGGAATCATGCCCCTGATTGATCAGGGTTGGAGGTAATTTCGACTGTGTTTGGGTGAATGCCCCTTATTGCCCAACGCTTTTGAGAGATTCTATGAATTTTGACCTGATTGCCCTAGATTGACTGAACTATTACTCAATAGAGTGTCCAACTGCTTTTGTGCCCCTGAGGGTGATCAGTATTTGAGATGTTCTCGCTCGAACTCAACGGAGTTCTGAAGATAACTTGTCCCTCGAGAGGATTAAATTTTCATCTGCAGTTCATGATGGAAGCTTTCCTGGTGTCAAGTACTTGTTCATATGCAAAGAATGTTTAGTATGAGAAATATAATTCTAATGCAAAGTTCATGTTTGTCGCGAAGTTTAAAGAAGAATTTTTTTGAAAGGATGTCAAAACATCAATTTTTTGTGAAATGTGGTGTGATACCAACTCAAGTGTTTTAGCAAAACTCCTAGGAGTCGGTTTACCGTATTCTCGTTACAGTATGCTTTCGAATTAACCCTGCTTCAATTAGGACTTTTGAGGGTTGTAACGTGGCCAGGTTCACAGTTTTAGAAAAAAGGATTTTTAGGCTCAAAATTTTATTGGTGCCCACCCCCTTCGTGATGTTCTCCAACCTAAGTTCAGTCAACTCGATGCGAACATTCATCCTTCAAGAGGAGTGTGAGACGATTGAGGAATCGATGAGGTATTTGGACATGGCAGTCACTTTACCTTTCATACTTTGTGTCTGATCACACGACTTGTTCTTTGAATTTATAGTCACACGACTCTTCCCTTTTGTTGAGGATCTTTTTTTTGTTTCCCTAACTTTTGCCTGGACAAATTCTTTTGAATTCTGATTTTGATGTCCAGCGGGATGCCCTAATTTCTGCCTTAGTCGCTGGTTTTCAAGTTTTTTTTTTTGACTTGGCGGGCTTTCTTTCTCTTTTTCTATTTGATTCATTTTTTCTCCTTTTTTCTTTTGAACAAGTCGTATGATCCTGAGACGTCTTTGATTTGTTAGAAATATTGTGATTGCCTCATTTCTTGGTTGACGAGGGATAACCATTTTGGTATTGAATTTCCTCAACCTTTTGAAAGATAACCATTGTTGTATCTTTAGATGCATGCTCCTGATGAATTTTGAATGCTCAATCAGATTAACTGAACACTACCCTGCCCCTAGGTTAAATGTGAGAGTTTTTTCGTATAGAAAAGAAACTCCTACTTCAAGGCTCAAAGGGGTTGCCAAGGGATTAACTTCCTTATATCTCCAGTGTTTGGGAATTTGAAACAATGCCTGTACATCATCAAAAGGGTTTTACTCGAAAGCATACCATTTGAGATTATTGGTATTATGTGTTCGTCATTCTCCCTCCAGAGTCATCATGCTTTATCATTGAGAGTTTGGTATCACAAGAAAATAAAAACATATTAGAGCGAGAGCGAATGAATTTTTTCAAGACAAACATATCCAATGCATCGTTATTATAGTTCAAAAACAAACAAGTATTGCATATAGACAGTATTGAACAAGAACAAGAAAGACTACGCATAAACATGCATGATGATGTAGAGATTGTCAAAGTTGAGGAGATTTTCTCCGTATGGACTTATTGCTTCAGAAGATCCATTGAGTCGAAGGAGAACTTCAAATTTGGCTTCCAGGTATAAATGATGATAACCTTTGTGTCGATCAGGCTTTGAACCTTGTCTTGGAGTGGCTGACGATCATCAATCGAATGGTCAAGTGCCATGAGTTGTAAGTTTCCAGCTTTAGGGATTTGCGGAAGAGGATAAGAAACTTTGTTCTCTAGGGACCTGTTATGCAATGATATGCATGTAAATGCTTCAATGATATGCATGTAAATGCTTATGCAATGTTTTCAAGAATCTTTATGGAATTTATTCTGCAACATTGAAATGTAGTTGCAACTTTGTTGAATATCTTCGACTTCCATCTTTGGACGTCCTTCTTTAAGAATCAAGCTCACCATATCCAGTGGGTCATAGCCTCTGATTCGGGATACCTCTGAATTTGAAGGTACATGGCTAGAGGAAAATAAATCCTCTTGCCCCTTGATAAGTATGGTGCCTATAAACTGAAGACATATGGCTAGAGGAAAATAAATCCTCTTGCCCCTTGTTAGGAATCTGGCTCTTGAGGATGGCACCTGGAATTGCGCGCCCTAAATACTTGAGATCCTTGAAAAAGGTTAGTTAGGTAAAGAGTTCAAGTTGTTAGCGTACACAAAAAAATCCTGCAAGGAAACCAAGCGGTTAGGGTATAAACAAATCCTGCGAGGAAACCAAACGGTTAGTGTATAAACAAATCCTGCAAGGAAACCAAACGGTTAGATAATGAATACAAACAAGTCACACAAGTAGCCTTAGGTTTAAAGGCTTGCATGAAGTTCAAAGGTAAGTATCCTCCCCACTGAAGTTTAGTTGGTTCAACCTGTCCTAGATAAAGATCGGGTTCTAGGGTGCTCATATCCTTGATCTTTCTCGTGGGCATTATCTCAACATGGCACTCAATCGGCCAGCCAAAAACATCCCTAGAGTCCAATCTCAATGAGTGTAGCATCGAGTATCAACCGGCTTCAGTCAGGAATCCAAAGCCAGCCATCTCACTACTTCCTATAGGCCAAAGTCAGGTTCACTAAGGTTCTAAGGGCGAATTAGTGCTTAATGACACCACGCGGTAGCCAAATGTCTCCTCGATCAGATTCAAGGGCCATCAGGACAAACCAAAGTGCCGCACTAACGGTGGCCACCGGTTCAACCATAACGATACATGTCGTACAGTTTCCCTGGTCTCATGCCACATACTTAAGGTACACTAGATCCGGGTGTAGGACCTTTCACACAATAACAAACCCAAGCAATTCCCTTAAAAATAAAGCATACAAACAAACAATTAAAAACATTTATAATGAACTAAGCCCTAAGGTAAACCCCTCTTAAAGACTCCCCAGCAGAGTCGCCAGTTCTGTAACTCGGTGAACCGACTTTTATTTTTTTATAAAGCAACAATGTTGCGGTAAGCATGAGTCGCCACCGACTTTTATTTTGTCCAATGTTAGGAAAGGTAAAAAAGTACAGAAAAAGACCTTTTGAAAAGAAAACGGACTCGGGGGGTAAGTTATGAAAAGGGAAGGTGTAAGCACCCTTTTCATCCGTAGTTATCTACGGGCTCTTAATTTGCTTAGCTCATGTTTGTTTGTTTTGAGTTGAAAAGAGGCATAAGGACTTTAGCGTGAATGCGTAGCCTTAGTTTTTCGAAAGAGTGTTGAAAAGATATTTTTGTTAAGCTAGGCAGATTAAGAGCACTACCCTAATTGATTGGTCTTTTTCTACGCTTTTTAAATTTCCTAGGACTATCCATACTATATGGAAGTAGGTAGTCCTTGTTTATATTGGACGTGCGGGTCATCGAAGGGTCATCGAGGTCGTTTGAAGGCAACAGGTAGAGGTACCTTTAGCAATATTCGAAGGGACAATCATTGTTTCGTAGGCAACCACTCGAGGGACTAGATCATATTATCAAGGCGACATCGCGGGTCATCGAGGGACTTATGATCTTTGCAACGATTTTTAAATCGGGGGACTTTGCTAATTGGTACCTCTACGTTCGAGGGACACGACCTTTAATCGAAGGCAACCGAAAAGGGGCGTACCTTAAGGGTGAGTGCGTGCAAGTGTGTTGTATTCAGTTATTTAATCTTGTATTTAGGTTAGCTAGCGTTCAGTTGATCTTGCCATACAAGCCTATTAACATACATCTAAGCAGTTATAAGGTGCAAAAAGTAAAGGCAGAAATTAAACCTAAGCTATTACATGGCTTCGGGGAGGGGGTTACAATTTGTCGAATGGGGAGATGAACAAAAATATTACAAAAAAAACCGAAAAGAAAATTAAACAGTTAACTGTACAAGAGTTAGGTAACTTGCAAATGTTTGCAAGAAATATGTCAAGTCCTCAAAGATAGTACCTCGCAAGCAAAACAAAATGTTAGTACGGATGAAATATAGACATAAGCATTCTAAATTCTAAAAGCAAATTAAAAATTAAACAACATATTTTTTATACTTTTAAAAAAATAAATTATTAACTAAGTTAAATATAATTATTTAGATAAGTTAATTAATAATTCAATTAACTTAATTGAACAAATATATTCAAAATAGGTAATAATATACTTATTATTAGTTACAAAAGTTAAAAAAAGAAAGAAAAAAAAATATTAACAAGGAAAGGGAAAAAGTCATCGTGGAAGGAATTCAAATTCCACCTTTTTTATTTTTGTTTTATATTTAAGTATTTCAAATAAATTAATTGACATTAGAATAAAAGACCAATAAAATAGGCTAATTAAATGGAACTAACTCAATATTACATTACGTTAACCCTAAAAAAATAAAAATAAATTATGTATCAATTAAATAAAATGAAATTAAGAAAACAAATATACACACTCAGGGAGGAAACGCCTCCCTTCTCACCAATCCACGTTTCTTGCTTATTAAAGGGGAGATTGACCAATTTTAAAGTTTGAAACAATGGTCCAATTAAAAAAAGACACGTGTCATAGCTTAATTAAAATAATAAAAAAAAACAAAATCCATAAACACTATACACACGATTCAGGACCACAAGCTTTTCAGATCTCCCTTCCTTTTCTCATTGCATTCTTCTTCTTTCTTAGATACAAACTTTTCTCAATAATACTCAACTGAAAATCGATTCTCATATCACTTCAAACCACAAATTCATAAAAATGGAAAAGAAGAAGATTACCGTAACGATGGTCGAGGAGCAAGTGGTTGTCGCGGTGGAGTTGGTCTGATGTGATGGATGCATCGTCGTCGGAATCGCGACATCGATGGAGAGCAACGACGGTGGCTTCGTCCGTTCTGCTCCGATTTGTCAACGGCCGGTCGGAGGACGTGGCGGGAGAGTCTGAACCGTGGTGTTGTTCGGTTCATCGGAGGCGGAGCTGAGCGGCGGTGAGCAGCTGCTGTTATTCGCGGAGGACCGTTAGATCTGTAAAGATGTTTCCTCTTTGAAAATTCTTCTGTTCTTTTCTTTTTTTGTTATGCTTGAAAAGTTTGTATTGTAAGTGTATGATTTGGTGATTGTTTGAATCTATAATTACATGCAGGTTTGAGGGGTGGTTGATAACTGCACAATGAAAATTAGGATTTGTGGTTAGTCTGTACGTGTGTGAGTGGAGAGTATCTCGTGTATTTAAGTGAGTCCCCTTGAGGGTTAGAAAAGATGTCAATTTATAGAGTGGATGAGTGAACAAGAAAACATGCTTTTGATGACCATGAAGATTGATGATTCTTTCCTTGTAATTTTAAAAAAATTCCAAGTTTATGAAAACATGTTTCTTATGGTTATTAAAGCTTTGAAAAAAATGGATTTGGTTTCTAATGGGCGGCCAATTATTTTGTTTTGTTTTATTTTAAATTTTGAATGAAGAATTGCATGAATTAAAATAAATATATAAAAATGTAATAATAGAAAAAACAATTTTTGTGATTTTGAAAATAATTTTAAAAAAAAAAAGAAATAAAGTTATTTACAAATAGAAGGAAAAATGTTAGGAGTAGGATTTGAACTCAAGATCTTATACTTGCAAACCTTACCAATTGTGCTATATTACTTATTCGAAATAAAAAGCCAATTGAAAGTTTAAGAAGCATCAATCAATATTTTGCTATTTAAAATATAACAATTTAAGAGTAAACTATTATATTTTAAAATAGATTTTAAATCGAATATTTATAAAATTCAGGATATCAATGTAAGTGAAACCTAGATTTTATAAAAACCCAATTTTTGAAATAGTTTTGAATTTTTGAAAAGCGTGGGCAAATTTTGGGGTATGACAGCTGCCCCTGTTCAATCTTCTTAAACCTGAGGATGTAGATTGGCTTGTGTGCCTATCGGAATCTGAAGGTGGAAGAGGATTGAACACTAGAATACCCAGAAATTTGCCCTTGTTGATGGAGGGACTTTTGTATGAGATGGGCTTAAAGATGCCATCCGGAGGTTGACAGAGAACTATCTGAGATGGGCTTAGAGATGCCACCTAACTGGAATGCTTGTCAGCAACCTGGGGGTCATGCTTCCCATGGCGCGTATATAATAGATCTTCAGAATGTTTGGGGTTCAAGCTTTCAAACGTATATCTGGAATAGAGATTCATAGATGTTCGGGGTTCGAGCTTCCGAAACATCTACCATAGAATTCAGATCATCCGGGGTTCAAGCTTCCAGAGCGTTTCTGTCGTAGAATTCAGATCATTCGGGGTTCAGGCTTCCGAAACATATCTGTCGTAGATTTCAGAACATCCGGGGTTCATGCTTCCGGAACGTTTCTGCCGTAGATTTCAGATTATCCGGGGTTCAAGCTTCCGGAACATATCTGTTGTAGAATTCAGATCATTCGGGGTTCAAGCTTCCGAAACATATCTGCCGTAGATTTCAGAACATCCGGGGTTCATGCTTCCGGAACGTTTCTGTCGTAGATTTCAGATTATCCGGGGTTCAAGCTTCCGGAACATATCTGGCGTAGATTTCAGATCATTCGGGGTTCATGCTTCCGAAACATATCTGTCGTAGATTTCAGAACATCCGGGGTTCATGCTTCCGGAACGTTTCTGGCGTAGAATTCAGATCATCCGGGGTTCAAGCTTCCGGAACATATCTGGCGTAGATTTCAGAGCATCCGGGGTTCAGGCTTCCGGAACGTTTCTGTCGTAGAATTCAGATTATCCGGGGTTCAAGCTTCCGGAACATATCTGTTGTAGAATTCAGATCATTCGGGGTTAAAGCTTCCGAAACATATCTGCCGTAGATTTCAGAACATCCGGGGTTCATGCTTCCGGAACGTTTCTGTCGTAGATTTCAGATTATCCGGGGTTCAGGCTTCCGGAACATATCTGCCGTAGATTTCAGAACATCCGGGGTTCAGGCTTCCGGAACGTTTCCGTTGTAGAATTCAGATTATCCGGGGTTCAAGCTTCCGGAACATATCTGTTGTAGAATTCAGATCATTCGGGGTTCAAGCTTCCGAAACATATCTGCCGTAGATTTCAGAACATCCGGGGTTCAGGCTTCCGGAATGTTTCTGTCGTAGAATTCAGATTATCCGGGGTTCAAGCTTCCGGAACATATCTGTTGAGAATCTGGGGTTCAAGCTTCCAGACTGTATATTTGATAGAAATTGGTTTTGTTGATGCTATTTTCCTGACTGGTCGGTAGACCTGAAAGACAAAGTTAGTTTTATGCAATGTCATAATGTATGTATTGTGTGTGTTTTTTTTTTTTTTTTTAAATGAATGAGTCTGTTATGCATATGCCATGAGATGTATGATGTATGAATGCAAATGTTGTTAATGATGATAGTAAATTGCATCAGTGTTTTGCGGGGAAAATAAATCCCTGACTGTTCAGCGCCTTTGAGAGATTATTTGAATCTCGACTTGACTGCCCCAGATGAATTGGACAATAAAATGTCATGCCCTTTGTACATACAAGCTTTTTACGAGACGTTTCTGCAGCTTTATCTGTCGGGGGGGCTTTCTGAGATTCGTGCTATCATAAGCAACATGCCCCTGTATCATGAACTTAGGAATCATGCCCCTGATTGATCAGGGTTGGAGGTAATTTCGACTGTGTTTGGGTGAATGCCCCTTATTGCCCAACGCTTTTGAGAGATTCTATGAATTTTGACCTGATTGCCCTAGATTGACTGAACTATTACTCAATAGAGTGTCCAACTGCTTTTGTGCCCCTGAGGGTGATCAGTATTTGAGATGTTCTCGCTCGAACTCAACGGAGTTCTGAAGATAACTTGTCCCTCGAGAGGATTAAATTTTCATCTGCAGTTCATGATGGAAGCTTTCCTGGTGTCAAGTACTTGTTCATATGCAAAGAATGTTTAGTATGAGAAATATAATTCTAATGCAAAGTTCATGTTTGTCGCGAAGTTTAAAGAAGAATTTTTTTGAAAGGATGTCAAAACATCAATTTTTTTGTGAAATGTGGTGTGATACCAACTCAAGTGTTTTAGCAAAACTCCTAGGAGTCGGTTTACCGTATTCTCGTTACAGTATGCTTTCGAATTAACCCTGCTTCAATTAGGACTTTTGAGGGTTGTAACGTGGCCAGGTTCACAGTTTTAGAAAAAAGGATTTTTAGGCTCAAAATTTTAATGGTGCCCACCCCCTTCGTGATGTTCTCCAACCTAAGTTCAGTCAACTCGATGCGAACATTCATCCTTCAAGAGGAGTGTGAGACGATTGAGGAATCGATGAGGTATTTGGACATGGCAGTCACTTTACCTTTCATACTTTGTGTCTGATCACACGACTTGTTCTTTGAATTTATAGTCACACGACTCTTCCCTTTTGTTGAGGATCTTTTTTTTGTTTCCCTAACTTTTGCCTGGACAAATTCTTTTGAATTCTGATTTTGATGTCCAGCGGGATGCCCTAATTTCTGCCTTAGTCGCTGGTTTTCAAGTTTTTTTTTTTGACTTGGCGGGCTTTCTTTCTCTTTTTCTATTTGATTCATTTTTTCTCCTTTTTTCTTTTGAACAAGTCGTATGATCCTGAGACGTCTTTGATTTGTTAGAAATATTGTGATTGCCTCATTTCTTGGTTGACGAGGGATAACCATTTTGGTATTGAATTTCCTCAACCTTTTGAAAGATAACCATTGTTGTATCTTTAGATGCATGCTCCTGATGAATTTTGAATGCTCAATCAGATTAACTGAACACTACCCTGCCCCTAGGTTAAATGTGAGGGTTTTTTCGTATAGAAAAGAAACTCCTACTTCAAGGCTCAAAGGGGTTGCCAAGGGATTAACTTCCTTATATCTCCAGTGTTTGGGAATTTGAAACAATGCCTGTACATCATCAAAAGGGTTTTACTCGAAAGCATACCATTTGAGATTATTGGTATTATGTGTTCGTCATTCTCCCTCCAGAGTCATCATGCTTTATCATTGAGAGTTTGGTATCACAAGAAAATAAAAACATATTAGAGCGAGAGCGAATGAATTTTTTTCAAGACAAACATATCCAATGCATCGTTATTATAGTTCAAAAACAAACAAGTATTGCATATAGACAGTATTGAACAAGAACAAGAAAGACTACGCATAAACATGCATGATGATGTAGAGATTGTCAAAGTTGAGGAGATTTTCTCCGTATGGACTTATTGCTTCAGAAGATCCATTGAGTCGAAGGAGAACTTCAAATTTGGCTTCCAGGTATAAATGATGATAACCTTTGTGTCGATCAGGCTTTGAACCTTGTCTTGGAGTGGCTGACGATCATCAATCGAATGGTCAAGTGCCATGAGTTGTAAGTTTCCAGCTTTAGGGATTTGCGGAAGAGGATAAGAAACTTTGTTCTCTAGGGACCTGTTATGCAATGATATGCATGTAAATGCTTCAATGATATGCATGTAAATGCTTATGCAATGTTTTCAAGAATCTTTATGGAATTTATTCTGCAACATTGAAATGTAGTTGCAACTTTGTTGAATATCTTCGACTTCCATCTTTGGACGTCCTTCTTTAAGAATCAAGCTCACCATATCCAGTGGGTCATAGCCTCTGATTCGGGATACCTCTGAATTTGAAGGTACATGGCTAGAGGAAAATAAATCCTCTTGCCCCTTGATAAGTATGGTGCCTATAAACTGAAGACATATGGCTAGAGGAAAATAAATCCTCTTGCCCCTTGTTAGGAATCTGGCTCTTGAGGATGGCACCTGGAATTGCGCGCCCTAAATACTTGAGATCCTTGAAAAAGGTTAGTTAGGTAAAGAGTTCAAGTTGTTAGCGTACACAAAAAAATCCTGCAAGGAAACCAAGCGGTTAGGGTATAAACAAATCCTGCGAGGAAACCAAACGGTTAGTGTATAAACAAATCCTGCAAGGAAACCAAACGGTTAGATAATGAATACAAACAAGTCACACAAGTAGCCTTAGGTTTAAAGGCTTGCATGAAGTTCAAAGGTAAGTATCCTCCCCACTGAAGTTTAGTTGGTTCAACCTGTCCTAGATAAAGATCGGGTTCTAGGGTGCTCATATCCTTGATCTTTCTCGTGGGCATTATCTCAACATGGCACTCAATCGGCCAGCCAAAAACATCCCTAGAGTCCAATCTCAATGAGTGTAGCATCGAGTATCAACCGGCTCCAGTCAGGAATCCAAAGCCAGCCATCTCACTACTTCCTATAGGCCAAAGTCAAGTTCACTAAGGTTCTAAGGGCGAATTAGTGCTTAATGACACCACGCGGTAGCCAAATGTCTCCTCGATCAGATTCAAGGGCCATCAGGACAAACCAAAGTGCCGCACTAACGGTGGCCACCGGTTCAACCATAACGATACATGTCGTACAGTTTCCCTGGTCTCATGCCACATACTTAAGGTACACTAGATCCGGGTGTAGGACCTTTCACACAATAACAAACCCAAGCAATTCCCTTAAAAATAAAGCATACAAACAAACAATTAAAAACATTTATAATGAACTAAGCCCTAAGGTAAACCCCTCTTAAAGACTCCCCAGCAGAGTCGCCAGTTCTGTAACTCGGTGAACCGACTTTTATTTTTTTATAAAGCAACAATGTTGCGGTAAGCATGAGTCGCCACCGACTTTTATTTTGTCCAATGTTAGGAAAGGTAAAAAAGTACAGAAAAAGACCTTTTGAAAAGAAAACGGACTCGGGGGGTAAGTTATGAAAAGGGAAGGTGTAAGCACCCTTTTCATCCGTAGTTATCTACGGGCTCTTAATTTGCTTAGCTCATGTTTGTTTGTTTTGAGTTGAAAAGAGGCATAAGGACTTTAGCGTGAATGCGTAGCCTTAGTTTTTCGAAAGAGTGTTGAAAAGATATTTTTGTTAAGCTAGGCAGATTAAGAGCACTACCCTAATTGATTGGTCTTTTTCTACGCTTTTTAAATTTCCTAGGACTATCCATACTATATGGAAGTAGGTAGTCCTTGTTTATATTGGACGTGCGGGTCATCGAAGGGTCATCGAGGTCGTTTGAAGGCAACAGGTAGAGGTACCTTTAGCAATATTCGAAGGGACAATCATTGTTTCGTAGGCAACCACTCGAGGGACTAGATCATATTATCAAGGCGACATCGCGGGTCATCGAGGGACTTATGATCTTTGCAACGATTTTTAAATCGGGGGACTTTGCTAATTGGTACCTCTACGTTCGAGGGACACGACCTTTAATCGAAGGCAACCGAAAAGGGGCGTACCTTAAGGGTGAGTGCGTGCAAGTGTGTTGTATTCAGTTATTTAATCTTGTATTTAGGTTAGCTAGCGTTCAGTTGATCTTGCCATACAAGCCTATTAACATACATCTAAGCAGTTATAAGGTGCAAAAAGTAAAGGCAGAAATTAAACCTAAGCTATTACATGGCTTCGGGGAGGGGGTTACAATTTGTCGAATGGGGAGATGAACAAAAATATTACAAAAAAAACCGAAAAGAAAATTAAACAGTTAACTGTACAAGAGTTAGGTAACTTGCAAATGTTTGCAAGAAATATGTCAAGTCCTCAAAGATAGTACCTCGCAAGCAAAACAAAATGTTAGTACGGATGAAATATAGACATAAGCATTCTAAATTCTAAAAGCAAATTAAAAATTAAACAACATATTTTTTATACTTTTAAAAAAATAAATTATTAACTAAGTTAAATATAATTATTTAGATAAGTTAATTAATAATTCAATTAACTTAATTGAACAAATATATTCAAAATAGGTAATAATATACTTATTATTAGTTACAAAAGTTAAAAAAAGAAAGAAAAAAAAATATTAACAAGGAAAGGGAAAAAGTCATCGTGGAAGGAATTCAAATTCCACCTTTTTTATTTTTGTTTTATATTTAAGTATTTCAAATAAATTAATTGACATTAGAATAAAAGACCAATAAAATAGGCTAATTAAATGGAACTAACTCAATATTACATTACGTTAACCCTAAAAAAATAAAAATAAATTATGTATCAATTAAATAAAATGAAATTAAGAAAACAAATATACACACTCAGGGAGGAAACGCCTCCCTTCTCACCAATCCACGTTTCTTGCTTATTAAAGGGGAGATTGACCAATTTTAAAGTTTGAAACAATGGTCCAATTAAAAAAAGACACGTGTCATAGCTTAATTAAAATAATAAAAAAAAACAAAATCCATAAACACTATACACACGATTCAGGACCACAAGCTTTTCAGATCTCCCTTCCTTTTCTCATTGCATTCTTCTTCTTTCTTAGATACAAACTTTTCTCAATAATACTCAACTGAAAATCGATTCTCATATCACTTCAAACCACAAATTCATAAAAATGGAAAAGAAGAAGATTACCGTAACGATGGTCGAGGAGCAAGTGGTTGTCGCGGTGGAGTTGGTCTGATGTGATGGATGCATCGTCGTCGGAATCGCGACATCGATGGAGAGCAACGACGGTGGCTTCGTCCGTTCTGCTCCGATTTGTCAACGGCCGGTCGGAGGACGTGGCGGGAGAGTCTGAACCGTGGTGTTGTTCGGTTCATCGGAGGCGGAGCTGAGCGGCGGTGAGCAGCTGCTGTTATTCGCGGAGGACCGTTAGATCTGTAAAGATGTTTCCTCTTTGAAAATTCTTCTGTTCTTTTCTTTTTTTGTTATGCTTGAAAAGTTTGTATTGTAAGTGTATGATTTGGTGATTGTTTGAATCTATAATTACATGCAGGTTTGAGGGGTGGTTGATAACTGCACAATGAAAATTAGGATTTGTGGTTAGTCTGTACGTGTGTGAGTGGAGAGTATCTCGTGTATTTAAGTGAGTCCCCTTGAGGGTTAGAAAAGATGTCAATTTATAGAGTGGATGAGTGAACAAGAAAACATGCTTTTGATGACCATGAAGATTGATGATTCTTTCCTTGTAATTTTAAAAAAATTCCAAGTTTATGAAAACATGTTTCTTATGGTTTTTAAAGCTTTGAAAAAAATGGATTTGGTTTCTAATGGGCGGCCAATTATTTTGTTTTGTTTTATTTTAAATTTTGAATGAAGAATTGCATGAATTAAAATAAATATATAAAAATGTAATAATAGAAAAAACAATTTTTGTGATTTTGAAAATAATTTTAAAAAAAAAAAGAAATAAAGTTATTTACAAATAGAAGGAAAAATGTTAGGAGTAGGATTTGAACTCAAGATCTTATACTTGCAAACCTTACCAATTGTGCTATATTACTTATTCGAAATAAAAAGCCAATTGAAAGTTTAAGAAGCATCAATCAATATTTTGCTATTTAAAATATAACAATTTAAGAGTAAACTATTATATTTTAAAATAGATTTTAAATCGAATATTTATAAAATTCAGGATATCAATGTAAGTGAAACCTAGATTTTATAAAAACCCAATTTTTGAAATAGTTTTGAATTTTTGAAAAGCGTGGGCAAATTTTGGGGTATGACAAATGGATTAATCTTACTGTTAACTCTGGGGAAGGCACTGAATGGAGGTTCACTTCTGTCTATGCTAGTCCTTTGGAGCATCATAGAAATTTGATGTGGGAAGCTTTGCGTGAGTCTGCCAGGAATAGTAACAAGCCGTGGATGGTGGCAGGTGATTTTAATGATATTGCAGAAGCTAGTGAGAAGAAAGGTGGTGTTGCCGTGTCTCATAGGAAATGTGCTGTGTTTCGAAAGAATATGGAGGAGTGTAAGTTATATGATATGGGATCTAATGGTCCAAAGTTTACTTGGAGGGGAGGGATATATCATGGAGGTCAGAGGATTTATGAAAGATTAGATAGAGCTCTTGGTAATGAGGAGTGGAAGCTTCTTTTCCCAGATAGTTCTGTTAAGGTGTTGCCTAGGGTGAATTTTTCTGATCATCATCCCATTATGGTTTCGCTGAATAGGGATTGTTATATTAATGGTGGCCGTCAGTTTAGATTTGAAAGCGCGTGGCTAGTGGAGCATGATTATAATAGTAGAGTTAAAGGGCTTTGGAAGAATGGTGAGGATATCATGTCTAATCTTGATAGGATCAAATGTGATGCGAAGGAGTGGAAAAAGTGGAGTGTCAATCATGTTCAAAGGAATAAGAAGAGAATTTTAGCTAGGCTGAAAGGGATTCAGGAAAGTATTTATATGAGACATGATGCTCGTGGTCTCATACGAATAGAAAAGAAGCTTCAACAAGATCTCAATACCATCTTAAAGCAAGAAGAGCTTATGTGGTTTCAACGTTCCCGGGCTAAGTGGTTAATAGACGGTGATCGCAATACTCGATACTATCATATTAAGGTTGTGAATAGAAGGAGGCGTAATAATATTCAGATGTTGCAAGATAATGACGGGAATTGGATTGACAATCCGAAAGAGCTTAGGGAGCTTGTTAACAACTTTTATAAAGACTTATTTAAGATAAATAGTATTGGCAGTGGCTGGTTCCAAAGTAAACTGTCGTATCCGCCTCTTCATGATGAGGAGCTCAACAGGCTGAATGATAATGTTACAGAATTGGAGATTAAAAATGCTGTCTACAATATGCAGCCTTGGAAAGCACCAGGGCCTGATGGCTTTCCGGCTGGATTTTATCAACGTTCTTGGAACATGGTGGGTAATAGTGTGGTAGCCTTTGTCAAACACGTGTGGGAGAATCCTGGCAGTATTAGTAAGGTGAATCAAACTAATACTTGCCTTATTCCTAAGATTGATAAACCGGTCGTGGTGTCTCAATTCCGTCCCATTTCTTTATGCAATAGTCTGTACAAGATTGTTAGTAAAATTGTTGTGCAACGTCTCAAGCCTCATATGAATACTCTTGTCTCCCCTTATCAAACTGGTTTCGTACCAGGAAGACACATACATGAAAACATCATCATTGCTAGGGAAGTTATGCATACTATGGCCAAGATGAAGGGTAAGAAAGGTTATTTTGCCATTAAGGTAGATTTATCAAAAGCTTATGATAAACTCAGCTGGGAGTTTATCTAGAATATCTTGCAAGAAGTCAAAATCCCTGAAACTTTGAGAAACATTATCATGCATGCAGTCACAAGCGTTGAAACTAATGTGAATTGGCATGGTGAGCAAAATGAATTCTTTCGGCCTCAGAGAGGAATTCGTCAGGGTGATCCTATTTCCCCATACTTATTTGTGTTGTGTATGGATAAACTGTCTCACTTAATTGAGGAAGAGGTGGATGCGAGAAGATGGAAAAGTTTGAAGCTTGGCAGGAATGGGGTGAATATATCTCATTTAATGTTTGCGGATGACTTGTTATTATTTGGGGAAGCGACGGAAAGTCAGATCCAATGTGTTATGAAAACGTTAAGTATCTTTTGTAAGATGTCGGGGCAAGAAGTTAGTGAGGAGAAGACGGGTATCCTTTTCTCTAAGAATGTTACTAGGAGCATGCAGCTTAGGATTTTACATGAGTCAAGGTTTCGACAAACGCGTGATTTTGGCAAATACCTAGGTGTTCCCTTGAATGGCAAGAAATTGAAACGTAAGGATTTTCAGTACATCATAGACCAAGTAGCGGGTAAACTTATCAATTGGAAGAGAGATAATTTATCTTTAGCTGGCCAAATTACGCTTGCCAATAGTGTTATAGAAGCGATCCCTGTGTATCCAATGATGACAACACGACTTCCTAGATCGTGTCTTGAGGAAATCCAAAGAATGCAGAGGCAGTTCATATGGGGTGATACTACTGATCAGAAAAGAGTTTACGCAGTGGCTTGGGATATGGTAACTCGAGCGAAGCAGTATGGCGGGGTGGGGCTGAGAAAGCTGGAAACCCTCAATGATGTGTGTTTAATGAAGCTAGGGTGGAAGATGGTCACGAATGCTAAAGATTTATGGTGCCAAGTTCTTCATGGGAAGTACAATATTAATGAGGCGTATGACTGGAATACGAACAAAACGACGGATTCAAGTATGTGGCGGGATATCTTGAAGACGGTTCCTTTGATGATGGAAATAGGAAGATGGATTGTGGGAGATGGTAGGCATATTCGAGCTTGGGAGGATAATTGGTTGGGAAAAGAGTTTCAGTTACACCATACTGATATCACTATTCCAATGGAGCTTCGCCATGCCAGAGTTTGTGACTTGGTCGATGATCAAGGCGACTGGAATTTTCAAGTTCTTGACTCCTGGCTGCCGCGTCAGTGGATTGAGAGACTGAGGTCTTGCCCCCCGCCTAGCACGAGTTCTTTAACTAACAGCTTTTGTTTTGCAGGTACCAAAGATAATACATTTTCAGTTAAGATTATGTATGGAGAGCTGGAGGATAATATTGAGGAGGTGGAGGATGCGGATTGGAGAATCATTTGGAAGATTGCTGTTCCTGAGAGGTGTCGCACCTTCTTGTGGCTTATGAAACATGAAAGACTCCTGACAAACTATAGCAAGTACAGGAAAGGTTTGGGGAATGCTAGCTGTAACCTGTGTGGCAATGTGTGTGAAACCATGATTCATGCATTGAGAGATTGCCCGAAGTGTTTCACAATTTGGAAAAGTTTGGTCCCTAGTGATATGATGGTGGAGTTTTTCACTTTAGATGCTTCAGCATGGATTCATTTCAATTTAAACTATCGGAACAAGGGGAATAAGGAGTGGAGGGAAGTGTGGAGTGTTGCTTGTCATATGATATGGCAGTGGAGAAATTCTGAAGAGCATGATAGCACGTTTGAGAGACCGACAAATGCTATTACCCATATTCTTAAAAATAGATACGAGTATATCAGTGGTAGCAAGGATATGAGGAAGATTTTTCAAGGTGAGAAGGAAGGTAGCAATTTCATGGGGTGGAGGCCACCTCCTGTTGGAATGTGGAAAATTAATACTGATGGGGCTTGTAAGAGAAACGGCATTGCAGGATGTGGAGGTATTATCAGAGATCATAATGGTGAATGGATAGGAAGTTTCTCAAAATACCTCGAAATTTGTTCTGCTCGGAATGCTGAATTTTGGGGTGTAGCTGAAGGTTTAAAGCTTGCTTTGTCGCTGGGAATTCTTAAGGTAGAGGTGTGTACTGATTCTAAAGAAGTGGTGCAAGCTACTGAAGAGGGGGGCACGGGAGATTTGGACTGTATATCTCTCTTGCGGCAGATCAAAGAGAGAATGTCGTTATTTGAGTTGGTTATTATATCTTATGCCAACAGGTCCACAAATATGTGTGCAGATAGTTTAGCGAACAAGGCTTGTCAGGACAAGAGGGACTCCTTTCATCAAGAAGTTCTAGAGTTTCTTTGGCCTCAGTTGGCGGCTGATTCCATAGGCATTAGTAGCTTCTTTCTTAATTTTGAGTAGTTGTTTTTCGTTTTGGGCTTAGGCCCTCCATTATATATAAAAAAAAGAAATAATTGTTATTAACTATTAGATAAATTAATAAATATTTTATAAAGTATTAAGTCAAATTTGTTTATCTATGAATTTTTAAAAAATTTAAGAATAATTAACCCTACATTATGAGTAGTCTTTTTTTTTTTTTTTTTAAATTTAAAAATGTTTGTGTTTTTGCCTTTTTGGTTCTACATATAGGTTGGAAGGGTAACGTGAAAATGGGTTCCCACGGTGTCACGGCGGCTCCTGCGGTGCAAGGTGGCATGAGTCGTTAGCCCAATATATTACGTTTGTGTTGTTTCTTTGTTTGTTATGATGACCATAATGAAAAACCAGGTGTTTATGTACTTGAGATAGTGTGATTTTCCTTAATTTCAAATGATGAATGTTTAACCTTTTATGGCTTGAGTTGTTTTCTCCTTAGTGAGTGAAAATGAAATAAAGTGTCGTCTGTTGCCTTATTTGGGGCTCAGCATTGGTTAATACATATTTTCACCCCCGCTATATGGGGTTAGTTTGAAAAATCCTCCTGCAAAAAAAAATTGCAAAAATTCCCCTAACATTTGAAGATCCTCTCGTTTTAAACCTTGTAAAATATTTGTTTTTAAAACCAACCTTGCCATTTGAAGATTCGGTCATTTTGAACCCTATAATCGTGTAGATTATGTCATTTTAAACCATCTGGAATAGGACGTGCAAAGTTGGTTTTACTAAAAATAATAATTTATAGGGTTCAAAATGATAGAGTCCTTCAAGTGGCAAGGTTGGTTTCAAAAATAAAATTTTATAAGGTTTATAACGAGAGAATCTTCAAATGTTAGGGGAATTATTGCAACTTTTTTTTTGGCAGGGGGATTTTTCGAACCAATCCCATATGACAGGAGTGAAAATAGGTATTAACCCTTTTAATTTTATCATAAAAAATTCTGCTATGCCTTGTTGTTATATTATTGGCTATGTGTAAATCGTACATGTATTTATATCCACCAAAATTTTATAATCTTTTATGAAAAAATTAAGTGTTTTGATGTGTATTAAATTTTATATGATGTATCAACTTTTTTTTTTACTATAAGTCAATTTTAAAAGAATATGTATATTAATTCAAATATAAAAGAAAAAAATGGATGCAAACCCTCTGCTAGGGTTTACAATGGATCACCACCGTAACAAAGGGAGGAGTTCTCAAAACTTCAAAGACAACAGATTTCAGGAAATAGATGTTGCAGGAAGCTTGAACAAGGGGGATGTTAGGGCAGATAGTGATACTCAGGGAGAGAAGAGCGGAAGATTCAAGTCTTATAAGGAGATGGTGGTAGGGGGTGAAGGGAGAGAGGAAGAGGATGACGACATGGAGGACTCAGGCCAAGACAGTGGAGAGAGTGATGCTGGCATGGAAGGAGTGGAAAGAATACGAGTTGAGAATCACAAAATAGGCAGTTACGATTGCCTATTTTTGTGCTTTCGAAGGCTCAAGAAAGAAGGATCTATAAACCATGGAAGTGTGGTGTTATAGTGAAGCTGTTGGGTAGGAGAATCGGTTATAAAGCCTTGGAGACTAGATTAAAAAAATGTGGGTGAGATCAGGAATAATTAACATCATTGATCTCAGTAACGATATTTCCTTGTCACTTTCACCCATGAAGATGATCATGCCAGTGCTTTGACGAATGGACCATGGTTCATTTACGATCACTATCTTACGGTGAAGAAGTGATGCACGAACTTTCACCCGCAAAGTGATATCATCCATCGTGTTGCTGTGTAGGTAAGATTTTCATGTTTGCCAATTGAATATTATGATGCCAAAGTCCTGAAACACATTGGAAACAAGATAGGAAACACTGTGAAGGTGGATAAAAATACATTACGGCGGGGCGGGAGAGGGAGAAATATGCACGTATGTGTGTTGAAGTGGACCTAGCTAAACCGCTGCTTGCAATGTTTATGATTAAGGATAAAAAAAAATACAATATAGAGTATGAAGGTCTGCATATGTTGTGTATCAGGTGTGAAAAATATGGCCACTATAAAGAAGGATGCCCAGAGAAATCCCTAACTAACGATATTGGGAGTTCGGATGGTGGTGATAAGGGGAAAGATAATCAGGGAGGTAAGGAGTTGATGGGAAGTGGTGTCGATGGGCCTTGGATGGTAGTGCCAAAACAAAGGATGGTTAAGATAGGGATGGATAGAGATGGTATGGTGGCGGAGGGAGGAGGGCGCAAAGGTCCGGTGAGAATTAATGGAGATGGCGGTAAATCGGGATCCAGATTTACTGCACTTAATGAGGACATTATGGAAAATATAATTTCTATTTCTGAAAAAGAAGGAGGAGTAAAATTGCTTTTAAATGGTAATATTATGAACGAAGGGAGAGACAACATGGGTGGAAAAAATAATGGAAATGTTCAAAAGCATTTATTGCATAAAGGTGTGGGCCAGGGTAGTCAGAAACATGATGAGGTAATCATTGGTATTGGAGAAGGTGTTGGGGGAAATGACAAGCAGTTACAGGATTTTGGAGTTAGTGGAGTAAAAAGTGCTGACGTGTCACAAAATACAAAGAGAGAGAAAAAGAGTAAATTGAGTCATAGCCATGCAGCCAATAAGGAGAGGAATGTGAATCATATTAAATTGGGGGCACGTATTACTGGGAATTTTAAAGGGAAGTCCAGCAGCAAAACAAGTGGGAAGAATACAGTGGAAGAGAATAAATTAGCAAGCATATTTCAACAGCATATCAAGAACATGGGAGGGGATGAAGGCTATATGAATGAGATTGGTGATTGTGTCATTAAAGACAGTGGCATGACTAAAGAAGCTAATCTAGATGTGGAGACTAAGACAACTAAACCACCTGATCTGCAGGTTCCACCGACTAGCAGGGATGTGAGTATCAATAAAAGTGGGGAAACTTCAAGTGTAGAAGTTGAGGGCACTGAAGAAGCTATGGATCAAATGGAGACTGTGAAAGAAACCCTATTGGGAAACCAATGATGAGTTGTTGGAAGGAATGCTTATGTTTCTATTTTGTTATTTTAATGATGATTCAAAATAAAATAATGGTTTGGAATTGCCGTGGGGCTGCGAGTAATGGTTTTGTCAGAGTCTGCAAGCAGTATGTCACAACTTGGAATCCTGCTATGCTCGTGATAATGGAAACAAGATGTCACCCTGATAGAGTGAAGAAATCTTTCATTCAGTTAGGGTATGATGGGTTTCTTGCTTCGAACAATGAAGGCTTTGCGGGAGGAATTTGTGTGGGGGTGGAAGAAGGATTGTATGCAGGTACATGTTGAGATCACAAATTTCCAGTTTCTACACCTCCTGGTGCAATATGATATATAGGGGTTTAAATTGGTGCTTCACATCAATTTATGCTAGTCCTAATGAGGAGAGTAGGCGTAGAATGTGGAATGAGCTGGGGAATATTGCGCGGCATATGGAGGGTGCGTGGATGTTAGTTGGCGATTTCAACGATATTATGAGCGTAAATGAATAGAGAGGAGGGTTGCCAGCTAATACTCACAGATGTAATCTTTTCAAAGAAAGGGTGGATGAGTGCAAGCTGTTAGACATGGGGTTTGTTGGTGTGAAATATACTTGGAGAGGGCCGGTTTACCATGGTGGACAGAGAATCCTTGAGAGGTTGGATAGCTATGTAATGAAAGATGGAGGATTGATTTTCCTGATGGATATGTTAAAGTTCTGCCTAGACTAGATTTTTCAGATCACCATCCTTTGCTTATTTGCCCTACGGGTGGTTCTCACGCTAGAGTTCCAAAACAGTTTAGGTGGTGGAGGCGCGGGTCTGTGATTTTGTTAAGGATGTTTGGGAGAAGCCTAGCCGTATAGCAGAGGTAAACCAAACTGACATTTGCCTAATTGCTAAAGTTCCTCACCCTGAATTTATCAGTCAGTTCCAACCCATATCTTTGTGCAACACTATCTATAAAGTGGTGAGCAAAGTCATTGTTGAAAGACTTAAGAAATACATTCCCATCATCATTTTTCCGAATCAAACAGGTTAGGAGGCCTATAAAAAAAAATTCAATTGTAATCCGTTTATTTTTGAGGGCCTTAAACTTGAGTTCTAGCGTGAGATACAGCTAATATGATTAATACACAATTATTGACTTTTAGACTGTTTATTGGTATCATTATTCACCCGCGCCTCCAAAGTACATCTGCTATTTGTGGTATCATTATTGACTTTTAGACCAATAAAATACATCTAATATGATTAATACACAATTAATACACTTAAAAAATATGAAAATAATAATACTTAATAAATTCTGGACGCTTCATTTTTTTAGATTTTTGTTTTCAATTTTGAATATATAAAAGATTAGTAGTTTTGTAAAAAAAATCTTCCTACAAGTTTATGTCACTAATCCCATGATTTTCTCTTGAGTATAAAAGGAGAAATTGAATTAAATTATGGCTTTTAAGTTTTCACAAAAATTAATTTTTTAATTAATTATACATATTGTGGTTAAGAAAAAATGGGATAAAGATTGCAGCATCGTAAATGTGACGGTGAAAAAAACATAGAAGAAATCTTCACGAATAGTTAAAAAAATAAAATAAAACTGGAATGCAAGAAAGTTTTTTTCAATCTTTACGAATAATTGCAAAAATAAAATAAAACTAAAAGTAATAAATGTTGTAGTGTATAAACTTTCTAATTTCAATTTTAATTTGTTTTTTATTTAAAAATATATAGTTATTTAAGTTATATATTTTTATTGATAAAAAAAACACTATTTTGTAAATGAGAAAGAGGAATTGAAAAGAATTGAGATGAATATATGATAATAGAAATAAGATAAAATAAAAACAATAATTAATTACAAATATTTATTTTTATATTTATTTATATTGTCATAAAATTTTTGTTTTGACTGTCACTGTTAGATAAGAATTCAAAATAAATAAATTGCAGATCTAACATTAAAATTCTTACAATAATTTTATAGATTTTAAATTGCAGATCTAATATTAAAATTATTAAAATTATTTTATATGTTAAAATTTTCCTTTTTCTCACGGGTCACTATAAAAAAAATATTTATTTTCTTTTAATTAACAGTTATTTTTATTTGAGACACGAAATTCTTATTTTTAAATGTCAAATTTTCTTTTTTTTTTTCACCGATCACTATCGGTATAATACATATTTTATTTTAATTAACAATTACTTTTATTTGTTATTTTCAAATGTCAAATGTTTTATTTCTTTTCTTTCTCCATTCACGAGCCTCTTTCTTTCTTCCTTTTGTATGATTATTTAGAACAATTGAGTTTATATTATTATTATAATTAAAAATTTATTTCAAATTTAAATATATATATATATATATATATATATATATATATATATATATATATATATATATATATATATATATATATATATATATATATATATATATATATATAAAATTTATATTATATTAAATAAATGTATCCGTGCCATTACATATGTTTCCAATGTCCTATAGATAGATTAATAGAAAAGAAAGTGAGTATACTACTTATTTATTTGTTTTTATCCATATAATTCAACATCAATCGCGATTAAAACTATGGGAAAGGGAAAGAAATTATGTATTTCTAATTGTGTTAATATTGATCAAAACTTAACAACTCACAAACCTCGTTATGAAGCAAAAACAAAGCCTTTTTTTTTTCAAAGAGATATATATCTTCACATCAAAGGATATTGAGGAAAGATGATGACATATGTGGTGTGATTTTGAACAAAAGAACAGAAGGATATTGAGGGAAGATGATGATGACATGTGTGGTGTGAATTTGAACAAAAGAACTGAAGGATATTGGGGGAAGATGATGACATGTGTGGTGTGTATTAAGTCTATTTCAATAGTCAATGCTTGAATAGAATGTTATGATGTGTTTTTTAATATTAGTTGCTTTTGATTTTATTGATGTTACTTAACTATGTATTTTATTCTACTTAAAAAGTATGGTTCTTAACTATTTTTGTTATTTCTGTTAAAAAAATTATTTTTTTATCATACTTTTTATTTATTAGTATATCACCTTAAAAATTAAGAAAACATTTGAATTGTAGATTAAAATTGTATATATGTATGTGTTGAATAAAATAAAATTAGGGAGATGTTTACGTGTCCGTGGGCGAACGATACATTTCTTTACTATTTGAATTTGACTTAAAATCTAAATATTTATAAGTCTACGTTCTAAATATATAACAAAATAAATTTCTAAAAATAAAGTTAAATCTTCTCTTTCTTTTTGTTGTAAGTGTGTATATTACGTAAATCTCCTCTTTTATTTTATTTTGGAACATAAAGTTAGATTTCTATTATCTTGTTTATTGGCTCTAAAATTATATTATATTCATATTAATTAATTAATCTATATATTAATCATATAATATTTTTTTGTGATAATGAAAGATATTATGAACTGGATTAGTCATTAATATAAAGTATTATTTTTCTTACAACATTAAATATTTAAATATTATTTTTTATTCATAATATTTTTTATTAAGTTTTTTAATTACAACATTTTAGGATAAGAAGGTATTTTATCATGTTTTTAATGGCGATAATAGGATGGATAAGGAAGTATTGGGCAATGTAAGACTAAACATGTATGATACATTATTTATAATTTAGTAAAAAAACAAAATAATATTTATATACGGCCAAAATTACATTTTTATTTAAAATATTTTTATATACGACAACAACTTTATTATTGATTTAAATATTATTATAAATATTATCAAAACAAAAATAATATTTATAAACGGAGAAAAACATATTGTTTATTAAAATATTTTCATATACAAAAATATATTATTGTTATAAGCGGTAACAACTTTACTATTGATTCAAATATTAAATAATTTTTCACACTTAAAAACATTTATCTTTGCATATTAACGGAAACCTGAAGTTACTGATCACAATATTGCATATTAACGGGAATTTGGAGTTATTGAATATTAACGGAAACATGAATTAACTATCACAATATTGAATATTAAAGGGAACCTGAAATTACTGATTAAAATATTGAATATTAACGGAAACATGAAGTTACTGATCAAAATAGTGAATATCAACGGAAACATGAAGTTATTGATCACAGTATTGCATATTAACGGGAACCTGAAATTACTGATCACAATATTGCATATTAACGGGAACCTAAAATTACTGATTATTTGTATCGAATATTAACGGAAACATAAAGTTATTGATCACAATATTGAATTTTAACGGGAACTTGAAGTTACTGATTAAAATATTGAATATTAACGGGAACATGAAGTTACTGATCAAATAGTGAATATTAATGGGAACATGAAGTTACTGATCACAATATTGCATATTAACGGGAACATGAAGTTACTGGTTATTTGTATTGAATATTAACGAGAACATAAAGTTATTGATCACAATATTGAATATTAATGGGAACCTGAAGTTACTGATCAAAATAGTGAATATTAACGGTAACATGAAGTTACTGATCACAATATTGAATATTAATGGGAACCTGAAATTACTATTTAAATATTGAATATTAATAGGAACATGAAGTTACTGATCACTCAATATTAAATATTAAGGGGAACCTGAAGTTAGTGATTCAAATATTGAATATTAACGGGAACATGAAGTTACTTATCACAATATTGAATATTAACGGGAACATGAAGTCACTTATCACAATATTGAATATTAACAGGAACCTGAACTTACTTATCACAATATTGAATATTAACGGGAATATGAAGATATTTATCAAAATATTGATTGTTGACAGTAACATAAAATTACTGATTAAAATGTTAATTACTTTTTATAAACATTTTTTCTATTAAAAAAAATACATCTGAAACAACTGTGCGTCACGTACCAGAATCCGTGCGAACCCACAGATTTGTTACTAGTTCTACTTAAAAAGTATGGTTCTTAACTATTTTTGTTATTTCTGTTTAAATTTTTATTTTTTATCATACTTTTTATTTATTAGTATATCACCTTAAAAATTAAGAAAACATTTGAATTGTAGATTAAAATTGTATATATGTATGTGTTGAATAAAATAAAATTAGGGAGATGTTTACGTGTCCGTGGGCGAACAATACATTTCTTTACTATTTGAATTTGACTTAAAATCTAAATATTTATAAGTCTACATTCAAAATATATAACAAAATAAATTTCTAAAAATAATAAAGTAAATATCTTCTCAAGGTATATTTGCTAACTCCTTAAATAATTATCATCGTATTTTTATTTTTAATAATTATGTCTAAATAATATTATTTTAAAAGAAACATAATCTTTTTTTCATATAAAATAGATCTACGCATTAGCACAATAAAAAAAAACGGATAGACGGATATGAAGTGTAAGTCTTAACACTAATATATATATATATATATATATATATATATATTAGGTGCGAACAAATATAATTTTTCTATTAATTAGTATCTTAAAATTATTTCTTGATTGAATGCAAATATAATTTGCCTTCAACAAAAGGATAGTAGGGCAATATGTTGTCCTTTTACCTGCTATAATTTTAATTATTTAAATAACTCTTTGAATAGTTAAAAAAAATTGTTTTTCTAAATGTATTATATATAGGAGTCATGAAGGCCACTTCCAGTACGCATCTTATTAGTGAATACTCCTAAAACGGTTTACATGGCATCGTGGTCCACTGGCTTTTGTGACTGCTTTTCTGACTTGAGCTCTTGTAATTCTCACATCCTTGATGCAATTTTTTTTCCTTGTTTAATTGTTCCTATCTTGAAATAATTTTGTAATTTTCATGTGTAGGTTGCCTCACTTTATGGTGTCCATGTGTTGCATTCGGAAGGGTAGCTGAAATTGTAGACAAAGGAACAACTTGTGAGTGTGTGATTAAGGTTCAATTGTTTTGCTTTAATTTTTATTTAGAGGAAGAGGAATTGATGAATACAATATAATTTGTTTTGTTTTGGTATAATATTGCAGCTTGCTGTGTGCATGGATTGCTTTACTGTCTACTTGGTAGTGTTGGTCTCGGGTCACTCTATGGGTGCATTTATCGTACCAAATTAAGGAACGTTTTTGGCATTGACGGAAGTCAAACTTCCGATTGCCTTGCTAGTTGTTGTTGCTTCCCAATTTCCCTTTGTCAAGAGCATCGCGAGCTTGAAGCTCGTGGTTTCGACATGTCTGCAGGTACTTTGATAATAAAACAAAGGGTTAATGGTAGTTTACCCCCTGTAATATGAGCGTGTTTTGGTTTACCCCCCTACTGTTGCCAAAGGCAGGTTTTGGCAACGGTTTTTTTGAAAAAACGGTTGCCAAAAGGTAGGGAGGGGGGAAAAGCAAAATTCGCTAACATTACAGGGGGGTGAACTACTATTAACCCTAAAACAAATAACATCTTTTGTTATTGTTGTTAAAAATTTAAGTGAATTTGAAAATATTTGTACATATAGGTTGGAATGGTAACGTGCAAATGGGTTCCCGCGGTGTCACGGCGGCTCCTGCAGTGCAAGGTGGCATGAGTCGTTAGTATTCTTGGTTTGTTGTGGTGACCAATATGAAAAACCACATGTTTATGTACGTAAGAGACTGATTTTCCTTAATTTGTAATAATGGATGTTTAACTTTTTATGCCTCGACTTGTTTTTTTTCCTTTGTGAGTGAAAATGAAATAAAGTGTCGTTTGTTGCATTTTTATAAGAGTTGCATGGATTAAAAAAATTTATATATTTGATCTATAATGATCCAAAGACATCAACTTTTATCGACCTATATATCTAAAAAAACTGAATATATTGATGTTTGAAACAGTTACATTGCAAATGAAACAAATACTTTAAAAAATATAATACGACACAAAATACCATAACAATATATTGTGACAATTTCATCTATCAATAATTTTAAAATTTCTGTCAAACACGTCAATATATACACTATCAACCAATCACACTCATGTATTCAATTACACAACATTTTTATTCTAATTTTTTTAATAACATGACATATTGTTTATTTTCTATTGGATGACAGTGTAAAACTATTTTACACTGTCAGTGCATATCCATTAAACCCTATATATATATATATATATATATATATATATATATATATATATATATATATATATATATATATGAGGAGGGTTATATTTACTCCAAGAGTACGTTACTATAACTTACTCCACATCTTGACCATTTATTATTTTCAATCTAATGGTTAAAAATAATAAGGAGAGAGAAAACTATTCCTTATTATTTTTAACCATTAGATTGAAAATAATAAATGGTCAAGATGTGGAGTAAGTTATAATAACTTACTTGCACAGGACTATTGAACACACAATATATATATATATATATATATATATATATATATATATATATATATATATATATATATATATATATATATATATCACGCCCAACACTCTTTTGAGTTTGGTGCGTGTATATTAACGGTGGCGGCCCACGGTCCGATCGATAAGCTCGAATACCATATAAGAGTTTGACCTAATTTATTCTTACAACACCGGTTGGTAAGGTGAGGAATGTCCCTCTATATGTAACACCCAGAATTTTATTATTTATTTAATTAAATTGTATAATGAATTAATTGTTGGAATTAGTCGAAGTTAGAATTTTTGGCATTTTTATAAGAGCCGTAATTGGAATTATATGTTGTTTTGAGCGGTTAAATTGATGGTCGAGAAATTAGTCGGTTTAATCGGAGAATAATATTAGAAATAATATTACTACAGAGGACTATGATTTATTTAAGTTGGTTTAGTGGTGGGTGGTATGAAGAAATGTGGAGGTGTAATATTAAGCCCAAGAGTATTGTTGGAATAATAGTAATTATTATTATTTGATTTATTGAATTAAAAGAATAAATAATGGAATTAAGAGTTTGTAAGTTGGTTGGAATTTAGATCGTGAAAACAATTTCAGAAAAAGAGGAACAAGGGTTTTGGAAGTTTTGGGAAAACAGATCGTGGAACAAAAGTTGCAGACGAAGAGGAATGAGAGTTTGACGGGAAGAAGATCGAACGGTGGCAAAGGCTTGCACTCCATTGGATTTTTAGAGGCAATCTCCAAACCATAAGGTAAGGCTTATACTATATAAAATTTCATTAGCAAGATTTATAATAATAATAATAATAATAATAATAATAATAATAATAATGATAATAATAATAATAATAATAATAATATATTTTATGAGATTTGAGTTAGATATAAATAATTGGGTTAATTAGCTCATTTGAGTTAATTTTAATTCGATAAGAGTTGTCAATACGGTTGTCAGAGGTTCTTTTGAGTTGTTTTTATTATTACTTGAGTTAGACCATTAGCCAATTAAGTTCATAAGAGTTACCCATAAGAGTTACCCTTATAGGTAAGAGTTGTCAGTAGACTATTTTTGGAGTACTTTAGAGTTGTAGGGATTGTTGTAGAATTGTTTAGAGTTCCTTAAGAATTATGTTAAGTTATAATTATAAATATTTTTATAAATTTTACGAGTTAAGAGTATAGAATAAATTAATAAAAATACTCTGTTGAGATGTTTTCAACTTATAAAAATATTAAAAACTAGTAGCAGTAAGATATAGTTGTTGAAACGATCACAGAAGGCTATTAACAATAAAACAATAGCAGAGAATTAGTGGTAGGAATCAGTAGCGGTAAAATAATTAATATAGTAATTAGAAGTGGAAATAGTATACATTATCAGATAAGTACTAGCAGTAGCAGTATAAGTAGTATGTTGGATTTAGATAAAATTAGTATCGGATTGGTCGAATTAACCGAGTTAGTAGATTTAAGCGGTATAAATAGTTAACCGAAATTAATTGAAAATTGTCGGAGTCGGTCGTGTATATTGATAGATATTTTTGGTTGATTTGTTTGTTATAATTATGTCGAATAAGTTGATTTGCAGGTGTGGTTGAATTGTTTCGGTTTATGGAATTGTGTTGTTGATGAGTTGCTATTAAATGTGTTGTTCTGAATACTTGTTGTTGATTTCGTTGTTGTTTGGAATACGTTGTTGTTTATAAGTTGTTGTTGATTAAGTTGTAGGTCGAACGACCAATGTTGGATTAAGTTGATGCAATTCGTTGCATGTTCAAGTTGTTGTTTAAGTTGTTGTTGTTCTTGTTGTCGTTGTGGTTGGTGTTGCATGGCATACATTGCATTTTTTAAGTTGGCCTTGGTGACACCTGTTTAAGTTGGCCTTGATGGCACCACGTTGAAGGCTTATGCCTTGTTGAAATGCCTCGATAAACTGGCATTTGTTTAAGTTGGGAGTTCTGCTCCAAATGGTACCACATGCAATTTTTACAGTTGTGTCGCATTTTGAGTCGTTGTGAAGTTAATGTTGTTATGAGTTGCTGTTGATATAAGTTGTGTTGGTTTGAGTTGTGAAATAATTATTGTAATTATTGTGATAATTGTTGTTGCTGATGGTTGTTATAATTGTTGTTACAAATTGTTGCTAAAGTTGTTGTTATAACTGCTGTTGCTAGTTGTTATTATAACTGTTGTTTGAAAGTGGTGATAATTGTATGATCTGATCTAATATATTAATTATCATACTTTTGTTTATATTTTTCGATATCTCACCCCTTCTGAATGATGTTTCCCTACCATGGGAAATGGACAGGTACTCAGGATAGCGGTGGAAGTTGAAGTGACTTCATGAAGTCTTTAGTTGCTGTTAGTCGAGTTGGTGTCTTGCTCTGATACGTAGTACTCGGGATGGAATTATGATTGTATTTGTTGTTGTATTATTATTATAGCTGTTGAAATCCAAAGTTGAATAATAAGAAGTAATTACTGTTGTTTTTAAGTTGTTTTTAGCTGATGAATAATTATAATTTTAAAGTTGTAATTGCCGAATGCTATGTATCAAAGATAAATGAAATACAGGTTATTTGTGGTTTTTAAGTTGAAAACGTAATGCCTCATGTTTGATGTTTAAAATTTTCCGCACTATGATTTTATTATAATTACTGGGTAGAAAATGGGGTGTTACATTAGTGGTATCAGAGCAGGTCGGTCCGTCCGACCAGGGTTGTCTAATGTTGTTTATTCCTCTATACGCGACAAGTGTGTGAAACACTGTCGGTACTTGTTGCTTTCTGGTTGTTGCATGTATTATTTTGAGCGAAGTGGGGGAGAAGTTTTGCTTCTCGAATGTGTTTTAGTTGGAAGTTGCAGAGAGGATTGTTGTCTTGGTGTTTCGAAAACTGAAGTCGCCGAAAGAATTTGCCTCTCGAGTTATAAAAATTTTGGGAGCGAGGAGTGGTGTTAAGGACTGTTTGGAAAGTGATTACGTTGAAAAGAATGAGTTTTGGAGCGAAATTTCCGTAAGCAAAACGCAGGAAAATTTCTGAATCGTCATGAAACTTCGAAAATTCATAACTGGAGTTCTGGACGTCCGATTTGAGTCCCGTTTGAAGCGTTGGAAAGCTAACAAGATGAACTTTATTATTCAAATAGTGGCAGCAGCTGTAAAAAATTTATTGGTGGCAGGATGATGTTGGAAAGAAATGAAGTTTTCGGTTTGAGTAGTTATCGTGTAAACTGTTGACGAAGGAACAATGATTTAGTGTTGGATTATTGTAGACCTTGTTATGGATTATTAGTAAGTGATTATAAGAGTTGTTGCAGCTGTTAGAAGTGCGAAGAGCATAACTTCAAGAATGAGGAGTGCTGACGATGATAGCGTTAAGGAATGTTGTTATGATATTATCACAGGATGTGTGGTAGTATGAAGTTGTAAGACGTCGGTGTTAGCAGTTTCAGATGGTTTTGTAAGATATTGAATTATGATGCTTTTGATGGTGTAAGTAGAGACGTTGTTAAAGTTGGTAATGATGGTTATACTCCATTATAATTGTCGGCTATCTATTGACAAATTGAGGACTTGATCACCCTTAATCTCTTGTTAATAGTAGACGGAAATTGTATTTGGATGTTATAGACTTATCTTGCTATCTCGATGGTGCGTAAAGTGGTGAATGTTGAGGGAAGTATGAAGCTTGGTCGAAGCTTGTAAATCATATAAGTTGATAGAAACTATAATAGGACGGTGAATTAAGATGGAGGATCAGAGTCGCGCGGCTAAAGCGTGATGTGCCAAAGTGTTATGTTTTCTTTTGAATGGTGCCGATTATAATAGGATGACCTTGTAAGTGTTAGTTGATGATGTGTGGTGTGGCTATTAGCCGAGTTATGCTATTCAGTTGGAATTATAATAATTCAGCCGTTGTTGTAGTGATGTTATTGTTGGTTACCGTAAGTGATGAGTAATACTCGGGGATATTATGAAGTTGATTAAGTTGGTTACCTTGACGTTATTATGTGATTGACCTTACAGGATGATGATGTAGGATTGTATAACTGAGTATAAGTATGATATGGATGATTGCTACTTAAAAAGTTGATACGTCTGATGAGTTACTAACGGTTAGGCCGCGAAGTACTAGCATGCATGTATTGGATTTGAATATTGTTGAGTTGTTATTACTACACAAGAGTAGTAGTCGAGGTGTTGCCAAACGCAACTGAGGATCAAAGACTATATATGGGATGAAGTTGAGGTTGGAGTTGGTGGATAGAATTTTCGAGGACGAAAATATTCTAAGTGGGGGAGAGTTGTAACACCCGGAATTTTATTATTTATTTAATTAAATTGTATAATGAATTAATTGTTGGAATTAGTCGAAGTTAGAATTTTTGGCATTTTTATAAGAGCCGTAATTGGAATTATATGTTGTTTTGAGCGGTTAAATTGATGGTCGAGAAATTAGTCGGTTTAATCGGAGAATAATATTAGAAATAATATTACTACAGAGGACTATGATTTATTTAAGTTGGTTTAGTGGTGGGTGGTATGAAGAAATGTGGAGGTGTAATATTAAGCCCAAGAGTATTGTTGGAATAATAGTAATTATTATTATTTGATTTATTGAATTAAAAGAATAAATAATGGAATTAAGGGTTTGTAAGTTGGTTGGAATTTAGATCGTGAAAACAATTTCAGAAAAAGAGGAACAAGGGTTTTGGAAGTTTTGGGAAAACAGATCGTGGAACAAAAGTTGCAGACGAAGAGGAATGAGAGTTTGACGGGAAGAAGATCGAACGGTGGCAAAGGCTTGCACTCCATTGGATTTTTAGAGGCAATCTCCAAACCATAAGGTAAGGGTGGGGTTCGAATCTTATAACCAGAATTATGATAATTGGTATGTGGGATTAGGGTATATGAATTACTACTGCGATGTTGCTAAATTGTTGAATTGATTTTGATAGCTGTGTTGCCAAAATTGTTGATTTTGAATGGTTCTGTGGAAAATTAGGATGAATTAGATGAAAATCCATTCGTATATGTTATATATTGTTTGGTTAATATATATGTATATTATTGTATCGATATCATATAAACATATAAAGTTAACTACTTCATATTCATCTAGCCATGTTATATATTCTCGGTCGATACTGTATATCAATTTGAATTTGCACGGTAGCGATATTTATGAGTTTTCATGGAGCATGGAGTATCACGTTTCAGTTCCCTAATATTGGAGCGGCACTTTTATTTACGGTAGCATAAGTGTAGATTTGAGAATCATGTTTAAGGCTTATACTATATAAAATTTCATTAGCAAGATTTATAATAATAATAATAATAATAATAATAATGATAATAATAATAATAATAATAATATATTTTATGAGATTTGAGTTAGATATAAATAATTGGGTTAATTAGCTCATTTGAGTTAATTTTAATTCGATAAGAGTTGTCAATACGGTTGTCAGAGGTTCTTTTGAGTTGTTTTTATTATTACTTGAGTTAGACCATGAGCCAATTAAGTTCATAAGAGTTACCCATAAGAGTTACCCTTATAGGTAAGAGTTGTCAGTAGACTATTTTTGGAGTACTTTAGAGTTGTAGGGATTGTTGTAGAATTGTTTAGAGTTCCTTAAGAATTATGTTAAGTTATAATTATAAATATTTTTATAAATTTTACGAGTTAAGAGTATAGAATAAATTAATAAAAATACTCTGTTGAGATGTTTTCAACTTATAAAAATATTAAAAACTAGTAGCAGTAAGATATAGTTGTTGAAACGATCACAGAAGGCTATTAACAATAAAACAATAGCAGAGAATTAGTGGTAGGAATCAGTAGCGGTAAAATAATTAATATAGTAATTAGAAGTGGAAATAGTATACATTATCAGATAAGTACTAGCAGTAGCAGTATAAGTAGTATGTTGGATTTAGATAAAATTAGTATCGGATTGGTCGAATTAACCGAGTTAGTAGATTTAAGCGGTATAAATAGTTAACCGAAATTAATTGAAAATTGTCGGAGTCGGTCGTGTATATTGATAGATATTTTTGGTTGATTTGTTTGTTATAATTATGTCGAATAAGTTGATTTGCAGGTGTGGTTGAATTGTTTCGGTTTATGGAATTGTGTTGTTGATGAGTTGCTATTAAATGTGTTGTTCTGAATACTTGTTGTTGATTTCGTTGTTGTTTGGAATACGTTGTTGTTTGTAAGTTGTTGTTGATTAAGTTGTAGGTCGAACGACCAATGTTGGATTAAGTTGATGCAATTCGTTGCATGTTCAAGTTGTTGTTTAAGTTGTTGTTGTTCTTGTTGTCGTTGTGGTTGGTGTTGCATGGCATACATTGCATTGTTTAAGTTGGCCTTGGTGACACCTGTTTAAGTTGGCCTTGATGGCACCACGTTGAAGGCTTATGCCTTGTTGAAATGCCTCGATAAACTGGCATTTGTTTAAGTTGGGAGTTCTGCTCCAAATGGTACCACATGCATTTTTACAGTTGTGTCGCATTTTGAGTCGTTGTGAAGTTAATGTTGTTATGAGTTGTTGTTGATATAAGTTGTGTTGGTTTGAGTTGTGAAATAATTATTGTAATTATTGTGATAATTGTTGTTGCTGATGGTTGTTATAATTGTTGTTACAAATTGTTGCTAAAGTTGTTGTTATAACTGCTGTTGCTAGTTGTTATTATAACTGTTGTTTGAAAGTGGTGATAATTGTATGATCTGATCTAATATATTAATTATCATACTTTTGTTTATATTTTTCGATATCTCACCCCTTCTGAATGATGTTTCCCTACCATGGGAAATGGACAGGTACTCAGGATAGCGGTGGAAGTTGAAGTGACTTCATGAAGTCTTTAGTTGCTGTTAGTCGAGTTGGTGTCTTGCTCTGATACGTAGCACTCGGGATGGGATTATGATTGTATTTGTTGTTGTATTATTATTATAGCTGTTGAAATCCAAAGTTGAATAATAAGAAGTAATTACTGTTGTTTTTAAGTTGTTTTTAGCTGATGAATAATTATAATTTTAAAGTTGTAATTGCCGAATGCTATGTATCAAAGATAAATGAAATACAGGTTATTTGTGGTTTTTAAGTTGAAAACGTAATGCCTCATGTTTGATGTTTAAAATTTTCCGCACTATGATTTTATTATAATTACTGGGTAGAAAATGGGGTGTTACATTAGTGGTAGCTCAAGTGGTAGCAGGAATTGCTATGAATACGTACTTAACCCCTAGGTACATGGTTCGATTCCTGCGGGAGGCAAAAACAATATTTCCTAGGCAGTCGAAAAGCGGACCTAGGGGGGATTATTGATTAAGCCGGTAACATGCTCGGTAACACCCTGGATTTCCGCTTACCCCGCGGGGCTTCCGGCCTACCAAGCATGTCACCAGCTTAATCAATAATCCCCCCTAGGTCCGCTTACCGGCTGCCCATGAAATATTGTTTTTGCCTCTCGCAGGAATCGAACCACGTACCTATATGGTCAATTGGTAGCAGGAATTGCTATGAATACATGCTTGGTAGGCCGGAAGCCCCGCGGGGTAAGCGGAAATCCAAGGTGTTACACTATATATACTCCTCTATCTCTCACCAATATGTAACTTTAGAATCTTTCTACTAATATTTATTGTTACGAAGGTATACCTTAAGGTACATTTAATTATTTTTTAATTAATGCTTATTAAAATAAATATTTATAAAAATAAGTGGATAAGAAGTAAGTGACAATGTACGTTATCAAAATCATATATATAATTTTAAGGGTTAAATATGTATGAGGTCCCTGTAAATATGGCACTTTTTAGTTTTAGTCCCTACAAAAATTTCCTTCGAACTTTGGTCCCTGTAAGTTTTTCCGTCCCCATTAAGAGTCCCTCCCGTTAGATTCCACTAACGGAGGGTGACGTGTCATGCCAAAGGTGTGAATTTTTTTTTTACAGCTGTTTTTATTGGTGACACGTAGGACAATTGTGTTTAGACATAAGGGGATCGTGAAAAAACTTTAACCCTAATTTCTTCTGCAGCTTTTTCTTCTGCAGCTTCCTTCTTCATCTCCACACTCTCAAATTTCACAATCCCCTTCTTTGGCTTCCTTCTCTTGCTTCGTTTGAGTTAGTCGCTCAATTGAATACGTTGCTTGCAATCTCACGATGTCATCTTCGTCTAGGAGAACGAAGCCAACATCTTCATCAAGTGTGAGTACACGTCCAGGTAGGAGATGTGCGTGTGATGCTCGTATGACTTCGTATTACTGTAAGAATGGAGCTAACAAAGGGCGCCTGTTTTGGAGATGTCCATTTTGGCAAGGTGATGAAACTTGTAACTTATTTATATGGGATGATGATATTGCTCAACGAACCGGTGTTCACGAAATGTCAGATCATGAGAGCAAGATGAAGGAGGTATCAATTTCTCTTGAAACTATGAGAGAGTTGTACGAAATTTCACAGAAGAAGAACAAGAAATTGAAGGTGAAGATAAAGTCAGATGTTGTGTATGGAAAGATGAAGACTTGGTGTATTGTTGTGTCTGTAATAGTCAATTTGTATTTTCTATGGAAATGTAATTGTTGAATCAGTGTTTGGAATGTTCATTTTGGATGTAATGTTGTTGGTACGAAATCTGAGTTTGTTAATTGTTGAATTAGTTAAATGTAATGTTTGTTAATCTGAGTTGGATGTAATGTGAGTTGGATGTAATGTTTTGTTGTATCAGTGTGTTTTTTATGGCCAATATGTATTAATGTTGTATCAGTTATTCTCATTCAATTATAATCTATTTTTGTTTACACCAGTTGACATATATTTGTCTATAATTTGGCTATATTTTGTCTATATTTGACTATAAAATTTGACATATATTTGACTATAAAATGTGTCATTAAAGTGACATATAATTCATCTTTAAACTGACCTGTAAAACACATATATTTGACCATAAAATTTGATCAGTACTTGTCATATAGAGTCACTTACTAATGACTTATAATTGGTCTCCAAAATTTGCACAAAAAACCATTGACATACCATTAGGTTTGATACATATGTTCATAAAACACAAGGCAGATTGCAGTAACATGAAAATAGTTAGAGGACTAGCCTCACTAACATTACAAACATAACATTTTTCCTACTGAGTTCATTCAAACTAAACAACATGGCATCACTAAGTCATCCTACTGAGTCATCCTTTTGCAAATGGCCTCCCAATCTTCTGACTGCTTCCCACCCTTGGATTGGTCTGAGGTTGCTTCATCTTCATAAATGACCAAAGGGTCATCAGGCTTCTTTCCAGGGCCAGGTATATTCTTTGTTTTTATGGTCCTAAGTCTGTCACTCTGCCTTTTTTGAACACCCATATCAACAATCTTCTTGGGCTTAGGCTTCTGGATTGGTTTTTTGACCTAGTAATAAT
This sequence comes from Vicia villosa, assembly GCF_029867415.1. Lineage (NCBI taxonomy): Eukaryota > Viridiplantae > Streptophyta > Magnoliopsida > Fabales > Fabaceae > Vicia > Vicia villosa. Next base: position 50,626,201 of record NC_081181.1, on the reverse strand, counting down.
GAACAAATACAGTTAATCTATATGAATCAGTCATTTAAAAAAGTGTGAAATGTCCAAATAAGACTTACAGGTTCTGAACATGTTGGCCTGGATGAAGAAGAAGCAGTGGATTTGGAAGTTTTCTTGACCACCTTTGGAGCTTTACCAACAAAAGTTCTGACTGTTCTTTTCACAGGAGATGTGTCAACATTCAATGGTTGAACATCTAGAATTTCATCATCATCAAGAATCTTAGCCAATGTTTTAGCATCTATACCACAATACTTTTTAAGAGACGACTGTGAATCATTGATGTCAGTATTGGGAGCATCTTGAACATCATCTTGTACAGGGACAACATCTTGAACATCATCTTGAACAGGGTCATCATCTTGCACAGGGATATCAGCTTGTACATCAGCCTTTTCAGGAACAGAATCAGGAACTGGAACATCATCTTGCATAGGGATATCAGCTTGGACATCATCCTTTTCAGGAACTGAATCAGGAACAGCATTTGCAGCTACATCACATTCTGGTTCAACAGTCTTAGTTGCCCTAGATTTTTTTGTCTTGGGTGCCACTTTATCTTTCTTTTTCTTGTTGATAGACCCTGTAGGCCTCCCCTGAAAAAATTCATAAGACATAGGTCAGTCTCAATCTCTAAAAAATGCAGGAAAAAAGAAATAATTATGTTAGTTCCAATACCCTTTTTTTGCTTGTTTGACTAGCCTGAGTAGGAGCCTCTTGTGTTGGAGCCTCTTGTGTTGGAGCCTCTTGTGATGTTGTTGCAGCAGATACAGCAACTATCTGCTTATTTTTCTTGCAGGTCCTCTTGTTATGACCTAGTACAAAGCATATCTTGCATCTGTGGGTGTCGCGGGGAAAAATCGTTATCTTTTTTTTCTGGATGAAACACCTGATGCCTTCTTTGGGCTCGAGTGCTCAAAAAAAATGATTTTTCTTTTGTACGGACCAAACTTTTTATTGTTTCCAAAGTAGGAAAAGGAAAAAAGCTGCAATAACCTAAAAAGTGGGGGAGAGATTCCGGGTAAGAGGGTTGGTTATACGAAGGGAAGGTATTAGCACCCAACGTATCTATAGTACTCTATAGGTTTCTTTGTTTTGTTTATTCCATTCTTGTTGTGGTGGAAGTTCTTGTGAAATAGGTGGGACCTAAGGTGTTTGTTTGATTATGCTCGCAAAGATCATCGCGATCCTCTGCATACATATCCCCTAAAGGGAATCAGAGCATCTGTAGCTCGGGGTCTACGGGTGCTAAGGTTTGAGTGGTTTGAGAGAGAAGTTTTGCTCGCCAAGGGATAAGACCTTGTGCCTACGTATTCTCAAAGGGATGTTGAGAAAGTCAGAGCAATCGTAGTTCCCACTTATGCTAGTGGAAGCAAAGGAAAGGAGACAAATGTCATCTAAATGTTCGATGTATCTAATCTATATCATCACATACATCTGTTTGATTTTTGTTTGAAAATCTTTTCATTATAAGCCCGGGGCCGTGCCACTTAGGGTGCTTAGAATGAGAAAGATGTTTTTGTTGTTTAACCAGCCTTGTGGCAAAAGTTTCAATGAAGTCAGCCTTGTGACAAAAACTTTGATTAATCAGCCAGCCTTGTGGCAAAAGTTTCAATGAAGTCAGCCTTGTGACAAAAACTTTGATTAATCATCCAGTACGGTGGTAAAACAGTTTGATTGATTAGCCAGCCTTGTGGCAAAAAGAAATTTGATTGATTAGCCAGACTTGTGGCAAAAAGTTTGATTGATTGATTGTTTGTGATGATATAGAAGAGATACTCCTATCATAGAGATGATAAATGTCTAATCTCCTAGGGTATTTGATTTGGATATTGGGGATGCTTATAAGAAGCCCGTGGGTCCTTGTACGAAGCCCAAGAGGAGGCTATCCGAGGGTCCTTGCATTGTAAGCCCAAGAGGAGGCTATGGGAGGGACAATCGGGGGTCCTTGCATTGTAAGCCCAAGAGGAGGCTATGGGAGGGTCACTCGTTTGTACAAAGCCCAAGGGGAGGCATGGTATAGTTGGTTTGAGCTCTTAGAGCGATTTCACCGGGAAACCATACTCTATGTCCTAACCTAAACTAGGGAGATTCTTTGCACGAAGCCCAATAGGAGGCTATGGGGAACCTAGTGTTGTACTAAGTTGAATAAGCATATAACACAATCACAAGTATGAACAAGTACAAACAAACATGAACAAGTACATGAACAGATATGAACAGTTATACATATATGACAAAGTGTGTGTATATAATGGAGTTTATGAAGGAAATATACCTGTAAGCATGATCCATTTGTATACACAGGGCTCGGGACTCATACTCGGGGAGAGTTCCATTTGAATTTATTCAAAGCTATGTAAACAGGTATTTACAAAGGGGCTCGGGACTTATACCTACATGGAGGCCCATGGTATATTTTTGGGAAGATTTAAAGAAACCTTCATTTTTGGTTTGTTATTCAAAGTTAAAAACAAATTGATTGAGATAAGTACAAAAGGCGTACAATGAAATACCTAATTTCATGTACTGGAATGGGTATGTACAAAAGGGGCTTGGGACTTATACCTACGTGGAGGCCCATGGTATATTGAAAAGTTTTGTTTCTTTGAAGTTTTGTTATTTTGAAAATGATTTGAAAATTGTTTTGAAAAGATTTTGTTAAGAAGTTTTATTGTTTTGAAGAAGTTTTATTGTTTTGAAAAAACTGTACAAAAAGAAATGAAATGGGACTTACACTCTCTAATATTCGAGAGGCCCCACTTCGTTTTGGAAATGAGTTGATCAATCCAAAAAAATATTTAATCAATAGTTTCTTTTGAAAAGAAAAATCAAAAAGAAGTGGTTTATCGTTTCGAAAAAGAATCGCGATCGCTCGTCTCAAAACGATTTGAATTTTGAAAGAAGTTAGTTTAATCAAGATAAGCAAAAAGATTATACTTAACTAACACTTAGATGATTAGGGTTTGCTCAAAAAATCTTTACAAGTGATTAAGTTTGAAAATCAAATGAAAAAACAATATTTTAAAGTATTAAAAAAAACACTTAAAACATGTCATTTTAAACCTATTTAAAAATGTATTAAATAAATCTTTTTTGATGATTTTTTTTGGTATTCATAAAATATGTATATTAAACAAAGAGTATGCAAAAAATGAAGTGAAAATAATGAATTTTGATTGGTTAAATTAATTGGTGAAGTTGTTAAAGAAAATGAAAGAAAATAGTGTCAAAAAAAATGTTTTGGTCCTGCCAGGGTTTGAACCCACGCCCTCTCTCTCACAACTCAAAACACTTGCCAACTGAGCTGCGCGCGCAGCTTGTTATTCACACGCTTCCATTTAATTATATTTGAAAACAAACATTTGAATTTTTCAAACCAAAAAACGCGCCAAGAACACACCTTCAACTGATTTTTGAAAATCTTTGAAACTGGATTGTTTTGATCAAGTAGATAGTCTATTTTGCTCGGTTTTGGACGAGGAACACAATGGTATCATTTAATTGCATTTATTTTCACTCTAAGATCATTGGTTTTCTGATGAACACGAAGAACCCTAATCTTATGATTCAATCTGAAATTGTGTATAATTGATGAATTGTGAAATTGATTGAGGGCTATTGATCAGTGATAGTGCAGAAACAAGATAGCAACTCAATTTTTCATTTATGATGCATGTATGTATGAGTTTGAAGTTCATAGCACTTACCTTCAAAAACGGCCAAGCTGGGATTCGAATTCTGCAATAGAGGCGTTACAGAAGTTGTTTGATGATCTGGATAGCTTCAATGGACCATATGGAAGTGTCTGGATGCTTGGAGTGGATTGAAAACATCTGGATCAGTTGGTGGAACCCGATCTGCAGTTGCTTCAAGTATGAATCGAGCTTGGTGATTCTGAAGTTTTTGATTGATGATGAGTGTTGGGATAGTTCATATGTGATATATATGAGGTGTTGGAAGTGTTAGTTTGGACAGATATAGCTTGGTATGGGTTTTGGCATGATAAGGTTCAACATATGCAAATATGGAAGTGAGGTAGTGATTTTGAGTTTTGAGGTGTTTTTGGGTGTATGAGTGATTCAAACACATCCCATATGGTGTTTATGGTTTGCTAGAATCATCACTTTGGCCATAGCTTCAAGGATTTGGAGGTTGACATTTCTACCTCTTTGAAACTTAAGAAACTTGCATTCTAAGAAAGAAGAGAGAAAACCTATAATTGTGAGGTTTTGGTGTGATTTGAAGAGTGATTTGCATCTCTATTTATAGGCCAAGAGTTCTGAACTCAGACCTTTGCAAGTTGATCAAGAATTGGTGATTTGGCTTAAGAGATAAAAATGAATCTTTTACATTTAATGCCAAATGGTTAAAGTGACCAAACCATGGTTAAAACTCAAGCTTCTTATCCTCTTCCATTCTGATCTCAAATCAGAAAAATATCTCCAATTATTGCCTCTATGCATCATTATTTGGATCATTTGGCAAATTGGCTCATAACTTAGTGAAAATGGCATGAAATTTCAAGTGAAAAGTTCACTAATGTCAAAATTCAAAACCATAGCTACACTTCAAATTTTTTCATGCTCTTGGACATTTTGGAAAGCTCATATTACACACTTCAAAACCCTAGTTGAAAGTTTCTTCAAGATCCTTAAGGAAGTGGGTGAAAAAGATCCATGAACTTTGAAGAAAGTGAGATTTTAAGTGCATTTTTCAAAAGATGCCAACTTTGAAGCTCCATATCTCTTAAATGGTTGATCTTATGGAAAAAAATTATATGTGTCAAAGTTGTTCATTGGATCAAAATCTACAACTTTCATGTTGGAAGTTTTTTTCAGTTTGTAGGTGAAATTTTGAGAAATTCCCTTCCAAAGTTTGGAAAAAACCATGAAAAACACTTAGAAATTTTTCTAAGTATGAAAAGTCAAACTTTTGACTTTTTGATTCTTGATTGATTTTCTTGATTTTTCTTGATCAAATGACTTTATATATCATATATTGATAATTCAAAACTTCAAAAGTCATGGTTGACCAAAATTCCCAAAAGTCAAAGGTGTTCTTGTATAGTTGACTTTTTCAGACGAATCGCGTTTCTGGAGATTTCAAATGAAACAGGCTATCCTCACCAAATGAATGGTATGAATGGATAACATTTAAGCATTAGAGGATATTGAGCCATAGTTTGAGTTGTGGCACCATGTCCTGATTAAAAAGGCAGTTGTTCAGTGAATTAGGTCAAAAACCCTAATTGTCGACCCGATGAAATTGATGACTGTAGATCTTGAATTGAGACATAATTTCCATTGTATATTGTCATAGGGATTATTTGAAGATGATTGAAACCTTTTATTGACTTCCTGGGGATTTTTAGGGTTTCCCAAATGTGATCCCTGATTTCAGTCCCCGATAGTTCAAAAACCCTGATCTGAGGATTTGTCTGATCAATCTTTGTATAGGAGATGTTCTGAGCCAATGGATTAGGTCAAAATGATGCACTTGGGGTCTTGAGGTCATGTCCCAAGTCTTTAGGTCAAACTCTGAGCAAAAGTCAGGAGTATACTATCTTCAGTCAAAACCCTAATCTGGTTGATTCAGAGCCTTTGAGCTTGTTGAAATGAATCTCTGAGGACCAAATGTTGATTGCTGATGAAGATAGTTCTTTTGAGATGGAGGGAGAACAAAACCCTAATTGATTGTTACTTGTACTGATGAGTGATTTCTTGATTAAACCCTGCTGAGTCACAAGTAGCAAACACAAGCTATGCAATCTTGTTAGAGATGCGAATGATGCATATGCAATGATATGAGGTGGTATCTTAGGTCAAAAATTGGGGTATGACAGTGGGTTGTATTTGTTCTTTGCCACTTTGTTTGATTTGCCTCATCAGGTTCTCTCCTGCGTAGCTTTTTGGGCCTCCCTGGGCCACGTTTGAACAATGGTGGCATGATAATAGGATGTGTTGTCTTAGGCCACTTATTTTGCCCATTCAAAGGTTTTATCACCTCACTATAACAGTGTTCATAAGTGGTCCTAAGATAACATTTGTGCACATACTTAACTGGGTCATCAACTTTCCTATGAATGGCTGCTACAACATGCCTACATGGTATCCCAATCAACTCCCAATAGTTACATGAACAAGTGTGTTTTTATAGGTCCACTACAAAGCTATCAGTGAAAAACACATGTGTTACCTGAAATGTTAACCTACCAGCATATGTAGCTGTCCAACTAGCACTTTTCTCTATTTCTCTATCTAGTCTCCTTAATGGTTTGGTCATTACATAACCCTTATAAGCATTCACCTTTTCCCTAAGTGTTGCAAACCTACCCATCAAGTAGTTTCTGATCCACTCAAACATTGTTATAATGGGTTTGTCTCTTTGCAAAAGTATGGTAGCATTAAATGATTCACTAAGATTATTCATTAAAACATCACATTTTGAGTAGAAAGGAAATGCATGCTTACACCACTTGTGTTTGGGGATTGCCTGCAGCCACTCATAAGCATCCACATTTGCTTCCTTGATCATGAGCATCTTTGCCTCATGTGCCTCATAATAAGTTGCCTTAGCAGCAGCCATCATTAGATCCCTAAACAATGTCCCTCCACCAAACTTCTTTTTGAAGTTAGCATAAAGATGCCTTAAACAGAATCTATGCTCAAAGGAAGGACACTCCTCATCAAACACATTGACCAGACCCTGAAACAAATACAAATACTTTTAAGTAAATATTGTATAACATAAATACTTTGTATTTTAAGTAAACAACATAAATATTGTACCTTTTGCTGGTCAGAGATAAAACACCATCTTCCATCACCAATATCTTCCAACAACAACTTCATGAACCAGCTCCAAGTGTCTTTTGATTCATTTTCTACAACTGCAAATGCAATTGGCAAGTACTGATCATTTGGATCTCTTCCTACAGCAATGAGCAGAATTCCACCATATTTATGCTTCAAGTGACATCCATCCAATCCAATGAAAGGTCTACATGCTTTTTTTAATGCCATCTTAGTCCCATCAAAACACATATAACACTTCTCAAATCTTGGATTTAACCCTTCACCAGAACATGTTGTATTGAGTTTGAATGTATTCCCTGGGGATGCCCTTCTTAACTCAGCACCATAAGACCAAAGGAGGTTGAATTGCTTACTAGAGTCACCTTCCACAATCTGTCTAGCAATCTGCCTTGCCTTGAATGCCCTACAACCTGGAATTTCTGTTGCATATCTAAGCCTAACATCTGCCACCACATCATTCAACTTCATCTTTGTGTTGTTCTTCAACCCATCAACAATGACCTTAGCCACCCAATCAGCTTTAGCACATCTATTAAAGAACTGTCTTCCACACTTGTGCTTAGAATACAAGGTTTTAATCCTAAAAGTAGTGGATGTTAGGACTCTACTACATAGCACAGTGTAATCACACTTCTCCTTATCCTTACAAAAACCCTCCAGACATAAGTGACATTTGTATCGAATTGTGTTATCAATACCTCGTGTCTTTTGCTTATCGTATGTTTAATTGTTCATCAATCAATTCAGATCATCTAATCTCCCACGTTGTTTCAACGTTGTACTTGACGTACGTAGGTTATTAATTAAATATAAATTTATAAATAATTCCACGTCATGTTTATTTGTTTTTAATTAATTTTACTTTAACACATTAAATATCCTAAAAATGAAAATGACATGTTTTATACAATAACCCGACTAAAACATTTCACGTTATCCGTTAATTGGTACGTATTAAAAAATTTCACAATAATTTTTTAACCAAAAATAAGAGAGTGACCAAAACTCTTTAAAAATAAAATATTGTGACTATTTTTGTTAATATAAAGGACATAATATGAGAATCAAATATGTAATTTACTCTAATTTATAACTATTAAACTTATATTTTCTTTATATAATCAATTAATATTTGTCTCATTAATTCAATTCACTTGATATTTGTAGAAACATATAATTGTAAAGATAAAGCTTCGAATATGTAAAACTAGGGGTGTTCAAATCCAAACCAATCCAAATAAAAACCGCAAACCGATCTAAAAAAATCGAAAACCGCAAAAAACCGAAGTTTATTGGATGTGTTTGGATGCCATTTTGTGAGAACCGCACGGTTCGGTTCGGAATTCGGATTGATTTTTCAAAATCGATCCAAACCAAACCGAACCGCATGTATATGTATTTTGTACTTATTTATTTTTTATTAGTATGATATCTTACATAAATTTATTATTATATGATAATTAATTTTTTTATCTTATCTATTAGTTTAGTTTAATCTATTTATTTTTCTTATTTTATTTATTTCAACTATAATAGATGATTTTCATTTTATAATATTAACTTTTAATATACTATATGATATATATTATATCAAATATATGATTTATTAGTATTTCTATAATATTAATAAAAATATAATTTGTAATTTTGATCTCCAAAAACCGATCCAAATTAAACCGCATTAAATTGGATCGGATCAGATTGGATTTTTTTAACATATCATCCAAAACCGAACCAAACCGCAAGTAAATTTATTTTTGGATCGGATGAATTTTTGCTTTAAAACCGATCCAAACCGAACCGCGCGAACACCTATATGTAAAACTTCACTTTATTTTTTTTAATAAAAAATATGAATGTATTAATTCAAAAAATATCAATGAGTACAAGGTGATCGCTAGGATCCAACCCACCAAACGGATAAAAAACAAAGTTTAAAACTTAAAGTAGCAACTTAGCTACATGCTTTTTCAGCTTATTTGTATACCAGCCCCTATAAACTATATTATCTTTAACATCAGCAACTATATCCTTATGCACAATATGATTAAAAGTAACTTCGTTTCTATGAGTCCAAAGCCCATACAAAGTTTTCGTAAATGCCAATTTGAGAAGACTAGCTTTCCAACCCTTTGATCTAGTGTAGTGGATAACCCAATTTAATTCCTCAACCCAAGATCCAGGAATGTGATCTACATTTAGCCAGTGAAGGATTTGTACCCAAGTATGATTATTTATATTGCATTCAAAGAAGAGATGTTCAAGAGATTCATTCACAACTTTACAAAGGCTACAAACAGTCTCTTGGATAAAACCGAACCGATATAGTCTATCTTTAGTTGGCAATCGACCATGACACATCAACCATAAGTTCAGAACTGCTTTTGGTCTTGCATGATTCAAAGTCATCATATGCCTCCAAGATAGTACACCATTATCATTGATCAATAACCTTATATAGACCTTTCATCGAGATTTTATCTTGCTGTAACATTTTTCCCCAATCCTGTTGGTGAAGGGTGATAGTTACTCTATGCTCCATAATATTTTTAAACACCCAGGACTAGTGAGGGCGAGCATTAACCTGCATAAAGTCATTATCTTTTATATAATACATATGGATCCGTTTCACCCAAAGGTTGTCAGATTTACGGAAAACATTCCGCATACATTTAATCATGGTTGCGTCATTCCAAACTGCAAAATTAACAATTTCCAGACCCCCTTGACATTTTGGTTTACAAACCGTACTTCAAGCTAATGGGCTTTTAGATTTCACCACATTGGAACCCGGCCAAATGAACGATTGACAAATAGCTTCAATATTTTTCAATACGAACTTAGGGAGGGAAAACACATCATCCAGTACTAAGTTGTAGCAAGAGTAATACTTTTTACTAATTGAACACGACCGACATAACTAAGTAACTTTGCTGTCCAGTTAGATATTCTACACACTATCTTCTCAATAAGTGGCATATAATGTGCAATAACAAGCTTTTTACTAGTGAGTGGAACTCCTAGATATTTTATTGGAAAATTCCCTTCATTAAATTTGGTGATATCCTTCATATGAACTTTAGTTTCACCATCAATGCTCCTGAAGAAAATGTTACATTTGCTAGGGTTAATCACTAAACCTGTATCGTTAGAAAATATTTGAACCACATCAAGCATCATTTTCATCGATACCGTATCCCCCTACAAAACATCTAAACATCATTCGCAAATGTCAAGTGCGTCAAGCCTAACCTCTCACATTTTGCGTGGTGGTTAAAATTTGGATCACCCTGCATTATAACAAGCAATCTATTCAGATATTCCATCATGATAAAAAATTAAGGGGATATTGGATCCCCTTGCCTAATACCTCTTCGCGCCTGCATAGCATCCGTCATTGAACCATTGATGTTGAATTTATACGGGACTGTTTTTACAGTCAGCATAATCCAATTAACAAAGATCCTAGGTAATCCAATCTCAATCATTATATCCTCCGGAGCCCTCCAATCCACCATATCATACACTTTCTGTAAGTCCAATTGTAACATACACCTTGGGGTACACCCTCCTATTGTAGCCTTTTACAAGTTCATATGCCAACATGATATGGTTATGAATATTCTGTCTTGGTACAAATGGAGCTTGATTCAAACTAATGATCTCTGGATGCACCTTACCTAGCCTTGTCGTTAATATTCTTGAGATGATTTTATAGAAGGTGGAACATCCCGTTATGGGTATGTAATCTCTCACTCCTACTGCACAGCCATGCTTTAGAATTAATGTAACATAAGTACTGTTGAATTTTTTGTAGATGATTCCTTTGTCAAAAAATTCTACAATCGCAGCCATCACATCCTACCTTATAATATGCCAACGGGATTTGAAGAAATATGCACCATATCCATCCAAGCCTGGTGATTTCAAATCTCCAATACCATTAAGGACAGCTTCTACTTCAGCTTCAGTCACCTTACTAATCAGAAATCTCCTTTGTTCCATGCTAACTTGCTTACCCCTTCTCATAACTTCCACATCAATATGGTTCAAATTGCAATTTGATACGCCCATGAGAGTTCCATAAAAATCTAGAACTTCCTGCTCAATATCAGTTTGCGAACTAAGAACAGTCCCATCATATTTTTGTAAGATCCTCATGGTTTTGGTGTTATGCTTTGCCTTAACATAAGCATGAAAGAACGCACTGTTGTCGTCGCTCATCTTTAACCAATCTAATTTATCCTTCTGCATCCTAGCTTTATCCTCCATGGTATTCCATTGTATATGATCCTCAATAAGACTTTTAATACTTTCCAACTCATTGCCGTCAAATCTATGGAATTGAAGATTCTCCTGTGCATCATGGAGTTCCTGCCTTATTTTCATAATGTGCCGCTTGATATCATTCATAGGTTTATTCAATCTCGTGAGGGGATTTTTAGTCTCCGCAATTTATGCCAAAGGATGCACATACAACTACTTGCAGCAGGCTGGTTCCAACTAGTTTTAACAACATCTTCAAAACCTTCAATATCAACCAGATAATTATTGAATCTGAACTTACCTTTAACATGCCTAGGGTGAATCTCATTTAGTGCAAGTAAGGCGTGATCAGATACTGTAGGCGCCGTTACATTCATAATCATATCAGGGTTCCCTTGAAACCAAGCAACAATTGCTAATACTCTATCTATACGAGAATAAATAGGCTCAACACATCTCTTGTTGGACCAAGTATAAAAATCTCCAATATAATCCATTTCACTAAGTCCAACATCTTCCATCATATTATGTAAATCTATAAATTCAGATTCAGTAACTAATTTACCCCTAGCCTATCCTACAATTTAACCATATTATTGTAATCACCCATCAGCATCCAAGCATCTTGTTGAATTGTCTTAATATTCCCAATATCTCCATAAAATATTTCTTCTTTCTAGCTCATTACTAGCATAAATAGTTGTTAACCAGAATTTGAAACCTCCAGTCAGATCGTGCATACTACAATGAAGCATTTGACTTGTACTTTTAGCAAATCTAACATCCACACTTTTTGTGTCCCATATAACCATATCCTGCCATTTGTGTGATCACCATAGTTATCAAGATATTTCTCATTGAGATTGAGTTTTTCTCTAATTTTTCAGCTTTGTTTCTTTGACTCTTGTTTCAATTAAAATCATGATAACTGGACGAAGGCGTGGGGGCCATTCAAAACCCCCAACACCCTGAATCCATTATCACAGTTCACAAAATTTCATGATTTAGCAAACACATATGCCTTACCTTTATCTCTAGATGTTCTTTTCACTCTTGTCCATAATTCATCTCCATCCTCATTGGCTTTAGTCTTTAGCTTAACACCTGTTGGGGTAGAAACTTCAGCAACTGCCTTGTTGTTCTGTGCAGTAATTTCAACCCGAGGTTCTTTTCTTGACTCATCAGCTTGAGTAGTGGTATCAGCTTTGTGTGTCTCCCTTGGTGGTTTAGGCTTCCATATGTTATTTTTTGGCCCTATGCCACATTGATGTCCCACCTTCTAGCATTTATCGCAGAATTTGGTCTTCATTCGTACTCAATTGGTCATCATCACACGACCTTCTTTTTCTTTAAGAGCAATCTCATCCATCAATTTATTGGCGATGTCCACCTCCACTAGCATTCTTGCGTAGGTGACTCTGAGTTTATGAGTGGTACACTCATCAGTAACCATAGGTATCCCAATAACACTCCCAATTTTGTCCAAATTACGCTCTCCCCATAGGTACAGTGGAAGCTTAGGCAATTTTATCCATATTGGCATTGTTTTGAGCATGTCTTGCTTCATGTTGAAATCAGCTCTCCATTCCTTGACAAATATAGGCATGCCTCTAATTGTGTATGGGCCCTTCAACATCACTGCCTGCTTATCATCTCTCGATTTAAATCTCATTAGGAAATAACCATCGTCATAGTAGTAGAGATCAGGCAGTTGTACGAAATTCCAATTGCGTTCCATGAATTTCTTCACCATATTCATACTGAGATCATCCCCTATTACTTACATAATTAGGGCATTTTCCCATAATCAAATTTCAGATTCCACATCTTCCTCCTCAATTTGTATTTCAATTTGACCATTCACCAGCGTTGGGGCAACATACGACATCGTCCTCCCCTTTGAGGGATTTCGATTATCATTGATGACATCGACCCAAAGTCTCTTCTCATCTTATTTCTCCTCCTGATCTTCTATATTTGGACTATCCTCCTTTGTTGATTCCACGATTTCCGGTTGTTCCATAGTGACTGAAACTCTTTCTGCTATCTGGCCCTGATTTCCCGACGTAGCCTCCAATTGTGAGTCCGATGATCGGTGAATTCCAGTAGACGACCGTTGATTTTGGACGCCCTCGCCCTCGCATCGCTGACATCAACATCGTCATTATTATTATTATTATTATTAATCAAAAGCAAAATTTTATTCTTTTAATAAATAAAATATATTTATTTTTCCTTTAAAAATATACTCTTTAAATAAACCATATAAATGAATATTAATTAATTACTCTTGAATAAGTTTGGTTTACCAACACAAGTACTCTTTAAAATAAATAGTTAATGGATCTCTTCTAGCTTAACCAGAGGTCTTGGGTTCAATCCCTGCCCTGAGCATGCAGCAATGTTAAATCTCTTGAGGGAGAGCTTTATGCGCGCAGAGGATACCCCGGTTTATACCATAATGAAGTATGTTTATAGTTTTTCGATTTATGAAAAAAAATTGAATCCTTTTCTTTAAAATGGAATACTCTTTGAAAATATATGTCTAAAAATTACTCTTTAAAATAAATTCAAATATGTTATAACCAGGGTTTTAAAAGTTATTTGAATTTGTATTTTATATTATTTTATTTTATTGTATGTAATGACTTTGTTTAAAATGTGAATTTAAAGAATTAGCTTGTGAATGTGATTTTTTTTAGAGATAGGGTCTTTTGGTTTGACTATTTTAATATTTATATAATATTGTTATAGAAACTTATTTATTCAACTAAGTTATTTGATTTAATTCAATTTAGCTACACAATTTAATTAGTGACAGAGTGGGTGATCAATGAATCATTGATTTAATACTCTTATCAATTTGATAATCGGTCTAATTTTTAAAACGTTGGAGAACAAATAAAAAAATTATATTTGTTACTTACAGCTTATTTCATTATTGAATGCAAATGCAATGTACTTTTCTAAATGTATTAATATAAATAGGACTCATGAAGGCCACATTTTCACTACACATATTATAAGTGAATACTCCCAAAACGGTTTACATGGCATCATGGTCCACTGGCTTTTGTGGCTGCTTTTCTGACTGTAGCTCTTGTAATTCTCACATTCTTCATGCAATTCTTTTTCCTTGTTTAATTGTTCCTATCTTGATATATATAATTTTGTTATTGTCATGTGTAGGTTGCCTCACTTTATGGTGTCCATGTGTTGCATTCGGAAGGGTAGCTGAGATTGTAGACAAAGGAACAACTTGTAAGTCTGTGATTTAGGCTCAATTGTTTTTGCCTTAAATTTTATTTTAGAGGAATTGATGAGTACAACATAATTTCTTTTGTTTTGGTATATTATTGCAGCTTCTTGTGTGCATGGATTGCTTTACTGTCTACTTGGTGGTTTTAGTCATTTTGGGTCAATCTATGCATGCATTTATCGCACAAAATTAAGGAGGGTTTTTGGAATTCATGGAAGCCAAACTTGCGATTGCATTGCTAGTTGTTGTTGTGTTCATATTTCTCTGTGTCAAGAGCATCGCGAGCTTGAAGCTCGTGGTTTCAACGTGTCTGCAGGTACTTTGATAATAACATCTTCATGAATTTCATTTGATAAAAGAAAAAATCAAAATCAAAATTTCGAATAGTTACCCTACATTATGAGTAGTTTTTTTTTTTTTGAAAATTTGAGTGAATTTGAAAATGTTTATGTTTCTGGTTCTACATAGGTTGGAAAGGGAACGTGCAAATGGGTTCCCGCGGTGTCACGGCGGCTCCGGCATTGCAAGGTGGCATGAGTCGTTAGTCCAATATATTTATGGTTGTGTTCTTGTTTTGTTGTGGTGATGATAATGAAAAACCAAGTGTTTATGTACTTGAGATAGTGTGGTTTTCCTTAATTTCTAATGATTGGATGTTTAACCTTTTATAGCTCGAGTTGTTTTTTCCTTAGTGAGGGAAAATGAAATAAAGTGTCCTTTGTTGAATTATTTGGTGCTCATCATTCAAGGAATATAATTATTATCATAAAGAATAAAAAAAATCTGCTGTGTGTTGTTGTTATATTATTGGCTGTGTGTAAATCATACATGTATTTGTATAATATCAAATTTCAGCTAGCCAGTGTGATATCTACTCATACACACATCAACTATCAAGATGGCATAAAATTAAATACGTATAAAAGGAAATGGTATTCATGCAAAAAAACATTTTTCTTCGAGGCAGCAACTAAATACAAAACATACATGAGGAAACATGGATAGGTTCTGAACTTTTGTTTGGTAGAACTTAAAATGTTACAAATAAAATGACACTTTAAGGTTTGAAATGAAATTTTAGAAAGTAATCACAATAAAAATGTAAAAGAAAACTATGTGTCTTAATAGCACAAGTTAATAAGGTATTTATAAAAATATTTTTTTGAAAGACGCACATTCAATATTTGAAATTTTAAATGTAGTTTTATTATATTTAATTTTTTTTAATTATAGTATCCTTAACATGTGTCTTAAAGACACATGTTAGCATGACCCTTTAAATAATAGGGATTTTTGGTGCTTTTTCAGCACTATCTAAAGTTAAAAATATAATTTTGAACGCATTTTAAATACACCAAAACTCATGAGTAAAGGAATCACATTTTCGTTTTATAAAAAATAATTTAAAAATATACTTCCAAATAAATCCAAAAGTATACTTTCCAAAAATAAGCTTTCGTATTCGACTAATCCATATGCAATGTTCTACTTTAAATACAAAACATGATATGATACTATGCTAATTTTGCTATTACTTTTTATCTCTGCAATGTCCGCCACGATAGAATAAAGAAACAAAATTAAAACACAGAAAAAAATTCCATATGCTTCAGAAACATGAACACTATTGAAACCTAGCATTGAAGTAAAAAAAAAAAAAAAAAAAGTGGCTTTTAAAATAATATTGATAAGAAATTTCCACCCTATTTACAAAGCAGAACTTCTCATTAAACCAGACCTCATACAAGCAAATGGTGAAATACAAGTAACTTACAAAAAGTGCATAATCCCTCTTGCAAATGTTCCATAGTTTGGAAGAATTGGTGTAATACACAAATATACTTCCTGGGACCTCATACAAGCAAATGGTGAAACACAAGTGACTTACAAAAAGTGCATAATCCCTCTTGTAAATGTTAGGAGACATTTTCAGGTTTCTATACCTTATGAAAGGATATGGTATTTATGAAATGCGTTCAAAAATATATTTCCAAATTTAAGAGGCATTTTTAGGTTTCTATAGTGTGGCTCTCCACCAATTAAGGTGAGAGGAGCAATTCCCTTTAAAAATACCACTGTCCATCTCCTCCTCAGTATAACACAGCATTGTACATACAAACTATAGATTCAGATTATGTAATGTGTTTAAGACAACAACAATTTATGGGGTATCAGATAAAGTAAAGTACATTTTTGGACCGTTCACCCCTCTGCATCATCAACTAACCAAGTAATCAACCAATGACTTTTAAACATTGTAGTGGAAGGACAACGAAACAGTTTCGTGTAGAGGCTAAGTTAAAAGGAAAGGAATGCACAGACAAAGTGTTACGTCTAAACAAACCAAAGTAAAAATCAACAAATGTTTCCACCTTTCGTACCTACAATAATCATTCAATGAAAACAGTTTCATAAAAAATCCTAAGAATAGTTTCAATTGGATAAAAATATCTTAACAATATGTAGTAGGCAACATTTGGGCAAACACTGCACAGAACTTAAAACATGCGTGTAAGGTATATTGTTCCCAACAAAAATATATGGGAGAATTGTAGACGCACATACAAGAATAACAATTTAAATTAGCACAGAACATACAAATAGTAGAATCAAAGAATTGCAGAAGCAGGGATTTAGCATATACTTTGTAGGAAGAATTTGTAACAGACATCACACAAAATGCAAAGGTTGTCTATGTTGTTTGAGCTACTCTTGCCTCCCTAATTCATTCTTTTTGGCAGTGCCAATCTGTACAAGCTATTTTTGTGTAAAAGCCCATGTGTGTTTTCAGCAATAAGGAACTGCGCTCATTTTGCTTGAATTTGTTTCTATGCGCTCTCTGTAAGTGCTTCTTTATTGCAAACAAAATAATTTTCAATTGGACAAAGAAAGTCTTTCAATCACGAGATAAGAACACCTTATTTTCTGGGTCAAAACAGCCATAGTAGATTTTTAATTCCTTTGGCCGTCCAGTGCCTCATAATAAATGACTACGGCTTGGCAGAGCTGGTTAGTCTTCAAAACTTGGGAACAGAATAGTAGATAACTCAAAACAAGGTTTGTGCAATCATTTCCTGATACATCATGATTAGGCTAGCTATCCATCATTCCAATAGGATTTAGTACTTGACAACAAAAACGATTTTCCAGAGTTGTCAACTTCACCTAGAACAAGAGCCAAAATTTCTCATCAGTTCTATGTTTTCAGCAATGGTTGATCCAGGAGTTCCAATAAAACCAAGAGATGCACAACTGCATACAGCCTGCTCAACATAAAGAAGTACATCAGGCAATCTCTGATTGGAACAATACTTATTACCAATTCTAGACTCTGAATTTGGAATAAATCTCTCTCCGTAACCCGCTGCAGTTAGTTTTTTAGCTGCTTGTATAACCACCTGATCACCTTCTCTTAAGAAATGCACCTTATAGTTATGTGCATCACTGGTTAAATCACCTAAATAGGTACCAGTCCAATTATCTCTAGGAAGATCAGTCATTACAAAAACATGTACGGGCAGAGGGCCTTTCTGCCTCAAAGACTCTAATTTTTGTCTTAGCCCGTCAAACGTAGACTTATGATGATTCTTAAACTGCCCATCCAGCAACCTAAGCTGTGCGCAAAAAAATTGAGCTTTTATGGTTGCTTTAGCAAACTCCTTTCCGGCACTCATAATTTCTGGGACAAATGGAAGAAACTTAATCTTCTCCATCAAAGATAAAAACCTCTGGTCCTGATGTGATTCGCGAATATCAACATATGACTCAGAACCTCTGTATGTAGCAGAGAAAAGGCTTCCAAAAGCTAGCATTGAAGCTGATTCAGCTTCAGAACCAGGTCCAAGCATCCTAAATACATCCCTCCGTCTCCTAACATATGATATCTTTTTTTTCTTCTTCAGCTGCTCGTCAGGTTGGAATGAATCTAACACGCCGTTCTCACGACCATCTGTATGGTAAGTCCATACTGTAGTTCTGCAATCTTCATTGATAGCATAAATACACTTTTCAATATTCCCACCAAACCCTGCTAGCAGAGATCCACAATGCTTAAGGCTTTTAGAAGCGGAGGACTGCGACTTTGAATCATTATAACAAGCCAAATCTAAGCTGATGCCACACCATATGGATACAAAATCTCTAAGATCAATAACCCGAACAAGACTAGAAGAAACTAAAGATGAGATATCTATAACCTCAGCAATGGAGATATACCTGCAAGAAAATAATGGATGAAAACTTACAATTCATACATATGACCAAGGCCAATGTAGTTTCAAATATAAATGTGTACTGACATAAAAACCACGGAAGAAAAAGCAAAATCAAACTAACTAACCTTCCATCTCGAATAAGTTCAACTATATGATCCCAAACAGAAATCCTCATATCGTTCGGTTCCACGACCCGAAACTTAGGACAACTACCTAGCGCAACAGCATGGTGATCCAAAACAGGAGGAACCACCAAAGTTCGATTAAGTATCCCTGCGATCAAAACAGCGTGTTTAAATTCCAAAAGCTGGTTGCTGAATCCACTGTGAGGTGCATACCACATGAATTTCTCGGTTAATGTCAAGGCTTGGGAGGAGCATTGAAGTGAATGTGAAATTTGGGAGAATTCACTGAATTGAGAATCGCGTTTCATGTAATAGTGATAAAGAATGAGAAAGGAAAAGAACGTGATAAGGAGGGAAACGGGAATGAGTGGGAATCGGGAATGAGGTTTTCGTTTGGGGAACATTGTGTTAGCGTTTGGTGATATTCGAATTGTTGATTCGGTTTGAGAAAATCTCAATCTGTGAAAAGTCGTGAATTTTACGGATTTGTGTTAACTGGCCCCCTCCGGCCACCGCGGATGTTGTTTGGTAACGACGGTTGCAATGCCGCAGAAGAATATTGGAGTTCCAATATATTATTATTTATTTTATATTTGTATTTAAATATATTTTATATCGCATCAAATAAACTTTTTATTTTATAAGTTATTATCAATACTTTTTTTTAATTGACAATTTCTATTAATTAAGAGATAATTTTTATTTTTAAATGTTAAAATTTCTTTTTTTATCTTTATTTTACAGATTCTTTTTTTATATGATTATTTAATATAATTGAATTTATATAATTATTTTTTATTTATAATTAAACCATTCATTTTAAATTTATACGTATTTAATTAAATTTTATACAATATCAAATAAATTTACCTGTGCGGAAGCACGGGTATCTTACTAGTTTATTTAATAAAAAGTTTATAGAGTGATGAATCAATTTGTTTAATTTTCAATGTGTTATTTATCTATATTCTATCATCTATCTATCATCTTTCTTATATAAGAAAATAAGATGGTGTGGAACTCTTCCATGTCCTTACCTCTTCTTCGGCCACATTATTGATTTAAGGGTATTTTGTATAAAAATTTATTTTTTGCAACCAAACTACAATAGTTATCTTATTTGGTTATTACTTATTTTATTTTGATCCACTTTTTTTTATGATATAACTCGATTTGTATTGATTGGTGGAAAATAAATTTTGTTTTTCAATTTCTTCAACTCTGTCTATTCTATCAATGTTGAATTTGTACTCATAAAAATTCATCCAAAAGACAATATTTGTCATTTATCTCACATCAGTTCTCTCTTCTTCTCCATCTTCACATTCTGATTCTTCTCCATATTCTTCAATTGTTCATACGATTTTTTAAGGCGATGTTTTCTACATTCCCAGCAAGCTGATTCTTGTCTTTTATGTTCTTCCTTTCCATCCTCTTTTTGTTAAGTTTTTTTTCAATGAAGCTCGACTTTGTGGTATAAAACATAGAAGTTTGCAAATGAGTTTAAATAAAATGGATTGTCTTCTTTGTTCTTCAAAGTTTCACTATTTATGTATGAGTGTGAGTATGTTCTTATGTTTTAGTTCTAGTTGTTTTTGTTTTGATTTTTCTAATCAAGTTTGTGTTTGTTGTTATTTTTGTTTTGATTTTTCTAATCAAGTTTGTGTTTGTTGTTGTTGTTTTTTTATGTTTCTAATCAAGTTTGTGTTTTTTGGTTATCTATGAATGTCATGGAATATTGATTTTGATTTATATATTTTCGTAGGAACTGTAAATGACTAGGCCGTTTGAAAAAATCGTCGACATTAGTGATCGAAAAAAGCTCTGGAAAGTTGTTGTTAGAGTTCATCACAAATGGATTGTGACAACAAACAATAAGGAACACTTGGAGCTCACTTTTGTTGATGATGATGTAAGTATTGGTTTATGTGTTTCTAATGCCTTTGAAATAGTTGTAATGTTTATGAATATGCTCATTGTTTACCTAAACCAGCCTTAACTAATGTATGTAACTTATTTGAAGGGGACAAATACTCATATTGTAATAGCTCTAGTGTTGAAGGCAACTTTTGATTCACTTTTAGCAATTAACAAAACATACAATGTTACTAATTTTCTCCCTCAACCCAATGATCTCATGTTCGAAACTTCTAAGCATAAGTTTATCATCAAGTTTACTATTGGAACGTCTGTGACTGATATAAACAAACATCAAATCCTTGGTAAAAAAACTTAACTTCAAACTATTTGCTTACATTATCTCTGGGAAATCGAAGAAAGACTTCTTAATAGGTTATATGTTTTAAATACAACACTAATATTCATAATTTATACTTATTTTGAAGTTGCATTTAGAAAATCTAACTCTAGCTTCTTCATTTCAGATAGTGTTTTAAAAACCGGACCAGACCGGACGGTCGGACCGGTTGAACCGGGAACCGACCAAGTATCCGGTCTGGTTCAATAGCAGGATCGGGAATGTTATTGAACCGGTGTGAACCGCTCAAAACCGGTATAAACCGCTAAAACCGAGAAAACCGACGGTTTTTGTGAACAGGCGGTTTAAATGTATTTTTTAATTTTAAAAAAATTAAAACAACTTCGTTTTGAATATTTTAATTAAAAATTAAAATAAATAAAATAAATTAAAATAAATAAAAAATTTGTTGCAGATGCAGTTGATTTTGTTACCGATGATTTAGATATTGAAGAAGGAGATCCCAACATTGAAACAATTTTCTTTTATTGAAATTAAATTTAGTAGACAATAGAATTATTTTATTATAAATTATTCAATTAGATTATGTTGCAATTAAACTTTTGTTTGCAATTATATTTTATAATTATGTACTATTTTATTGTGTGTGATACCTATGTGCAAAATTTGAAATTTAAATTATGAACTTGTGAATTTTTTTTATAATATGATGTTTTCAAAAAATTTAAGTGCTAGTTATATCTTGTAATGCGGTTCGATAGATTTTATACCTATATAATTTTGTTATAACGACCGGTCTATTCAACCGAGTTATTCGGTTTAACCCGGTTTAGTCATGCGGTTCGACTAGTGACCCAATGGTTCGATCAATAAACCAGTGACTCAGTACTCTCACCTACTTGATGTCCGGTCGGGTTTTTAAAACACTGATTTCATATGTTATTGGAATGGTTGAGGATATTGGCTATACCCAACTTAATGCTGGAGGCAAGAAACAACAATTCAACCTGATTTTCAAAGACTTAGGGTAATTTTTTGGTTCATCTTATTGAGTTGTTCAACACTGTTACAACATTCTGTGTTATATTTTATTAAATATATTTTCATGTAAACAATGATAGGAATGACACTTTGAATTATATATTATGGGAGTCATATGTCGTGAAATTCATTAACTACAACCAACAGAAGAAGGATAATGGTCGTATAAATGTACTATTACAGTATGCGAAAATAAAAGAGGAAGGTACTTTGCATAGGTTTATATGTTTTGTCCTTATTAGCTGCTAAAAATATCTCTCTAGCCTCTTTCATGTGAGTCTATATTCACTTAGGAAGGAAAGTATCCTCTATTTGTGTCGAATACATACAATATCACCAATTTGTACATCAATGATGACCTAAAAGACATTGTTGAATTTTAAAAAAGGCACTCCTGGGTATAAATTATGTTGTTTATAATTTAAACTTGTTATATTTGTTATTTCAAAAACAAATTATTTTAAACAATTTATTTTAAACAATTTGCTGCCCAGGGTCTTTAAAATAGTTGATTTTAAACCTGTTATATTTGTTATTTCCACATCAATTCATTTTACAAGTTCGCATTCTAACATATGGTCATAAAACTCTTTTGGTTCTCAAATGACTAATTATGATATGTTCATGTGTCGTGCTACACCTCTTTGTATGAGTGATATTACTACGCTTTCAGAAGTAAGTATCTCTATATTTTTTTTAATGGTTTATATATCGCAGGTTGTCTTCAACCATCAAATCTGATATATTTTGTAGTTGACATGGTGTTTCACTGTTACTACTACTCATAAATTGAAATCATTTGTAAATGATTAGTATTATCTTGCATGCTTCAATTGTCTGAGGGTTGCTAAAGGAAATTGTCCACCTTATGTATGCGAAAGTGGTCATTCAACTGAAATTGAGATTTATAGGTATTATTTAAGCATCCATTTGTACTCTAAGTTATGTAATGCGCTACTGAAATTAATTAAACATGTTTAGGTACAAACTCGAAATTAAAGTTGTCGATGATGGTTATAAGGCCATTTTATGTTCTAGGACAAATAGTGTTCTGAATTGATGGAAATTTCTGCTGCTCAACCCCGTCAAACAATGATTGAGGTTTGATCCTATATATTTTTATCATTTAAATTCTCCTAACATCAGAGTTTTTGTTTTTCATTTACGGTGGCATCTAGGGTGAACCATCAAGTAAGTGATTCACCATGGACCATTAATAAAAACCGTCGGATTAAATAGTTGTAATATATCTTACAGTATACTACATACGTATGAATTTTTCTTCTCTCTTCCTCACTTTCTTCTTCTCTCTTGTTCGTCTTCTCAACTGCAATTCTCTCAAATCATCATCATACTTGTATAGGTTAAAAGTGGAAATAGTGGAAAGTAAATCATTTTATAAATTTATCACTAAGATTATTTATAATTATTATCAAAAGAATCATTAAAAAATTTGCAAAACGGTATCTTAAAGGCTTAACTGAGTATCTTCCAAAATTAGTTATTCCAAAATTGTGTGGAAATATTTAGCTATTCCTGCTATATTCCTGTAAAATTAGTTGAAATATAAGTTTAATTTACAAAAAAAAACTAAACAACTTATTTTAATCAAAATTCATAAATTTTAGGAACAATAATTTTTTTTCAAACTTCAAAAGAAAATTTAAAAAGATCATTTTCTCTTTCTGGTTTAAAGGAATCCAAAACTCACTCATTTTTGTATGTCCAAACAAAGCCATAATCGATTAATCATTTCAATAAATTCATCCCAAAACCCAACTTCAGATCGGTACTCTAACATTTCTACTTTAGATCGCTGCTCGTGCCATGGCTGCCGTCAGTTAGCATCCACTACTACTATGCTCGTTCAACCCCTCTGCCTGTCCAGTTTTGATGTTCCTTGCACTGGTTCAATGTCACCTCTATGGGATAACTCTTTCTGTTGGACCCCAATGTTAAGTGTGTTGTTTGTTCCCTATTCCATGTGTATTGCTTGCTGCATTTTTGAAGCACTATTTTTAAGTTAAAGGTTGAAGAAGACTGATTTAAACAAAATTTGAGTTTAACTACAATGGACCAAGATTGTGTGTGGAGAGGCATAGATAAACTCATTTTCTTTATTAATAATTTTTAACCGTTGATTAAATCTAAAGGTACTTTTATTAGGTTCCACCAATGAGGGACTTAATTCATCCCTCACCCTAGACGTCGCCTTCATTTACACATGTCTTTTCATATAGGTCGGTGTTCATGATCCACTAGAATTTCCATTGGTCCTTGATAAATTGCTTGGTAAAAAAACACCCCATCAAATTCAAATGGCAACCAAGATGGGGTAATGCAAGTATTATGTCTATCAGGCGTGATCAAAACACCATTAATAAATTATTTGATGAAGGTTCTTTCTGCTCAAATTCTTATTATGGAAGAAATTGATAAACAAAAATCTCATGTATCCAAAATTATACTATACATTTTTTCAAATTCAACCAGGGTGATTCCAAACATAATACAAATACTATGTCATACTTAATATAAAATAAGTTATTCATACTTAAAGGATAGTCCTTGCTAATTAAACAAAATATTCAGTACAAAAAACTACCACAAACTCTAACCTATTACACAACTTAATTAAAAACACAAAAATATACTTTGTTGAACTACCATCAATGGTTGAGCAGAGACACATAGAGTCGTTCCGGAGGATACGACAGAAACTCAAACCTTCCAGCTGCACAAGATTTTTGAAAGGATATCATAACATTTTGAGAATTCATGTTGGATCTCAATGACCTGTAATGTGAAACCCTACCACTTTTATATTTGTCTAGCTTATCTATATTGGGCCCTAATTTGGATCATCTTCAATAATATGAGCCAAACTTTTGGCCATCTCATTACTAAATTTCTTTTTTCAAACAATTTTTATATTTATAATTTCTAATAAATTATTTTCTTAACTTTTATATTTATTTCAATGCAATGTAAAATTGCATATATGTTAACTACTATAAATATGTATACAACTTAATAGTTTATTTTTTTCTCAAAATATGTATATGAACTTGATTTTCTTTGTAAACCATATTTGTAAATTTTTTATGTTTTTTTTATAATGTCATAAATTTTAATGATCATTTTTTAAGAAATAATGGAATAAGAAAAATAATCATGTATAGAGATAACTTGAACATATTACTGGAACTATAATTTCTATTTATTTCAATGTGAATAAAAATACATCTTACATCACATGATCCCCTCATACAGCCAGTCCCGTGCGTAGGGACAAGTTTCTTACTAGTTATTTAAGAACAAACTTCTTAATCTATTAGTAAGATTTAAGAATCGTCATCTATTTAGTTTACGTTTGTTATGATTAGTGTGTGTTTGGATTGACGGTGGACATTATTAATTTTGAAAGAATTGTGTTTGGTAGAATTGATTTTAACATAATTGAATTTAATAGAATTGATTTGTGTTTTGATACATTTATGTAAAAGTGAGGTGAGCAACAAATTTAAATGTAAAAATTACGCTTAAACTCATAAGCTACAAATGCTAGCTTCAAGTAGAATCAATTCTATTTTAGAATAACCAAACACCTTAAAATCACTCAAGAATAAATTTTACACCTCTAGAACTATTTTGTCCTCTTCCAAAAGTTAAATTGTAGTGTTACATTTGTGAGATCCCCAAACAGGGGCACCACCAAGGTCCTCCCCTAGCGTGACAACGCCCGAATGACATTCTCATAAAATATGGGGGCTCACCCTTGGGAGCGGTGACGTGTATAGTACCGTTATCTTTCCATTAGTCTTATAACAAGGAGTCATACCACGACTCCCTATAAAGTAGGTAGTCAACAGTATCCCTAGGAAAGGGGAAGCGATTACTGCCTTTAAGGGTTTCCAAAATCCTAGGCCCAAATGCCCTTATATACATTTCACTCCTTACCCGAGAAAGATAAATCATAACTTGCATACCCATATCTAAGCATAATGTTAACATATAGAGTCTCTCACCTCATGTGAGCAAGTCCTCTAAAAACCATCGTAGCACTACCATGCAATGCTTCTCGCCGCCACTAGAAAGCCTTAACCATCCTAAGTTTTTATATACATAATAAGGCCTTTAAGTATCCTTACCTTTATGGGGATACCATGCACCCTTGTACTTTTTGACCAGTACAGAGGCGCCCAACATGGGACCCTGAGACCCTGGTAAAACTAACTTGGACGACATCTTCTTT
Source organism: Vicia villosa (assembly GCF_029867415.1). Lineage (NCBI taxonomy): Eukaryota > Viridiplantae > Streptophyta > Magnoliopsida > Fabales > Fabaceae > Vicia > Vicia villosa. Next base: position 50,599,996 of record NC_081181.1, on the reverse strand, counting down.
ATCACAATCACTATTACCCCCCCCCCCACACTCCTATACCTAGCCTTTCTCATCCATGGTCAACAAGAGAGCGTCATCCCCTATGTCAGAAGATATCAAGGGTAACAGAGATGTCAAAGTCCAAACGAGATGCGCGTCGCCATAGAAGAATTACATCGTCAAAATCAGACACTAGAGGACAATGTCCACAACATGAGACAACGCCAACAAGAATCCAATCCCTAGAAGAGATGGAAGTGTTAGATCCCTAGCCACTCTCAGACGATATATGGAAACATTTGTCACCGAAGGATTTAAACCTCCCTCTTTAGCCAAGTTTGATGGGCGCAGTGATCCTTATGAACATGTCGTCTCCATTAACACACAGATGGCCATCCTTGAAGCGGTTGAATCCTTGAAGTGAAAATTATTGTCTGGAACCTTCAAGGTTGCAATGGGATAAACTCACAATTTCAATCATTCAAGCTCACAATGCAATGTGATAAACTTATCACTAATCCAAAGTATCAAAAAAGATCAAATGATCCTTTAATCAATAAGTTTGAATTGGTGAAAGTTCATACAACTAAAGCATCATTCAAAGACCAATCAAAATTAATGAAGCCTTAACCAACCAAGTCATGATCCAAGTCAACCAAAAGTCAAACAGAAATGGCAAAAAATTAAACAAAAAAAGATTAAAATGATTTTTAAAATGGTTTTGAAAATAAATTAAATTCAAAAATCTAAAGAGGCATAAAAACATCAAATAAATAGCCAAGAAAATTTGAAAAAGTCAGAAATATTCCAAGTAATTGGATCTCAAAAGTTGGAGAGAATTTTTTTCAGTTAGAGCTTCAAAGGTAAACAATGGTGGAATCGAGTTGAAGGTTGAAGAAGGTTACAAACTTCAGTAATGGTTCAGTTAGCTTCAAACGATGCCAATGAGTGATTCTGGGCAGAGAAACGAAGTTAAAACAAGCTTAAATTCGAAAATTGATTTCTGGTTTTTGAATATTTTCGTGAGTGAAAATAGCAGAAGTTCTTTTGCTATTCAAGCTTAAAAATGAAGGCAAAATGACCTTATATTTAAAGGAAATGAGTTCAGGTCATGGTACGTGTGAAATTAGATCTAGAAAGTGTGAACCAAGTTGGGATTTTTCCATTTTGCAATTTGTGTGATAGTGAGGGTGAAATGAGCATGAAACAAGGTCATTTTGCACCTAATCCTACACATTTTGCATCGACAAACTAGTTTGCACATGTGCTGGTGGTCCCAAGTGAAGATTTGGGTGATTTTAAGTTTCAAGTCATGTGTGAAATGCAGACTCCATGGAACCATGTTTGAACTTAGGTCAAATGCAATCCATTCGCGCGCTTTGAGATGTTTTTTGTGCCAAATGATATTCTCGTGATGAAGAATCAAATAAAAAGGAAGTTTGAGTTGAAAATGGCATGGATGACAAGTTTGGGTCATGACCTAATTTTTGGGTCTGGCAATAGGTCGAACCGAGTTTATGAACAGCTTTTGTGTACACATGAGTATCTTAACTGTAACACCCTGTTGTACCCCAAAATTTGCCCGCACTTTTCAAAAATTCAAAACGATTTTAAAAAAATTGAGTTTTATAAAAATCTTGGATTCATTTACATTGACATCATGAATTTTATAAATATTCAATTTAAAATATAGTAGTTTACTCTTAAATTGCTTATATTTTAATAAATAGAAAATGCTGGCCGATGCTTCATACACTTTCAATTGGTTTTTTTTCTTCAAATAAATAACATAGCACAATTGGTAAGAATGAAAGGCTTGCAAACAAAAGGTCACGTGTTCAATTCCCGCTTGGTGCATTTTTAATTTTTTGAACTATTTTTTAATCTTTTTTGCACCTGGACACAAGTATGTCCAGGTTCTTAATCTTGGTCATCAAGAAAGATCCATGGGCCTTTGGGCTGGATCATTTCCTTTTTAGGATTGATTTTGACCTAATTCCACTCTATAAATAGAGCCCTCCACATTCACAATTTTCATCAACAATTTTCTGAACAATTATCTAACAATTCTCTCAAATTTCATTCATACTTTTTAAAGTTTTTTCACAAACACTTTCTATGTTTTTTTAACCTTATTTTGGCCAATGATGATACCTGAGGCCTCATTTTTTTCAAAATAATTTTACCATACTTTTTGGCCGATGATTTTCAATGAGGCCCCTCTCTCATTTTAATTTATTCGACATTTTAATTTATTTGTTTGCAACCACATGATGATCTTAATCTGATGGTTATTCTTTATACTAAGAATTGTTCATGGTAAATAACACTAAACGACCAATTCACAAGCTTCTAATTCATTTTTTTTCCTCTATTGATAATTCATGTAAAAATAAGGAACTTGTTTTCCTGTATATAAAATTCCAGGATCTCTTCACACGTACATATTTACTAACAATCTCCAAATTCTTTTTTTAAAACTTTTTTTTTCATACAAAGCCCTTTTACATTTCAAACCTTTAAAAAAAACTGACTCTTCATAAACTTTTTTCAAAACTAACATCCTCATGTCTAATCTACACTATGGTTTGATAATCTCAGAAAAGCAAATATATATGTCATCATCATCAATTTTGGTTTCTTTGAAAACTATATGAACATAACATAAATCCCTAAATCATTGCACTATAAATCTCGCTATCAACCGATTTTCTTTTGCAGGAAGAGTAAAATTAAAAAGTGGAAGAAGTCACACAAGCCAGATCGCAAATCCCTCTCCGACGAACAACCGCATAAGCCCGCCAGCCACGCACTCTGATTCAAATCCCGGCCGCCTCTGCAACCGCCGCACACGCCGGACAGACCGCCTCACCCAGACACGAATCAGACGGCCACTTTCATCACCCCACGCCGTCGGCAATGAAACAGCTGTAGTGCCCTTCCCTTCGGTAACCTTCCTTTCCATTTTTTCTGAGATACTATCTTTCATTGATTTAATTCTTTGTTGGAATATTGGAGAGATTTGTTTTGATTGTTAGACTTTGAATTGATTCATAAGGAGATTTGTTTGATTTCAAGAAAATGAAAAGAAAAGTAGAAGTTAGAGTGAAAGGGTTGCGTTTCTGTTATATGGCTGATATACATTGCAAATGTCTTGTTTTTTTTTATTAAAAATGAAAGGGACACGTGTCTCTATGCCATTGGTTGGTTTAATAGACCATTTGAAATGTCAACACAAAGTTTGGCTTGTTACTGATTGAAATTGAAAATGCAACGCTCTCTATACATAATTTTCTATCTTTTTACTATTTTTTTTTTATTTTATAACTTCTATGTCATTATTTTATAATTAATATCTTATTTATTTACCATATTTGTTTGATTTATATACTTAATGAAGTTTATTAGGATAGTTTTTTAAAGATGCATTTTTAATTAGCTTAACCAATAAATACAAAAATATTTTAGATTTATTAGTATTTTTTCTCATGTTAAAAAAAACACAAAAAATATGTTATTTAAATTTAATTTTCTTTTAGATTTTTTAATATGCTTATCGTTATTAATATTGTCAATATTTTTCATGCATAGTTCCCTATATTTGTACTAATATTTTATTTTGATTGCGAGGTACCATTGAGTTATTGGACTATTTCATGGACAAGTTTTCTATTAAATTTTACATATTATCTTTCGCCTTAATTTTTATTTGGATTTATTGTAATAATCGTAGTTTATTTCTCCCGCATTTTATTATATGTACTCCCCCTCCCCGAAGCCTTGTAATAGTTAGGATTTTCGTTTCCGCCTTTACTTTTCTGCAATATTTATCTGCGTGTGATAGTAAATTAGGGTGTGAAAAGACATAAATCTCAATCGTAGATCACTAACTAAAAGATAAAATATTCGAATCTAACACACTCGCACTCACTCACCTCTAGGGTTTCCCCTCTTGGTTGCCTTCTCGATCAAATAGTCAAGTCCCTTCGAGTGTAGGGATACCTTAGTCCATGTTGCCTTCGATTCAAAATCACCACGTCCCTTCGATTTAAATATCATAGTCCCTTCGATGTCGCCTTCGGTATAAATGATCTTGTCCCTCGATTAAATGGTGATGGTCCCTTCGATGGCTAAGGTATCTTTACATGTTGCCTTTATGACTATTCATATCTCATAGGACTTCCTACCCTCTTCATGGTATGGATAGTCCCTATGACGATTCAACGACCCTTCGATGACCCGCACATCCAATGTATAGGACTACCTACCCTTATGTGGTATGGATAGTACTATCGCTCAAGGAAAGGCTTTAGAATAGGAAAGACCTTACGAACTAGGGTAGGAACTCTTAAGTGCTTGCTCACAACAAACCAAATCAAATTTCTTTTTACACCATGTTTTTTAACATTGTCTTTTTAGACATTTTCAAAACAAATGTGTTTTTCTAAACACACACTACTTTTTCAAACAAATCAAACATTTCAAACAAAAGTGAGCTAAGCAACTAAGAGCCCGTAGATAACTACGGATGAAAAGGGTGCTTACACCTTCCCTTTTCATAACCTACCCCCCGAACTCAATCTTTTTTTAAATAAGGTCTTTCCTGTTCTTTTATACCTTTCCTAATTGGATAAAATAAAAGTCGGTGGCGACTCTTGCTCACGCAACATTGTTTGCGAAATAAAATTAAAGTCAGTTCACCGTGTTACACACCCCTTACTAACCCCGCGGCAATTTAAACAATTATTCAGAGTACATGAAATAAGGGTGCCATAATTCATAATAAATAAACATCAGTCAGTCATGTCATGCATTCACTGAGGTAATCATCATAATTTAAAACGTTTCATGTTCACACAGCGGAAATTTATCAAAAACGGACTAAGTTTAACATCTTTAAAACTTATCCTTCAAAACATCAAAAACATAACTAGAGTCATAATCATAAACTCTAAACAATCGCGTCCCCAGTGTTACAACTATCAGAGCATGACACCTGACGCTAACTAAGACCCTGACTCATGAGCTAATCCTCACCGAGTCGAACAGCCGCTATCCTCAATCTGAAAATGACAACATGTAAGGGTGAGTCTCATCATAATTAACAAATGTTATAAGGTTATAAAGCAATAACACATCACAGTTGTATCATTCACCCAATTGTTTCATAAACAGACATTCAAAACAATCAAACAACAATCAACACATCATCAGCATTTACAACACTGGAATACATCCAATCATGTTATAAAGTATGCATATGTATGAACTGACACTATGCATGTGGTACCAACATCATCAAATGGGAATAACCCATGACCGATCCAACATCGTCCAAGATACGGCCCTGCCAGCACAGATTCCACACAATGGGAATCATGCCCTTCACTGATCCAACACACCCTTATGGATACAGTATCATCAATGAACATGAATGAATGCAACATATATAACATACTTATACCACCATCATCATCAATCATCAACATCATCATCCTCATTCAAGTATGTTCATATATATTTAACATCATTCAATCACAATTCCATCATCATCATATACAAAACATACACATATTTGCACCAATCATCATATTCAATAAGAATAGCATACATGTATTTTCATCATTTTAAAACCATTCAATCATCATCATATAGGTTATCCTATAAGGTTCGTTTAGCTCGAAACGGCACATCAAACGGACCAACAGTTAAAAAGTTATGCATCTTTGAAACTTTCAAAAATATCTCAAAAACCAACAGCACGCGGCGCCATCCTCAGTTCGCGGCGCGAACTGAGCGTTCCAAGAATTCCTTGGCTCCCTGCCAAGCTGTTCGCGGCGCAAACATCCACACGCGGCGCGAAGCGAGGAAAAGTTACGCCTTCGCGGCGCGAACACAGGTACGCGGCGCGACCTGAGCGTATCACAACTTCCTGGCACTCTGCCCACCTGTTCGTGGCGCCAACCCTATGTACGCGGTGCGAACCGGCGATTTCAGAAACCCCAACCTGCAGAAAACAGCATTCTACACATTCCAAACACACCCAATTCATACCAGTACGAACCTAGGGAATTAGAATGCACAAACCACACAAAATACATCTCAAAATACACCAATTACACATCAATTGAGACCATAACAACACAAACATCATAGATTCAAACATAGAGATCAAACATCACACAATTGACTCAATCCCTAAACCTATCATATGACTCAATCGAACCGAATTCCACATCTATTCAGTATTATCAACCCCTAACCCGATAATAGATGATAATTAGACAAGTCCCCCCTTACCTTAGCCAAATTCTTGAATTGGTTCCTCTTCCTCTTTGGTTCTCCCTTTACGCTCTTCAGCTCCTCTTCTCACAACTTCTTGTTTTTCACGTTCTAACTCTTTCTCCTCTTGTTTTCCTTTATTTTATGAAAAACATAAAATTAGAATGGGCTCTTACACAATTACACCCCCACTTTACTAATTCCACCGCATGGCCCAATAACTTAACATTTTATTATTTTCCACATAATTCAACAAAATGTTAATTTCCTATAATTAATTTAAAACTTGATTAAATTAATTAAATAAGAATTTTCGGGATGTTACATTAACCAATTCCAAAATTGAGGTACCTATAGGTAATATTGATGTTTGACCCTTGAATCAAAGTTGTAGAGGAGTTCAAATGTGACATTTGGCTGAAAGTAGATTTCGAAAATGTTGAGAAATATGAGTTATGGTGTTGTGACCAAGTGACATACCATACTTGAACTTAGGTCAACCTACCATGCACCAACTTGTGATTTTTGCTATTTCTTTGCATCCAATGGCCCAATAATGAACACTTGAATACCAAATGAAGAAATCCTGATTGTCCCTTGAATAGTCTTGATAATTTGATGAAGATGGCGTGAAAATAAACACATTAACCGTACTTGAATCATTTTTGAGATCATGCACCAAACTTGAAATTTTCTTGACCAAATGAAGTCGAAATAAGATTGACATGAATATGACTTAAGATTATAGGTCATCCTTGAAGTAAAAAGCTCTTTTGACCACTTGTTGACCAAAATTTTGACTTTGTGAACCAAAACCCTAATTTAGAAAGCAAGCTTGACCTTTTGATATCTTCAACCATAAACCAGTAACCATGATCCTCCAGTCATTTGATCATTTAATAAGACCTTCTTAGGCAGTAGACACTCTTTTGCTCCTTTGATTGCAACATATATTTTTAATAAGGTTAACAAAGTTAATTGACAAAATATAAACAATCATAAATGCAAAAAGAAACACAAAAGGTGATTGGTGATCTCCGACAAGAGCCAAACCAAAGGGTTAAGGGTTAAAAGGATGCCCTTCTTGTGATATTTAGTAAGATGCAAATGATATGACAATGAATAGTAGATGGAATCTAAGGGGTAAAAATTAGAGTATGGGAGATGTAAGGTTGAATATGAAGAGTAATCTTTGTATGTGTTTATAGTTTCATCAAGTTTGAAATGACACATGTATCAACTCGTACAACGTATGTGTCGACACATACACTTATGTTTTGAGCAAAAATTGATTTTTAAAGCTTGCAACTGATTTCTAATGCTATGTAACTGGTTTTTGATGCATGATACAATTTTCAAACATGTTCTAAGTACATTCTAAGATTCCTAATGCAAAGGTACATATAATGACTCGTATATATTGTCCGATATACAGGAACGCTAACGTTTTCCCAAAAGTGAGACACATACTATTTTCCTCATAGTTACTTCTCTGTGGGCGTTGGTCCCAAAAGTGAGACACAACACTCGGACAATGGATTAGTTGATTGTAGTGATTCAACCTATTTAAGTCCCTAACTCCTTGCTCCTTTTACCAAGGTTAAGTAAGAAGTCGAACCCCACTTGTAAGTGAAGTTGATATGCTTCGATCCCCAGTATTGTATAAAACCTAACGACTACAAAATTCTAGATCCTTCAATACTTGAAAAAGTATCTCTCTCGTGGATGTCTTTGAGTAGATTTTATCTTTTTCAAGTATCGAAGGATCTAAGAAAAATGAAGTTGATAAACTTTTTAAATATTTTTTAAATTTGTAATTAAAAAAGAACTAACATATTTTTGTTCAAATAAATGTGATTTTTAGCCCCTTACTTAGGCTCCTTAAAAAACAAAAATACGAAGGGACTTAAAAATAAGGGGAAAAAAATGTTATTTTGTACGGGGCCTAAAAAAAGAGTCATATAGAGAGCCTAAATGTTAGGGCTTTGTCATTTAGGATTTTTTTTTTTTTTTAACATCTAATGTGTGCAATATCTTTGCTCTACAAATCTTAACATTCTAGTATTCTTGAATTTAATTTTGTACTAATTAATTCATTCGATAAAACAATTATATGTTTCAATATTATTTTTTATTTTAATAATATTTGTTATTTTTTATTTTTATATTTGTAATATGGTTGGTTGTGGTGCTCTTTGAGCTTAGTTGGACCTAGGGGTCACTTTGTAATACTTGTTTTGGAAATTTTTAAGTCAATTATACAACCCAATCTACACTTATTTTTTACTTGAATTAAAAAGTAGATATTATAGTAAAATAAGTCAAGTAAAACAAAATCTAAAAATTCACGAAAACGGGCATATATTTACACCGACTCGCCCTCACATGAAAATACCACAATAATAAATTTAGATAATGAAACATGGCATGCATTCCAAGATGATGAAAATTGGAAACAGTAGTGGTCAATAGCTCATAAACTTTCTTATAGACTTGCTTCGTACCATATAACCATTTAGTATACAAATTGCAATTTGGCTTCCCTTAATATATAGAAATTAGGAAACATCTTCCAATCATGATACATACTATTACCCACATTTTTTTTCTTTTCAAGAACATTACAGGGTGACCATTTTGCCCACCACATAGACATATTAATATCATACTATTACTACTACATTATACATGTGCAACATCAAGGATGAGCTGAAAAGAAAGCAAGCAGGCCCACAAGTGGTGCATTGATATAAGTAGTGGGCTCAGACTGCTGAAAGAAAGGCCTTGAATCAGGGAACGAATCTGTAGTATTGGTAGGCCCACCAACCACAGCTCCAACCAAGACATTTGGGTTAGGGTTTGGGCTGAAGAAATATTGAGATCCAGCTTTGCATCCGATTCGGGCCGGATGGGCCGAAACAGATGGAATCGAGCTTCCTCTATGGTGTACCCTCTGCGGGTAGTGCGCACCATATCCAACCATGTAGGACATTCCCAAAGGGTTATCCCCAAGAATGTAGTCCACCTAGTTATAAATGAAAGCAACATTTAACATTCACATTCACATGGATGAATTATTGTTATTAGAATAACGTTACCTACTTTGTGGAAAATTGGAAATACTAGTAGTATATCACGTGTTGATGTCATTTTATTTTTACTTGAATGAGTTCAATTACATAAAGGACAGAATCTAGCCGTTAGTTTTGTCTGAAGTTGAGAACTAGAAACTGGTCCCAAATGAATTATTATTAATCAATCAAGGGTGAAATGAAGCTGACCTGGCGTTTGGCGAGTCGTTTGAGTAAGGCAGGGGTGGCAGTTGTATCGCCACATGGCACGGCCTTGTTGGCATGGCTTAGGTAGTTGGAATATGCTAGCAAGAGGAAGGATAGAGACGTTACATGTTGCATGTTACTTCCACCAGCCTTGAAGATAAGCCCACCTTTATTCCATTCACCAACAAAACAGGAACTTGAGTTAGCATACAAACAAACAAACAAGCATTATAGTAATGTGTGCAATTTACATTGGATTGTGGTTGTACACATGGAGTACACTCAATCTAAGGCCTTGGTCACGGACACATGGGTCTCTAATTAATCATGATCATTATTTAATTAAAATGCTATAATCACGGAGAATCACCTTTCTCAAAATAAAGTTTATAATAGTACCTGGGGAATATTGAACTTGTGGATGTGAAAATCCAGGTAATGTAGAACAGATAAATTCATCTGCATTTTGTTTGAATGACGAGAAATAGTTTGCTCTTCCCATTAACACCTCCTGCATATGATAAAATAATGTTACTATAATGTTCATTTCTGCATTGTCCAAACTTCAAATTACAGATCAATCAATAATGTATTATGCATGACAGAGGTATGACAAAACAGATGTGTGACAGCACAGGTTAGATAGATAGACTGATTAAAATTAAGTTACTAGAATAGTCAGTAACAAGAAAAGAATGCAAAAAATGTTATGTTGATGGAGGCTTATCTCTGAAGGAAAGAGAAGTAATTGTGCAGAAAGTAATGGTAAAGTGCACATGTATGGTGCAGTAAAGGATGTGACCTATCCATTTGCCAGATCTAAAAGGATGAAAATCATTAAAGGCTAAGACTTTTTGTTCCCAAATGTTTACCATATGGAGTACAAAGAGTTTGGCAACTCAATTGGTTCAGATTAAAGCGACAATACATTTCACCCTAATTCTAGTCCTACAACTTCCATAGACAAAATTGCCCTCTTGAAACCAATGTCATAAATAAAAATATAAAAATATAGTAATGGCATACACCCCCAATTTTGGTTCAAAGTTCCAATTATCACGGAATGTCCCGCTTGTAAAACGGTACCCACATGATACTCAAAAATGTATAATTCATATCATGTGCAAATTCAATTACCAGCATTTCACACCACCTTTTCTCATTATTATCTTGACTTTCCTTACCAATCAATCAATAAATGGATAAAGCTTTCTTTCTAATTAAAAAAAATAAATCCAATCTGTACTCACATTCCTTTTCTTGTTGTACCATTCATATACACACAACCTAGTTCATTATTGTTTCATAGATTCCTTTTTAAGACCCACCAATTAGATAAAGTCAAATTTAATACACTTTATTCTCTTGTCCATTTTTAATCCTGATTTACTTCATATAACCATTCCACCACAAGTGGATTACTTTTATATCCATCAAATTTAACCTAATTAATTCATATTAAACACTTCTAAGTACTACTATAATTAATTAAACAATGTAAAAACAAACAACTCAACATTCATTCCTTGGTGTTTAATTATATGATATACTAGTATGTACATATTGGGAATGGACCAATAGGAATAATCTAGTCCTAAGTGGAGAAAGTGAATCACGTTATACAGTTATACAGAGCACGTGATATGCAACTTTATCTCTATATTTCATTTAGATTGAAATTGAATGATTGAACAGTACTTTCACACTACTCTCCCACATGCTCAACGGGGAATGCAAGACAATATGAACAAAAACAACACATAACAAGACAAAAACACTTCGATAACCATCCACAAAAACATTACAAACGATAATATAATTTATAAATCATAAAATAAAATACTACTAGCATACTGCAATTGAATAATAAAAGTAATATACCAACCAAATAAAAATTAAACGATATTATTTACCTTTGAAATGAGGACATTAATTCCTGCATGTTTGTTATCCCAACCAAATTCATTAATGGTATCACCAGCTCTCAAAACGACCTCGTTTCGGATAATGTATTCTCTGTAAAGCCGTCTACGGGAGGCTTTGTGCAACCACGCCGCTGCCCAAAGCAACTCATCCTAACAACAAAAAGTGATTTTCCAATTAATCAGACTAGAAAAAAGTAATCAGATCTAACGGTTAGTAATGAAAGGTGAATGGTATAGAAGTACTGGGTTCTGCATTGTGTTATTGCTATCACGTGATGTACCTGATAACCGTTTACATCACAGTAAAATGGGCACACTGCACGGTGTAGGCTGTTACTGTATGCACCACGATGTCTGTCAGCGAAATCAAACACCTGCATCCTCACCAGTCACCACAATCAACGGTCGTTTTCTCACGATATTTTAACGGAAAATTTATTAAATGCATAACTGTAGAAACCAACTAACTAACTCCGTGATATACGAAAGTAACGAAACCGTAACTGAAAAGAAAATCAAAGAAACAAAAAAGGAAAAGAAAGTGTAGTAGTAAAAGTGAAAAGTAAATTCAATTCCCGGTAAAGTGTTGGGTGGAATGGGCACAAAAAAGTTGTTTCTTTTCTTTTTTACGTATTTACCACCGTTCTTATTTTAACTACTTTTCAATTACTAAAAGCCAAACAAAAATACTTTTTCATTTATTAATAAAAAATACTAATAATCAAATAAAAAAACGAAGAATGAGAGTGACGCACCGTAACGGCACGATTGAGGAGTTTTTTCGAGTAAGCTGGATCACGTGATCTGAAGACGATGGAAGCAGCAGCAAGTGCAGCGGCGGTTTCACCTGCCACGTCAGAGCCAGGGTGGGACCCGTCGATCTTGAAAACTGTGCGCAGAGTATCCATATCCTCCGGTCTCTCCCAGCAGTTATGGTCCGATAAAGGATCACCGACCTGAACAAACACCACGCCGGAACCTATCTTCGACGTCGCCTTTAAGAGATAATCCGTCCCCCATCGAACTGACTTCAACGCGTTACCGAGCTCAGGTCCCATTACTTTCTCGAAATCGATCACGCTCCATGACAGCATCGTCGTAGTGAACGCCATCGGAAATCCGAACTTAATGTTATCGCCGGCATCATAATAACCGCCGGTCAAGTCCACCTGAAAAAAAAAACGATAAACAACACAATGCAGGTGAGTGAAGTCCTACATTGCAAAATCTAGTCAAAACAGAGTGTTATGATACATATGTGTGCAGTATACTTACTCCGGCAGTTGCTCCGTCGTGCATTCCGGAGTCACGGCGCCAACGGAGTCTCTGATCAGATGGTAGTTTTCCAGAGCGTTGTCCTTCGAAGAAGAGAATGCTCTTACGGAGAGCGTCGTGGTAGTCGTGACCGGCGGAGATAGAAGGTAGCAAGAGAAGGACTACGGTGAGGACGCGAAATGTGATTACAGAGGATAGAATACTTCGCGCCATTTTTTTAGTTTCTTTTCTTCCAACTATAACCTTGTGAAATGCTTGTGTGAGGGATGAAGAGGAAAACCGTGTAAGGTAGTTAAATAAACGAGAAATGTCCTTGGATTCCAGTGGGTTATCCAATGAGGGATGGCCACGTGGAGATAGAGAGAACGGTTTGATTTGGGAGCCCGATGCAGAGTAGCTTGACTGAATATTGACCGGGTTGGGTTTCGGGTCGGGTTATAATAATGAGGACATGTGAAGGGAACCGCCAATTAGTGGGAAACACGTGGAAGAGGAGAATGATTGTGAAGCGTCAGATGGGTTTGACTGTTTGTGTTGAGTGATATGTGTATGGGGAAGAGGAAACCATGTGAGTTTATTTTAAGTGGTTGAATTGAAATTTTCAAGTAAATACTGTAGCTAGTTACTACTACTACTGTGCCCGTGGTTGTTTTTAAGATAAAGTATTATTATACCCGTGAATTTCTTGAAAGAATTTGTGAATAATTAAAAATTGAGGTTCATTAACTTCTTTTTGTATAGTTGAACGAAACAGAAAATGGAGACTTGTAGTATCCCTTTTATGGTAAACAATCCACTTAAACCATGTAATTACCCATTATTTTCAATCTACATTGAAGAAATGCGATACCACCTCTCTACCTCTCTGTTGTGCATATTTTGGCAATTCCGAAAGTGCAATACCACCTCTCTGTTGTGCATATTTTGGCAATTTCCAAAAGTTTAAGATTGCGCATATGTTTGGATCCACGTTTTCCATTCAATTTCGCGTCCCAAGGCAAATTTACCGTGATTTTTTAACGCTTCAAATTATAACTTTTTGCTAGAATCACGTTTTTTCACTGTTCCCACCGTGGAAACAAACACACACTATATTTTACTTTAGTTGGAACAATCTTAAAGTAGCGAAAGGGCTTGTTTAATTCAATAATCAAATCAAATTGAATCATATATTTGATTTGGTTTGGATCTTAAAACTATTTTATTAAAATTATTTATTTTTTTAAAATCAGTTTAAATATAAATTGGTTTGGTTCTGAATCGATTTTTCACAAAAACCAATTTTTAAAAAAACCAATTTTAAACCGGTTCTCTCATAATCAATTTTTATTTTCATTTAAAAAAACAATTTTAAAATGAGTTTTATATAAAAAAATAGTTTTTTTTACCCACATTATAACTTATTTTATTATTAGAATTTTTTGACATTGTGTAACTTTATACTGCTATATGGCAAGATGTTCCATTTCTCCTAATTGTTGAGTGAACAACTAACTACATAGAACAATTATTGACTTGAGTTTTGGAGTATAAACCTTAGTTCTTCCCTCTCTCTCGCACTGGAATCTTAGATCTACCATTATCTCTAATCCTCTCTACATTTCTAGTTATAGAACAGAACAGTGGCGCCACTGTAGGATTTGACTCCTAATTCCCGCAAAAATTCCACAAATGGATTATTCTAGATACAAACTCAGATCCATATTAGAGTCACCGAAAAATGGAGCTAAGTACCTCCAAGATCCAACAAAAGATCCTCGACTAACATTTCAATCTCGCGTCACTTTTATTAGAATGTGTGGGTTGGGTCTAACTTGTCCCTACGAAATCGACTTGTAGGGAAAGGATTGCCCTCACTTATAAGCACATGTTCAGGTTATATAATGTCCGACGTGGAACTCTTAACACCCCTTATCATGCCTCAGATTAAACGTATGGAGCGTGAAACTAAATGATGGGTGGCCTAATAGCAGAGGGGGCCAACGAATCTTAAACTGAGCTCTAATACCATCTTAGAATGTGTGAGTTAGGCCTAATTCAACCCTACAAAACGGGCTTATAGGGTGGGGATTGCCCTCACTTATAAGCACATGCTCAAGCCATATTATCCGATATGAGACTCTCAACAACCTCAATTATCCATCATCCGATCCTTACGGTGACAACGTTGAATATATGGCAAATTTGTAATGACTTTTGGCATAGATCCATTATCGTAGTACCTTCTTCAGGTGGCGAAGAACCCACTAACGATGAACGAAGATCATATCACGCAAAAAGTACTAGATCATAACAACGGTCGCGTCATACAAGAGTTACTAGAATGCGATGAAGTAAATCAAACTCCAAACACATGGTTAGCAGCGGTTAAAGTGGTTACCACCATGAATCATGATATATGTCTCTACGACACGAAGTGTTACATATTCAAATTTTACTCTATCATATCTTATTATCACAACTGAGACCAATAACGTTGTTATATTTGGTGACATCCCATTGATTAGAACACCTCTTCCACCTAGAAATTTGACATTGAGTCAGGAAATGAAGATCTAAATGCACAGGGACGTTTAAAGAACTAGGAAGTTCCAAGAATCGCAACTACATGCCTACTAGTGATCGCAAAAGTTTCCACTATTCACGAAAGTCCTTATGAGATACCTCGTAGGCATAAATTTCTGGCGACAACTTACGATCAAACTACTAGATCTTCGTCAATAGGAATCGTACGTATAGGATAATATATATCATTTGGTCTTCAGTAACTTTATAGACTACTCTAACGGAACGCTGAAGATTACGCCCACTGTGGGGAAGATTACACAAGGAAAATATAATATATTTTGTTTAGATTTGTTTTTTTGGTCTTTTTAATACAAATCAAAACAAAATTTATCATAAAATATCTACATCTAAGGGGTATAATAAGACTTTGTATAAGACCAAACCCTAAATGTTGGTATTTAAAACCAGTTGAGGAAATTGAGAGGGAAGATTCCAATAGAAAATAAAAGGGTGACAACACGTCATTCTCACAAAAAATCTAGAGAAAAAAGAAGATAAAATGCATTAAAACGAAAAAACTAAAGAAAAAGCAAAAAAGTTGTGAACGTCTTCTTCAATTTTTGCACTGCTCACTCGTTCCCTCTCAACCACACTTCAACTAACCTCTCCATTCCACCTTAACCCAACTGATGGAAGAACCTGGCGTTCCCTAGAGGAGCGAAAGCCTGACCCCGTCAATGACCTAATAATCGGAGGACATAAAACACTTAACCACCTCTAAAGAACAAGCAAAGTAGAGGCACTCCTAGAGGGGCTCAAAGTAATGAAAGAACCTATTATATTGCCTTCTGGCCATATTCCTCGCCTTAAAATACAGAGTGCTACTTCATCCACCTTTGAATCTGCATACAATCAGTATCAAAATTGATACGTCATAAGTAAATATACCGAAAGTAAAAAATCCTAAAGCCTTCAAGACTTGCCAAAAATGATCTTCCTTCCTTCCCTAGTACAGGCCTTCACCAGCAGGCGAGTATCGATGAGGCATTTCAAATGCTTTTGGTCGGCCTGATCGTATGGAATGCCACACCCAAGATAACTCAAGTTTTTAGCTAGACTCATCAGTCGCTTCTTCTAGTACATGTCTTCCTCAAAAAGATCTTCCTCTTTGTATACATATACCCTATTTCCCATGAGAAAATGGCACTCGGTCCAGTACTTAGGGAACAACTCAGTACATCTGCCATCAACTCCATTCCCAATAATGTAAACTGCAACACGAGCCTCTAGATGGATAAGGGTAATTAGAAAGAACTGATCTTTAAAATGTTGCAGATCCTCCGAGAAATCCCTAAAGCTACGAATGGTCGACACCAAAGAAACTAAGCTTATACCCCGCATTTGGGACACAAACACAAGGCCACGATGAACTTTGAAGAGATGAAAGAAAAGAGTGAAAGAATGTTTTCCCTTCAAATATTTGTACCAATGCTGAAAGATTGTCACGTACGCCCAACTTACAAGATGAAGTTGCGATGGAGCCACTACCAGATGCTTAAGAACTTCCATCTCAAAAGGAGTTGAAACGATGTCGAAGGTCCAAGATCAAATAGTTGCATTCATATAAAGGAATGCTACCTTGGTAAACTAATATTTTGACCAATCGGTGGAAACATATTCTTTGACTAGGTATAGATTTCTTATCCTAACTTCTTTGAATTCAATGTTATCGTATTTTGTCAAAATCCTTTCTCGGGAGATGTTTAAAAGAGTCTATGAGTCAAATTTTGAGCAGGGTTTTTGCTGATGCTCTTCTCTAGACTTCTCTAATCTTTTTTTGTCACTCGACCAAATCTAATTATTCCCCAGCTTCCTTCGTCGACCAACAATTTTTCCTCATAGTTAATGTAGGGTTACGCCTAACTCAACATGTCTTTTAGTTTATTGGATTCTTTGTACCTCGCTTTTATCATTATGTGATGTATGGTCAGAGTTACTTCTCAAAAATCCAGCATTTGAGGCTTTCATATGATCCTTTAAATACAAGTGCTACCTTGGTAAATCAATCAATGTACACACAAAATTTCCTTTTTTCCTTGGGTTACTCCATTGAGAGAGGCCATAGTTGTCGCTTGCTTTTCCCAGCAATAAAGTGGGCGGTAAATTATTCATAAAATTCATACCATGAATTTATACTTCCGTCAGGGAGGGATTTGAACCAAGCTCGAGTGGACTCAGTCAAATCAAGTGAAAAGAGTTTTGATTATACATCCATGTCTATGTAGTAATAATCCAACTGATCACCCACGTGTTCGACATGTTCTTTGGGGTGAGTATTTCCATTACAATCTTGGAGCTTTGGGGTTTTTTCAGGGATCGTGGAATTCTACCATTAAGGAAACAAGTAGTTATAGGATTATTCTTCCTCGACTTAGTTGAAGCAACATCTTACATCCTTTCCCTTCTCGTTGGCTGACAGATTTTTGGAAGAATGTGGTTATTCAATATTCGGGGTTGGGTGAAAGGGTGTCATGCTTATGTCCTGGTGTCCTATATATTTATGGGCTTCTTTCTAGTCTTTCTTTGGTCTAACGACCTTTTGTGAGGATGCTTTTTAGATGGTATTGTTCTTTGGGGGCGACATTTTAAAAGCTCTCTTTTATCCAAGTGAGTCTGCCCACGATGGCTTGAAAATTATATTGTTGACTCATCTGGAACTTACCGTTCATCAGCTTTAGATGCTTTGGGACCTAGAATGGTCTGCAAAGTTGGAAAAAGAGAAGCGTTTCTCGCTCGACGACCGCGAGAGGTATTTTTGGTTTGGAAGACGAAGCTCCTACGTGAAATTGCCAGTTGCCACAAATAGGGGAAATTGAGGAGTTCCTTGGATCATCGCCGATTATGCGAGATTTAGTGGTAGAGTGGAAATATTCGGTGTTAAAGTTAGACCATATCTCCTCGACTAAAGGTAGAGGAATGTTTCTTGATGCTTCAACGGTTGCAGCGAATTCCATTGTAGAACTATGTGTTTGCATGTTCAATCAAAAAGCGATTAAAGCTAACCAAGTCCTACATATCATGGTTTGGTTTTGGTAATGACAACTTGGTTTCATTGATGATGGTTGTGAATATTAAAATTGACTCAAAGACAAGTAAGTATGTCAAGCGGTTAAAGATGCACAAGATAGTTTGTTCAAGCTCTTCCTCAGAATCAAGCAAGTGAACTAGGGTTTTGATGATCTCTATAAATTTCCTCTGATAATGACATCCAACTTGAAGATATCTCAAGCCTCAAGAAGACTCGGGCAAGTACTTATATGAATTGTGTATCCAGCAAAGTCTTAAAGATTCAAAATATGAAAGAGAGGAAGTGTGAAAGTTCATCTGATCGTGTCTGAGTGATCATTATTTTGTAAAATCACAAGGTCATTTTTGCAAAGTAATATGTCTAAATCACATAATCACTAAAATCTTTTTTAAAGCCTATATTCCTTAAATAAAACAACCTAAAAATATTTTAGAGCCTAGCCAGATGAATCAGGAACTGCCAGAATGATTTTAGGGAACATTTTTTAACTGCCCAATAGATTGGAGCATTTTCCATATCGATTGAATAAGAGAAAATGACGCCCATAATCTATTATGATAGTGTCTTAATGAAAGGCAACAACTCTCGATCCAATATTTCCAAAATGGGCTTTTGTAATCAGTTATTTAGGTCATCCAACCAATTGGCTTAAGGTCCCAATCAATTAGACCATTAATTTGGTTCATGGATCCTTTCCTTTTTAGTGTCAACCTCAAGCCTATATATATAGGCATCTCACTTCACCTTTTCACATCCAGAATCGTGATTTGTGTGTGTGTGTCTCTCTCCCTCTCTCTCTCTCTGTCTCTCTCTCTCCTCACTCTCTTTCTAAAAATATTTTTCTACTTACTCTCGCTTAAATTTGGCCATAGCGCTTTGAGAAAGAACTTGTGTTTATGTGAGAAAATTTTGTTTTGGAAAGGGGTAAATTTGTAAATTCACCAAGAGATATTTTTCTCTTAGTTGAATATTTTTTCCTTAAAAAAAGTGTTTGTTTGGATTCAAAGTTAAACTCGTTAAAACCTTTGTTTAGGGATTTAGTAATAAGTTATTGTTTGATTCATGAGTTGAGCTACTTAAAGAAAAACTCTTTTATGGATTCTTGAAGATAACTAGTGAAAAATCTTCTCTTTGGTTCGTGAGATCGATTCAGTGTAAAAGTTCTATTTGGTTCGAGATTAGTCTACTGTAATATCTCAATTTAGTTTGTGGTCAGCCCGTGTGAAACTCCTATTCAGTTCAAAGGACAGCCAGTTCAAAATTCTTCAATTAGTCGAGATAAGTCTATTTAAAATATTGATTTAGCGTAGGGACTAACCGCTCAAAGCTTTGTTCGTGTTTGGAAGGAAGACTAACCGCTTCAGTCCATTGTTCGTTGTTTGGTTGAAAGTTAGCCTGAAACTTTATTTTCCTTGTATAAGGGGGATGGTGAGCTTAACATACTAAAATCTCATAAGCATTACTAAATACTCTCAATATCAAGTCTTGGGAAGAGGATTTAGTCACTTAATTTAGACCGAACCTCTGTAAATTCTGGTGCCTTCCCTTTTTTGTTATCTTTTTATTTTCCGCATATTTTCTTTTCATTGTTGTAATTAAACATTTTCTTTAAAATATTTTAAACTTTGATTTGGAAAAATAATTTAGTTTTAAATTATGATTTGTCAAACCTTTGTAATTCACTCCCTCTTGTGTGTGGATTCACATGTTCAACATGTCGTTGCGCAGAAGAGTATGTGGCTTTCGATGGTGTCCTTGCTTGATGATTTTTGTGAGAAGAATTAGATTGCAAACTTGATGAGATTGACTTAGAGATGTAGATCTATGCTTTAGTTGAAGGAGATATGGATAACTTCGTGGTAATCGTAGAAATCAAATATCGATCACAGACGACGCCAATGTTTTATTCAAGAACAAAATGATGATCAAATAAGCTAAGTTAATCGTTGTGTTGCGGTAAAATTGAGTTCTAATGTGGTGGAGTGAGGTTAACCTGTAAGGTTAGCACTCTAAAGCTCAAGTCAATGAAGAAAATAAATAATGTTTTTCAATTTGAGAATGAAGTTCACACCTTAATATGACACGCTAATCCCCTTTAAATAGGATGATATTTTTGAAATTATGAAAAATGGGAATGAATTGCTGGCAGCCACTTGATGAAGTTGATCATAGAAAATATGTTTTTGGATGATGTAACACGAATATGGTAGGCCTTTCATCCATCTCTTCTTATCATATTTTAATTTCTTTGTATGCTGGGTGTTGTGCTTGTTAGAACTCATTGGTCGGTCTTGAACAATATGTACACATGAACACGACTCTCATTTGTATCATTTTCAAAAGAGAATTATTTAACGCGTTCTAAGAATTACTTTCCCCCTTTTTGAAAAATTAAAAATATTTTTAGAATTCGGAAATGCATCTCCAAATATACCCCACACACGTATAATTCATTCGTTTTTAAATCACGGGTCAATTTCTTGATTAAATTTATTTCGAAAATGCATTTCAAATCACCTGAAAAACTTTTCCAAAAACTACTAAGATTTGAAGTAGCAACATAAATGCACTGTAATGAATCTATTCTAATATATGTTGTTAATGACTTAACATACACTCAATTTAATACTAATAATAATTCTCTATGTATTATTATTAGTGCTATTTTAAGTTCATAACAATAAAATCATGCAAATAGGTACGATTTTTCTTTGGAGAAAAAATGGAAGATGGAGGTTCCCTACAAGATAAAGACATTCGGTTGGAGACTTTGTGTAAATAGGCTCCCAACGAAGGATTTATTGAAAGTTAGAGGTATTGAGTTTCCTTTGAATTCTTTAAATTGTGCTTTTTGTGGTGTAGAGTTGGAAGATAGGAAACACTTTTTTTTCTTGTGCAAAGTTGTGAAGTTTATTTGGAAAGAAATAGTGTTATGGGTTGGTAAACCGTACGTTTCGGAGGAGGAGTGTCTTTCGTGTTTTTGGGATTGGTACTTTTTTTGTAAAGGGAAGAAATTAAGGGAAAGAAAAAGGGGAGTCATTTGGCTTGCAACAACTTGGACCATATGGCTCATTCGTAATGGGGTTTGCTTCAGAAACGATGCGTGGAATGTCAATGACATGGTATGGAGTATTAAATTTTTGGTTTGGAAATGGAATTGTATATGCGATATTACATATCCCAATTCTAATTTTTACGAATTTAGTAAAGATCCTTTACTATTTATGTCGTAATTAAATTGGTTTGTAATTTCTCCTTTTTTGGCGGGTTAGTCCCGTTTTGTGGTGTAAAAGGTTCGGGAACCCTTTGTTCTCGCGTTAATATATTCCTTGATTACACAAAAAAAATAGAATCATATTTTTTGGAACCAAATCTAAAACAAACAGAAAAAACATGAGTTCTATAGGTCTCACTTCTGAAATATTTGACTGTTTTGGAGGTTGTTCTCATCACAAAAATTGCAAATAATTATGCTAGGCTTCAAAAATATATTTTTAAAAAAACTCTGAAAATGCATTTTCAAAATAAATTTAGTTATAGAATTTATATGTGTGTGATACGTTCGGAGATGTACTTGTAAAATTAGACTAACACTTTTCAAATTTTTATAAGGTGTTCTTTCACCTTATAAGATGAAATTGGCTGTTCCATTTCAAAATCAACCTCAACTTAAGAATCCTTGAGGATATATCCGACAATAATTCAGCCCCATTCGCTTGCCACTATGGTTGTTTCCAACAAGGGGTATAGTGGTTGCACTTGCATTCACATGCCATCACCATACTAAGACTAAAGAATTTTCAACAAAATACTATAATATAAACACTAGTAAGATACCCGTGCTTCCGCACGGGTAAATTTGTTAAATTAAATACGTATAAATTTAAAATGAATGGTTTAATTATAAATAAAAAATGATTATATAAATTCAATTATATTAGATAATCATATAAAAAAGAATAGGTAAGATGAAGATAAAAAAAATTTAACATTTAAAATTAAAAATTGTCTCTCAATTAATAGGAATTGTTGATTAAAATAAAAAAGTTATTGTATTGATAATGACTCATGAAATAAAAAATTTATTTGATTCAATATAAAATATATTTAAATACAGATGTAAAATGAATAATAATCATATATATTTAATTGTATTAAATAATCATAAAAAAAAAAGAATCGTGTTGATAATGGTCCATCATAAAAATAAGAATATTATCTCTCAAGTTAAAACAATATTAAAATAAAATAAATATTGTGTTGATAGTGACCCGTCCGATAATAAAATTTTTAATTTTATTAAAATTAAAAAATAAATTATTTTTTAGGGATAATAACTAAATAGAAAAAAATTAAAATGAAAGGAAGAAGGTGTGGGATAAAATGTGAGATAAATTTGAAATTTTAATTTAGATAGAGAAAGTGTGCAATTATCGGTTAAAATAAATTAAATATTGTGTTGATAGTGACCCGTGAGATAAATAGATATTTAGTTTTATTAAAATTAAAAAATAGATTATTAATATTTTTTGTGATAATAAGTAAATGTAGAAAAATTAAAATGAAAGTAAAAAAGTGTGGGAAAATGAAATGTGAAAGAAATTTGAAATTTGAATTAAGAGAGAGAAGATGTGTGTTGGGGAGAAAAAGAATTGAGGTTGCCAAGTGTCCAATGATGATTGAAAGGTGAAGACTTATTTAGCTAGTTACTAAAATGTCCAAATGGTAGTGTAAATTATTTTAGAAGGAAGGGTATAATGGAGAGTTTGGTCAATCTATTAGTATTAGCTTTATAGTAGATGACCCGTCCGATAATAAAATTTTTAATTTTATTAAAATTAAAAAATAAATTATTTTTTAGGGATAATAACTAAATAGAAAAAAATTAAAATGAAAGGAAGAAGGTGTGGGATAAAATGTGAGATAAATTTGAAATTTTAATTTAGATAGAGAAAGTGTGCAATTATCGGTTAAAATAAATTAAATATTGTGTTGATAGTGACCCGTGAGATAAATAGATATTTAGTTTTATTAAAATTAAAAAATAGATTATTAATATTTTTTGTGATAATAAGTAAATGTAGAAAAATTAAAATGAAAGTAAAAAAGTGTGGGAAAATGAAATGTGAAAGAAATTTGAAATTTGAATTAAGAGAGAGAAGATGTGTGTTGGGGAGAAAAAGAATTGAGGTTGCCAAGTGTCCAATGATGATTGAAAGGTGAAGACTTATTTAGCTAGTTACTAAAATGTCCAAATGGTAGTGTAAATTATTTTAGAAGGAAGGGTATAATGGAGAGTTTGGTCAATCTATTAGTATTAGCTTTATAGTAGATACATACATCTCCATGCTTAATATATATTTGGATGCAAGAATTTAAACCTATAATTTACCTGGAGAATGCAAAAGATTCCAAATAAGCATGCCCATCAAGGCTGTGCTTTGATCTCCAACCTAGCAATACAAACTTCAAGACCTCCATGCTTAGTAACTTGCTTGCAACCCACCATGTGCATGAACCGTATAATCTTCTTCAAATAACTTTCATCAACTTTAAGTAAATTCACTCTAATGAATAAAATATTATCGACGTGACTTTTATTTAATAAAGACTAAAAGAAACTTTAAAGTTTATCAAGAATTGGAGGTAACTTATACGAAGTGAAAATTTTTATACAGATGGCTTTTTGTGTTAGAAATTGGATCTCCTTCGATATAATGATATTGATGTATTTATAACTTTTCAAAAGTTTTGAATTGAGTGAGTCAAGTCTTTTTAGAATTAGGCATGACAACAAAATCCGTACCCGTGGTAATTCACTTGGATTCACTCCGAAGTTGCCGGAAAAAACTCACTTTAATTGAGTTTGGGTTTGGATTTTGATTTTCTCTGATTATAAAATATGGAGAAGGATCGGATAATTGAGACACTAGTACCTATCCAAACTCGCCCTATTTGATAATTTAGAATATTAAATATGTGACCATATTTTAATTTGTATTTATTATTTAAAATATTTTAAATGTATGTATGAAATTGTTTATTTTATTATTTATAATGTAATTTGATTTTGAAAAAAAATATTTTTTTTTTTAAATTGATTTCACTAAATGAATGATGGCGGTGCGGGGTAACCGAACTCAACCCAAATTCTTTTTAGTCGGGGTACTCATCTAAATTTTCAAGTAACAGTATTAAAACTTTTCACTTTCTTCACTCCTAATTACTCTACAAGTACAAATAACAATCCAGAATCATACATTCACATTTTAAATACTAATTTTAAGTACTATCATTAAACCTTATTGTTTATCCTTAAAACACTCTAAAATTAATTCAAAACAAATTAGAATTTTGGGCTTTATTCCAAGTTCATTTTTAATTAATCAAAAACCCAAACCAATTATAAATTATCAAACTAATTTATCAAATACTTAAAAGTTTTCCGAACCTAAATAAAATATTCCAAAACACTGATTTTCAGAGGTTAATATCAAAACCAACTCTCTACGTCCCATATTATACCAGCTGCATCACAATTTAAAAATCCAAACTTAAAATAACTTTTAGCAAAACCAAAATTATAACAAGATTTAAAATGGCATACAGATCAAAGGTAAAGCCAAAAGCTAGATTAAAACAATATATTTTTGTGAAACCATAAACATGAGGGCATCAAATTGCCACTGACATACATATTCTATCATTATTTAAACATTGGATAAAACTTATGAAGAATTCCTAAACAACTGTCATTTCCATTCTCCATCATTCCCTAAAAAAAATAAGAATTTAATTATAAAAAGTTTGAGGGGAGAAGATGAATATTGTGATAGGCCCTTAATGGAATTAGAAATCATGGGATCAAAATCAAAATCTTCCATCTGCATCACAGATTACCAGCCAAAAGGAGAAAAGGAGACCATATACTTCTCGCCAAGAACTGTCTTGATCTCATCAAATAACAATGATGAGGAGGCGAGAATTTTGAGCTTACGAGAAAAGGCTCGGAAGCTTGAGAAGATTGTTGGTTACAACATGTGAGGCCCAAGGGCAATTGTCCGGTTTGCATATATGAACAAGTTTTGTACGAGTCATATGACATGTACTTGGGGCACATGAGAATAGGATTAACAATCTTGAGCTTGGCAATTCGCTCACTAACATCCCTTCAGTCACCTTTCGTAAAAATCAACGTAACATTCCCCACAAGGAGTGGAACGAGATTAAGGAAAGCGTTGTTGTTCCCAGTTTTCTCCGCTTCTTGGATGATAGAGCGTTTCATCAATGAATTCTTCCCCATTACTACCACTGAATCTTCGTGCAGTGACCTTCTTATACCCTGAAGCTGGTTTGATCCAACATTATCGGCTGAAACCACCAAAACTTGTGTGTACTCTCGAAGAAGCCTCCTCATCTTTGGATCGTAAGCTGCCTTCGCCACCTTCCCAGCCATTGTTCCTGATCCAAACCTCTGAACCGATCAAACCAGTTAGTTACAGATTAAAAACAATATTGGAACTGAAAATATATGATCAAAATAAAGCTGCAAGAAACATTTTAAAGCAAATCAAACTAACAGAAAAAATCACAGTACTTCATACACTTGGACATGAATGCGACATCACAATTACAAAATCTACTCATACATCACTCAGTTCACTAATTCACTAATTAACTATTCAGTAATAACCATGTCATTTACATTAGTAATGCGGAAAAAAAAAGGTGAATTTTTTTTTCTAAAAAACATGCTATAGTCAAGAAAACCCTCCGCATTTTGCAGGCATCCCAGATAATTCAGTCTTATGGTTCCTCATTATCTGCATATGTCATTCTAACTCCATGTTATTGTGTATGAACTGAAAGCTGTTTTAGTGGTAACAGTAACACTATTAAGGCCTCCACAACACATTGTCCAATTCATACAAAAATATGATAAAAATTAAAATTTAGATGAAATAAACAAAAGATATTATAAAACGCAAGTAGAAACCCGAAACAAATTGTAGCAAATGGAATTGAGATTTGAGAGAAACATCGAGGGCAAAGAAAACGGTTGAAGAATGTAACAGATTGGCCGAAGGAA
Organism: Vicia villosa; assembly: GCF_029867415.1. NCBI lineage: Eukaryota > Viridiplantae > Streptophyta > Magnoliopsida > Fabales > Fabaceae > Vicia > Vicia villosa. The sequence continues at coordinate 50,573,572 of NC_081181.1, read as the reverse complement.
AGAAAAGAAGGTGGAAACGAAGCGGATGGAAATGGACGACAGTATGTTGAATAAAGGGTAGCCATAATAATTGGAGATTGATTAGGGAAGAAGTGATTGGTAGGGGTTATTAAGAGATACTAGCTGGTATTTGGAGAAAGGAGAAAGAGAAGATCTTTGAGATTTCCGAAGAGCTACTTGTCTCTTTCTCTAGCTGGAGCTTGAAAGTAGGACAAAGCTTAACTAAACTACCCAATAGAGCGACAAAGCAAACAAAACAGTATAACACAACTGTATAATGACTAAACTTGCATGAACAAATTAATCAACAAAACGGAATAGATCAAACTATAAATTAGATCAATATAGGATAAATGAATGACTACGAACCTTAAGGTCGAAGCACACGTGAAGCAGCGCAAAATACTACGGCGGCGTCTCAAAGAGCACAGCAGCACAAAATATTACAGCTAGTCCAGATTGAAGTAGTACTACCGTGTCGTTTGTTCTTGTTGCTTCTCGATTCTTGCCAAATATTACTATAATGCAACTGTTTTGCAGCTCCTGATTCTATTACACAAACGATGATTCATGTTCAAATAGCTAAACACTTACTAAAACCCTTAACCCTCTTCTTCTCATCTTTTTCTTCTTCATCAGAACAACAACAAATCAATATGCTTGTTTGTAGTCTAGAACTCCAAGATAATGTGAAACTCCATCTACTAAAGCTAATGTGAAACTCCAAGGTATAACCAGACCAAACTTTTGCACTTAGCCTTGGTAGTTTCACATTAGCTTTGGGTATATACTTAACTTTCTCACTAATCTATTAAGTTTTTTAAGTGCATGTTTGAATTGGCCGCGACCGATACCGGCAACCAACCATCTGTAGGTAACTTGAGTTTATTTGCTGCAGATTTTATCAACACTCACACTAGCAGCAGCTTCCTCAACAGCTAGTGTTGTAGATCTCTTGCTTAATTCTCAAGGATCTTTTTGTCCTATAAAGCTTTGCTGCAGGTACAGGATATCTGCAGCTTTGGCCTTTGTGTCATGGTTTCACTCCTTGGCATCCTCTCTTTTTAACCTTTATCTTTATCTGTTGCCCTCTCTGTGATTCTCATTTAATTCCCCTGTAAAAATATTAGATTAAGCATTGTTTATTCTGCAATACTTTTCCATATTTTACATGAGACAATCCTAGTTTATTAGTGATGTATGACTTAAAAACTCACATGCATTTGTAATACAAAATTGGTCCATGGAGTTCGACATTTTTGATTGATCTGTTCAGTTCTGTTCGACATTATTATCAGATTGACCTGTTTGATTCTGTTTCTCGCACAAAGTTACCATGTATCAGATACACCAAGAACAGGAATTCATAAAAAGCCTACCAGTACCAGATTCATGTTCAATCTGCTATTATGAATGAGTCCAAGGAAACAAGAAAACAGACTAGTATACAGATTTCGGATTTTATAGTTAGCAAACAAAAAGTAATTAATCTGTTAGCTCTGCATGAGTTTGCACCATTTCTTTCCTCAAAGCTTCTGCCATTTCCTTGTTCCCTTGCCTAATATACCCATCAATAAAACCTTCATATATATTCAAATTCGGTTCAAACCCTTTTCCTACCATCTCTGCCTGAAGCTTCAAAGCATCTCCCATCTTCCCCTCGAAACACAACCCCTTAATCAAGGCCTCGTAACTCTTCTCCTTTGGAACCAAACCAAACTTACCAACTCCACTCTTGAAAAACTCCATAGCTTCTTCAACCCTACCTCTATCACAAAGTAACCTAACCACCATATCAACAGTTAATGCATCAGGTCTAAAATCCTTCCTGCACATATCCTTATAAACAAGAACAGCTGAATCAACATCGTCAACATTACAATACCCCTTAACAAGATTCTCATAAGTCGAAACTGTTGCATCAATACCAACCAATCCCATGTCTCTGAAAAACTCCTCGGCTTTTCCAACATCACCAATCTTACAAAACCCACCAATTATGGTATTATAACTAACCACATCAGGCTCAATTTCCTTCTTCCTCATTTCCTTCCACATCTTTTCACAATCTCCCATCCTCCCTCCCTCACAAAACGCGGTCATCAATAAACTATAACTATAAGCATTAGGATCACAATTCATTTCACACATTTCAGCCCAAATTTCCTCAACCTTCTCCATCAAACCATTTTGATAACAACACAACATCAATGTATTAAAAGTATGCACATTAGGGTTAACAACTCTAAAACCCCTTTTCGAAAAATCATATTTTTCTTCATCTAACCTAAAAAACTCCCGGTAAATCTCATACCCTACATCCACCCCCAATTTTCCACAAACCCTAGAAACCAAAGAATTCAAAGTCATAACCTTGGGGCTAATCCCACGGGAGAGTAACATTCTAGTAATTTCAACGGAAGGTTCGATTTTTCTAGACTGCAAACACGCTTCAATCAACAAATCAAAAACAAAAGGAGCAGAACCACAATCTCGATAAGAATTGACAAGAATCTCGAAAAGCTTCACCGGCGTCTCGGGGCTGAGAAGAGCGGTTCTGATGGTGTTGTAAGCGTGTGAGTAGAGGCGGCCACGTGCGAGGATGTGAATGATGGTGGAGTAGGAAGAAAGGTTGTGGTGACAGAGGGATTTGGATTTGGTCCATTGGTAGAAGTGAAGTGCGAGGTGGGGTTTGTTGTTGAGGTGGAGAGTGATTTGGGAGAAATCGGTTGGGTTGAAGCCGTTTGGGTAGAGGGAATGGAGAGTGTTCCAGCGGGATTTGGAACGTTGGTTGGTGAGGATTGAAACTGCGGAAGTTACAGCAATTTGTTGTTGTTCTAATGAACAAGAAAAAGATGAGAAGAAGAGGGTTAAGGGTTTTGGTAAGTGTTTAGCTATTTGAACATGAATCATCGTTTGTGTAATAGAATCAGGAGCTGCAAAACAGTTGCATTATAGTAATATTTGGCAAGAATTGATTGGCGTGAAATAAATGAATTCACGTTTGAGAGTGCAGCGGCGCAAACAATGAAATCAACAGCATATTTTCATCTCTCAATTGGAAAAAAAACCTTAAGTACACTGGATAATGGCCACAGCCCACAGTCCAATTCTGAAATAGAGAAAAGAACATCACATTTATTAAATCTACTCATATATCATTTGCATTAATAATTCATACAATTTACAAAAGCAAGCAACAGCACTAACAAAACTATCTAAAAAATATACCACACTTAAGAAAATCCACATTCAATCTTAAAACTATAGTATCTCTCACCCAACAGAAGGAATGAAATTAAAATAGACATGAACTAATTAATTAAAATGATAGAAAACTTAGAATGGCATGTTAACTAACTTAACTGAAAAAGCAGCATCAGAAGAGCTAATACTAATAATAATAAACTAAATAGTGCGTAAACTAAGATACATTCGATGCAAATTTTGAATAAAATCTACTGTGTCATTTTACCAGACACGTAGAGTGCAGAATTGAAATGGAATTATAACAACAACAACAACAACAAAATTATCTCATTTATTCACCTCTTAGATGAAAAAAGAAAAATCGAAATGCACACAGAATCAATCTGCATAACAACGACATTAAATTGATCAATTATAATTCATAGTTCAAGATGCTCTTAGCAAAACAAAAAAAATTACTCTACTGAACTCAACAAATGTCAAGGAAAGATCTTTATTACAGAATGGCGAATGTTTTGAGATGGGGCTTGTTGAAGCGTGTGAAGATGAGGGGAGTAAATGGAGGTGAATCGAAGTTGTATTGGTGTAAGAGACGGAAGAAAAAGAAACGGGTTCTAGAGATAGTTGTGGAAGATCCTCGAAATGGGTCGGGTTTGTTGAATCTCCCCGATCCAAACTAGCCCACAAGATGGAAAACTTTACCTCATACACTTAATTGCGACAAAGATGGAAAATACAAGAATACATAAACCGGAACACAAAGTGCGCTAAGAAATGCGGATGTCCATTTAAAATTAGGTTAACTCTAACGAAAAATGGTTCCAAATGGAAGGTTGATGTAAAATGTGGAATTATAATCATGGTTTACCTAATAGATTAGAAGGTCATTCCTTTGTTGGTAGGTTGACCACATATGAGAAACAACAGGTTGATTTTAAAAAAAAAACATGCTCTACCTAGACACGTATTGTTTTTCTAGCAAGAGCAAGATCATGAGAATATCACTTTGGTCACACAAATATATAAGCATAAGAGTATGTTACAAAAAGAAATAAGAGGTCCTAGAAGTGCGATACATTATTTGTTTAAGCTTATAGAGGGCACATGCTATGTTTACTAGAGTAGAAAAAAATGTCCTAGAAGTTGTGAGAGATATTTTTTGGGCTCATCCAGATTCAGTTAAGTTGAATATTTTTCCTATTGTGTTAGATATCGACAACACTTACAAGAAAAACAAATATAGACAACCTTTGTTTATAATTGTTAGCATGACATCAACCGAGTCGATATTTGGTGTTACAGTTGCTTATATGGAGTATGAGCAGACAAACAATTTATGTTGGTGTTGGATAAGCTTAAACAATTGTTAGTGGAGAAAAATTTGTGTCCACAAGTGATTTTGACGGATAAAGATCTTTCCTTAATGCCACCATCCATATTAAATGGAAGAAATTTCGTTCTCCAGCAGCAACATTTTGGATGTTAGGATTTGTAGGACGTCTACAACATAGGTAACTACTTACGCCTGTATTACTATCATGTGTTAGCTTAGCATAAGTATACTATGTCATTGAGTATTAATATATGTAGTCGAAACTTGAAGATTAAACTATGTCATTGATTTTGAATTTCATTTGTGTCAAGATCACATAACTGATAAGAAAAATAACATAAGTCCAAAAATTAATACATATGAAAAGTATAAACATAAATCAATGCGAACGAGAAATGTGTAGAGCTTCAAATAAATTAAAAAATAGTGGGTCATCCTCGTCAGTAGCAACTTGTCGGAGATAACGATGAAGCAAGGTGGAAACATGAGCCCAACTCAAATCAGATGGTTCTGCTTCGTAAGAAGAAATTGACACCTCTCTCGGCGCATCATGAGGGGGTATCAACCAAGGATGTGAAACACGATGATATCACTTCAGGTATCCAACATCTACATCACATGGAGTGGTGACCAATAATGTCAGACGAATCACATCAACGATGTTCTGATGGTAACCAATCCACTCAACATCAATGTCATCAATCATTACATAACCAGGAGGTAGTGGTGGAACATACTACATATATCCTAACTGACGTATATATTTTTTAGGGAAGTATGGAACAATTGTGTCTCCCCACTTCACACACCCCCTGTACAGGCATAACTCGTCAAATTGGCACCATGCTCTGTGATCTTCAAATGGGTGTCACGTGACGTCGGTATGTGCCAGCTCCTCCAAAATAAGTTTCAACTCATCCACTTTTAGGACTCCTTGCTTATAGGACCATCTTATAGCTCGAGGAAGTCCACAATTATCAACTTTTTTCCAATTCTCTCGTTTTTTTCAAGTGTTGGAAAAATACTCGTGAATCCAACATTGTTACAAAATTAATACTATTAATAAACAAATTTAATAAATAAACTAAATTAAAATAAATACTTGAAGTAAAGTAGGATATCCACTGAGTTGCTTGCAACTGAACATGGAAGGATATCCTAGATATCTATAGAGGCTAGCTAATGCAGATGCTCCCCAACTATATCCCTCACATCTCTCCAAATCTGTAAATAGTAACAAATACCGTGCCCCAACAAGCGTAAAAATCTTGTTGGCAAAAATTGTGGAACCCACCAACATCAGCATATACGCTTTGGTCGCGCAGTGCCATCTACAAGCAACTCGATGATCTTTGAATAAGTCGTATAACCACTCCAACTTATAATAAGCACCCTTGCAGCTATGCTTTGGTCGCAAACTCCCATCTACAAGCAGCTCGATGATCTTTGAATAAGTCGCATAACCATTCCATCTTATAATAAGCACCCTTGCAGCTACGAACATGTCCTACTGCCTCACTTTGTGACACTCCTAAGTAATCTACAACAAGTGCAATAACAACTTCTTCAGTGACATCTCGCGGCTCCATAACACTTCCCTGATAGGAAGGTGAAGTAGATAAGATACATCGTCCAGAGTAATGCACATCTCACCAAATGACATGTGAAATGAATATATCTCTATTCTCTAGATGCCATCTCTCTACAAATGATGATACCAGGTTTGTGTCTATCTTCGTCAAACTAGTTCTCTAAAGTGAAGATAAACTATACTGACTCATCCACCTCTCAATCTTTAGTGGGAGGCTATGAGGAACCATCAATGTAAGTTTCAGTCCATGTCCACCAACCTTCAACTCTTTCTTTGGACCTCTCTCCTGAGAATAATTAAAAGTATGGGTATTATAAAACACAAAATTAAAAATTAAAATATTATTCAATATAAAGTAAATGTCATTTATTTACCTCACTAAACTATTAATATCGAGCAACATGATGCTCTTACTTTATTAAGAAAGACGTATCGTGCGGCCCTTATGGAAAGCCAACCGATTGTAATGTATATGCAGATGCACCAATACCCTCTTTCTCACCGGCCAACATCGATGGAGCGCCCCGTCTTAAACCACGCTCTGGAATCCTACCATCCAATGTCCATGACTCGTGTTCACGCCACAGTCAAAACAACAAAAGAACACATCAAAAAAATTTAAAAAATAAACCTGAACACATATGGAAAGAGTTCTGGTGCATTAAATTTTCAAAAACTCGGAACACTTCATAAATGAGTTCTGGTGAAGGTTTCACCAAATCGAAAGACATTGCAAAAGAGTTTCGGTATGTAACAAAAAATTTGAAGACTTGGCCTAAGAGTTCCAGTGTAATTATAAATCCGAAGGACTTAATGAATCTGCTTCGATTTGTAATATGTGAACCAGAAAAGTTGTTGGAAGTGTTCCGACATATAAGAAATTTTGTGTATCAGAAGAGTTAAGAAACGAGAGTGAAAAAAGTGCAAGTTTTTGAAAGATAAATTATTTATATGAGGGTACTTTGTAATATATATATATATATATATATATAATGTAAGGGTAGAGATATGAGGGTATTTTGTAATATATATATATATATATATATATATATATATATATATATATATATATATATATATATATATATATATATATATATATATATATATATATATATATATATATATATATATATATATATATAATGTAAGGGTAGAGGATAAATGATGGAGTATGAGGTAAAATTTTCCATAAGATGTTGGTATTTAAACATTAATGTTTATAAAAAAAATAAAGAGTGAATACACATTTTGGCCCCTCACAAAAATTACAAAACCTAATTTAATCCCCACAAAAAAAAAAAGATTCGATTTAATCCCTTATAAAATTTATCAGATCATATTAGTCCATCTATTAATTATTATATTTTATTTGTTAAATTTTCAAATCTCTTCCACCATTCTCATGCAAAACGCAAACTTTTATATTTGATAGTAAACTTAGTTTATGATGCAATGGAAATCATGTTATTGTTTTCGTATGGATTACGAACAATTTGTAAATAGTTTGAAAAAATATAACATGAAATAAATTATGTGAAATGTATTATGAGTATCTTCATAATTCCCGATGCGGTGGTGAGTGATATTGAGAAAATGTTGAATTGTTATTGGTGGGGAGGGGGCTCTAATAATAAGGGTATAAGATGGTTGGCGTGGGATAAGTTGTCGTGTCCTAAGAAGGAGGGGATGGGATTCAGAGATTTCAAAGCTTTAAATATGGATATGGTTGCAAAACAAGGATATGGCATATGGCGGCTAATCCTCACTCTTCGGGTGTAATTATATGATCCATTGTTGGGGCGCTGCTGGTTTGTCTCCTATTATTGAGCCACGCTTTCAATCATTTAATAATGCTAAGGATCTTATTTTTGACATTTGTAGTAAGAAAGATAGGCGGATGGTAGGGAGAGTTGCGGTAATGCTTTACATGTTTTAGAACAATAGAAATAATGTGAGTTGGAATAATAATAATAGGGAAGAAGGAGCTAAGATGGGTATGCAAGCTTATTACAATTGGCATGATTTATATACGGCTCAAGAAGTTACTGTCGGAGTACGTGATCTTTCTCCTCAAACCTCTTGGTCGCCTCCGAGTATAGATAGAGTAAAGTGCAATGTGGATGCAGGTTTTCATAATCAATTGGGAACTTCGAATAGGGGCTAGTGTGTTCGAGATCCTTTAGGTAGATTCATCAGTGCATGTGTGGCTTGAGACATTGATTTTCTCTCCGTCGTTGAAGCAGACGCCTTATCCTTAAAGGAGGCTATTCAACTAGTTATAGCTATGCACTTCGGTAATGTGATCTTTGAAAGTGATTCTTAATGGGTGATTCAAGCTATTCACTCTAATTCCCTAGGTAGTTCTGAATTTTGTCTTATCATATAGGCTATTAAGAGTTTGTTATTTAATTTTTCCAACTCTGAGGTGAAGTTTACAAATCGCCAAGGAAATTCGGTTGCTCATAAGTTAGCTAAAGCCGTCAATTCTTGGACTAGGCGTAGAGTTTTTAATATTATTCCTCCTTGTATTGAGCAACAATTGCTTATTGGTATAATTAAGTTTGTTTCGGTAAAAAAACATAAAATACACTGAAAACACAATAATACAAAATCCAATATGAGTACAATGTTGGAAAAAAAATTGTAAATCGATCAATCAAACTAAAACAAAACAAACTGGTTAGTTTGGATCAGTTTCATTTTTAAAAAGTACTAAAACCGAATTAAATCAAACTGATTTAGACATTTTTTTGATAAAAATCGGTTCAAACCAAACCGATTAAACCCCTAACCGTCAGTGCTTCTCCTATTTTATCTTAAATTATTTTCAATTTTAATTTATTTAATAATATAAATTATGCCACCATAATACTTTAACATCATATTGAAATATTTTTGGTGTGGATCCATCCACAATAATCCTTCCATTCCTTTTTCATATTATTCCAAACGAAGGAATGACTGGCCACTTTGATGCAAAACAAACAACCCCTAGAGCTACGGCGTGTTAACCTTCTTCCTCCAAAACTTCTTGTTCTTCTTCCACGCTATCGTTCATCTTTATTCTCCACCATTCCCTCCCAATTTATCAATTGAACCTTATTCAACCCTAGTAAAAATCGTTTCCCGCTACTCTACATTGTTCCGGAGCTCATTGAACCCTAATACCCTCCGTTAACCGTCGTTCACCAACATCGGTCAATGCCACTGTGGCTCTCGGTTATATAAAGTAAGTTCATATTCATTTGCGATTCCTTCTCTTTCAATTCCAACATCTCATCTTTGACATTCATCTTTGCCGGCAAAATTCGGAGATCGAGGCTTCTTACAAATGCTAGTTGTTTAAATAAATTTATACTTGGCTCAAGTATCTTTGTTTAAATAAATTCCCATCACTCCTTTCTTTTATGATTTTTCAGCTGGATTCTGGACTTTTATGTTTTCTGCAGCTTCAGTTAGAGGAACAAGACACAGGTTTTCCTACCCATTCAATAGGTATACTTTTCTCAGTTAAAAAACATTTCATTTATTGGATTCATATTTGTTCTTTTTTTTCCATAATGATTTCCATATTGGATTATCTTTTTGTTCTCTTCCTTCTTACTTCTCAAGTCGGTAGAGAAAGGGTGGAAAACATCTTTTACTTATGTTTTCTTGAATTTATTTAGGCTCCATATGTATAGGGCCACTGCATTTTTTTTTGATGAAAAGGCTACTACTGTTATAGATTCATATCTTTTCTACTTAATTCTACATAATTTAGATCAACATTTTCTCAGAAAAAACAATAATAATGCTTGTATAAGATATAATCCCAGGCTCCTTTTATAGTGCTGCTGACTCCTGAATGCAATTTATATTCTCACAATGCAGACATAACTTATTCTGGCTATGCTTAGTTGAAGATGTTCCGACCATTGCATCATCCCTTACAAGATGTTTTCGATCTTTTACTCCTTATTCCATACATCCAAGAACTTACAGCACACCGAGACATCTTTCAAAACTACCCCCTGTATGTTCTCCATCAGCTTTTGTTTCACAGCTCGGATCAAATGTCATTGGAAGCCAATGTAATCAGGCAAACCGGCTACCTTCCAGATACACAAGTAATTCATCAGTTGAACTGAAGACCCAAAATGATGTTGTACGGTTCTCTCTGTATAAGCCTGGCGATATTAGCTCTGGAATGAAGAGCCAGAATAAAAAAGTGAAAAAATCTAAAAGGGCCAAAGTGAATGAGCTCAAATTTTATCGTTTGAAGGCAAAACAAAAGATGTATTCTCCTAATCCCGAAGTTAGAATTCGCTATAAGCTTGAAAAGGTTGGATTTTTTTTTGTAATGTAATTTATGTTTAAAGCTTTATTTTATGTAGCTAGCTACTGCTTGTACTTTGCCTTAGCTGCTTGGTTTTGTTACTAATGTTATACTTTTAAGACAATTTTACCCTTTTCTGGTGCATACTTTTGCAATTTTATCATCATGTAATTGTACATTTTCAAGCTTTTATATGAATAGCAAATGTTAGTATAATTAGTACATGTAGACATTATTTAGTAACTCCGATGAGTTGGAAAGAAGCATTATGCCTTTCACCCTTGAATTTTCCTTTCGAAGTTTGGGCATTTTTTTAATTTTAATTCATTAATCTACAGGCCAAGCGAAAGGAAACATGGCTGATTGAAAAGCTTAGGAAATTTGATGTTCCGAAGCTCCCAACAGAAACATTTGATCCTGAAATTTTAACTGAGGAGGAGAGGCATTATCTGAAGCGCACTGGAGAGAAAAAGAAACACTATGTTCCAGTTGGGAGACGAGGAGTGTTTGGTGGGGTAGTTCTAAACATGCATCTTCACTGGAAGAATCATGAGACGGTGAAGGTTATATGCAAGCCCTGCAAACCGGGTCAAGCTCAGGAGTATGCCGAAGAGCTGGCTCGACTGAGCAAAGGCATTGTGATTGACATCAAACCTAGTAATATTATAATTTTTTACCGAGGAAAGAACTACGTACAACCCAAAGTGATGTCACCTCCAGATACATTATCAAAAGCGAAGGTAATTTTGACTTTGCATTAGCTCTTCATTAGCAAAAGGTATTTGACGATGATAAGTATAATACAGTATTTTATGAAATTATATGGATTAGGTAAGGAAGGAGAAAAGCAAAAAATAGAGAATGATTATCATTGTGTAGTAGATGAGAGATAGTGTTTTTTCAAAAAAAAATTCTAAACAAATACAAATTAGTTTCTACTTATTACAAAAATATCTAAAATATAATCATTTTTCACACAATGTGTAAATTACTCTTTTTAATCTGAATCAAATGGATCCTAGAATTTTAGAAATAATCTGCTTGAGGTTGGCAGTTATCAAGCACGAGTGCCTGTTAGTTTCGTATATATTATTGGAATATTAGAGGGTTGAGTTGAGATTATACAATGCAAGGAAGCACGGACACGGTACGAGTATCAGATGTGATACGTATCCGATAAGGCAATACGTCAGTGGGTGAAAAATCCAGGACACGGTACGTTTAAGATAGGTGAATCCGATTTTAAAAATGGTAATAGTGCGAGAATATTAAATGGGCGTGCCACAAATTACATATGAGAGAGTAAGGTAGTTAAAGTTGAGATAAGAGTAATTAAAGGGAAAGTTTCATTTGTCATAGAAAAATGAACGGTCATGAGGTAATTAAGGAGGAAGAATTTTGATTCATGTTCTTGAAATATGAACTGTCTCCGTGGCCGTAGCTTATCTGAGATGAGTCGCCACCGTATCGGAATTTTTTATTTATTTTTTAAATAAAAAATTTGGATACATCTTCGATAGGTATGAGCGACGTGTCGTATCGGATATGAAACGACATAGATTTGAGTATCCGTGCTTCATCAATACAATGATTTCATCAACATTTTTTTTAACTTCATAATTCTTAGGTTTTTTAAATATTCACCATTTGATGAATGTGGTTAGTTAACTACAACAGTTTAAGAACTGCTATAGATTTATGCCTCTACATATTGCAACCAACACAGTGTCAGGGAGTGCTACCCTCTCATAGGCCACAAGTAAACTAGTGAATAGAAGCTATGATTTTTGTTTCTTTTGAGGGACTAATCCTCAAAAAGATAAACATGTATTAGTAAATCCTGTGTCTATTTTCCAGGAAATAAAAGAACTGATGCTTTCATAGAGTAGATAAGTAAATAACTTTGAAGTGCTAATTCATAAATTTATGCTAGGTTGATAAAATCTGTGCTCTCTTCTAGCGAAGAGCTGATGTTTTTAAACTTTTGAAATCTCCAGGCCTTGGAGAAATATCGATATGAGCAGTCCCTTGAGCATACTAGCCAGTTCATTGAAAAGTTGGAGAAAGAGCTTGAAGAGTATCATGAGCATGTTGCAAAGTTTAAAAAAGGGAAAGAGGATACAACTTAAGATGTTAGAGTGTACATTAGCATATTATTCCCAGTTGATATAAATGATGCTTGATTTAATAAAAATGTTGCAAGAAAATTCATTATGTTGTTTTCTAGAAGAAAAATGCTGATAACATACTTTTTAACATATTCTTTTCCAACATTCTTTCGAGGTTGTAGTTATTTTGTCATGAATTAAGGAAGCTTGACTATTTTTTTGGACATCCATATCACACACGAGACCCTTACAACTGATTTTGTTTGCTTTTGAGGAGAAGTAAAAACTTTGTTTTCCTTTGAAGTGGCTCAAGGCCAGCAGCAATACTCATGTCTGATATGTCAAGTTGACAAGTTATAATGTTTCTAAGATAAAAGTTCACATTCCTTGTTTACAGTCTTTAAGTATTGTGATTTGTGTAAGACAATTCACATGGTAATTGTATTGTTTTAGATTAATGATGGCGTTATTTAGCTCATCTCATGATTATATTCATGAATTTTGGTTTCTGATTGAATATTACGACGTAGTCTTATCTATGTAGCCAACTCCGCTTAGTTGTATTATATTCATGAAGTTCTCTAAGACATATTTCTGCATTTTTCTTCAACCACTGTGAGTAACATTTTCCAATTTTCCTCAAATATATCATTGAATCACTAGTTGGCCAGCGACTGTCTTAGTGGTGTTTCTTTGTTGGACTTGGATGAATAACTTAATAGATTTTGGGAGCAAAGCCTCTCAAATTTCACGAGAAATTCTATATATGCAATGTATTGGAGCAATGTTTTTATGCATGTTTTATTGAAACTTGATACTGTATATCTGATTTGATTTTCGAAAAGAAAAGCGTGAGTTCCTGTTCTGTTACTGTGACAATTTCATCAGTTACATAAATTTGGTAAAATGTCATGCATCATAAAGATTCTATCCTAAAGTCTCATTCATTACTTTGGGATGCCAATCATTGAATAAAGACCACCCAACCCCATTCCCCCAGTTATACCGAAACAAAGTCTGAAATGATTTTGTAACAGATTTCATGTGTCCTCTAGTAAAACTTGTTTCAAAACTACTACTGCATTTAGGTTTAGGATGTGTGAACTAAAAGATGTTACTATGGCATTCACACTCATGATAAGGCTATATATCAAATACATATTGTAAGAAGTTTGTCTTTAAGCAATTACATGTGAATGAGCTCATATAACATGTTCTCAATTCACATTTCGCAGTGACTTATCATAACTCAAAAGGGTTTTCCATATCTCTGCCTCTTCTTCTGTCTGTCCATTGGAAATAGCTTTAATTGAAGCTAGACCCACCCAAAGACAAAAAAAAGCTAAGGAATCATAATCAACCAAAAATAATTAACAACGACTTTTTGTAATTATCCCTCATTCACGGAGTCTTATTATTGGCCTAGGATCTTGTTGTTTTGATAATGATGTTCATGTGTGGTGTAGATGAGGATGAGTCATCATACCAAACAATTATTAGAGATCCACACGAAAAGGTTTATCTATATTTGTCCCCTCTTTACTGTGTTTGGTTGGTTTATCTTAATTGCTTATTATTTGATTGCTCAACAGTGATAACAGAACAATATCATGTATATCTATTTTTCAATATTACCTACTGTACAATGCAATGACCAAGATAGCAAAAAGAAAAGCATTAGTGTTAACCTGTCTGTATCGTTTCATTATAACTATAATAATCATGTTTGAAATTACATGGCAAGGTAACGTTGAAAATCTCCGACATGTAATAGAAACTACTATCATATAGATCTTCTAATTATGGAAAATCAAAACCATTGTCTTGTTTTTTCTCTTTCTGATTAGAATGATTGATTGCTATAGCACACATCATGGCCTTGAATATATAATGTTGATAGAGAGGGATCCTGAATTTTATATGGACACTATAAAGCAAAGATGGTGTATTTGCTCTTGTATTACGACCAAAGAGTCATATTTATTCATTAAAACTTGTTAAAAAGGCTAACTCAATTATGGGCCAGTTTGTTTTGGCTTTTTTTAAAAATGATTTTTATAGTGTTACAAAATTTTGTGAAAAAAAATTTTACAAAGAAACTTTTTATAAAAGCTTCAAATGAAAATTTTGTTTGAATAGTTATTCTTAAAATGTAATTTTAGGTATTTCATCTATTTATGGGGGAAAAATTTGGATATCAAAATTTCAAAAAATCTCTTAATTTTGAAGCTATTTCAAATAGATTTTCATAAAAATCATTTTTGAAATACAACTTTTAAAAAATATTGCGATTTTGACTAAGTTTTGGTCTTCAATAATCTAGGTTTATGTTCTAGGATGTCAAAATTAGTGTTTCATTTTAGAAAAAACAAATATAAAAAAACTTGTAATATTTTGAAAAACGACTTTAGAAAATCTATTTTCAAAAATACAAAGAAAAAATCTATTTTTTTAAAGCTGAAACAAACAGGCCCTATATAAAATCGGATTATAGGGTAAGGATTGTCCTTATTTATTAGGACATAGACATGTTCAAGTTAGATGTCACTCATGTTTAGGATTGGACATTTGGAGCGTGAAAATAAATGATGTGTGACTCGATAACAAAAACTTAATAGCAGGTGGTCCACTGGATCTTAAATAAATAAAGTTTTTGATATATTAAGAAAAGTGTTGAACTTAACTTAACCTTAAAAATCCAATTTATAAATTAAAAGATATCATTCTATATAAAATTTGGTTTTTTTTTTTCATTGTTCCATGAAATAAAATCAAATAACAAAAATTAAAAGTCCAGTAAAAACAACTAAAATTTAAATATACTAAAAATATGAATAAAAAACTCTTAATGAAAAAAAATACAAAAATACAATTTAATTATTTAATGTTAAATGTTTAAATTTAAATTTAATATTATCAATAATTTATAATTTATAATTGTTGATAGCTAATGAATTAATTGAAATATTTGATAAAATTAATTGTTTCAATTATTTTAAAAAATATAAAATAACATAATTGTTCAATATTCTTTGCATTTAATACATAATGATTTTATTTTAAATTAGAGTAATTTATAAAGAATAAAAAAGAGTTTTAGTTCAAATAATAAGAGTAAAAGTGGAAGAAAAAAATATAAGTTATAAGCTATCCTAAAAAATACTATATAAAATTAATAAAATAAAGAGTGAAGACCCATTTTGGTCCCTCACAAAAATCACACAACTCAAATTAGTCCCTCACAAAAAAAAGGACTCGATTTAATCCCTTACAAAATTTAACCGGACCATATTAGTCCTTATGTTAATATTTTTATCAAATCGGTTTTTTTATATTTTTAAACCGTGACTGGACTGCCACGTTGGCTTTTATTTTTTATTTTCATTTTTTAAATATTAAATTAATTTTTAATTATAATTTAATTTTTAAACAATTCTGATTTAATAATATCAAAAAGACAAAATTGTTTTTTTTATAAGGAATCGAACTCAATACTATTAAAAAATATCTTAAGTCTTTACCACTAGGCCAATATGCATTCATAAAAAATAACTTCCAAGATTTTTAATTATATTAAATAATTATGAATTTAAAACAAAAATTATAAAATTTATATCAATGGGGTTTCGAACCTCTTTGATTTACTAATTTGAAATAATACACCAATTTAAAAATAAAATTTATTAAATGTAAAACCTCAATATATTTAATCAATTAGAAATAAATTAAATTATATGTAATTGAAATTAAATAACACACAAATAAATATTTATTTATTTCAAATTAATTCAAATTAAATAATAATTAATTAGTTTAATAGTAATTCAACTAATTATTAAAATATTTAATAAATTTAAATTAAATAATCAGTTAATTTTTAAAATTATTTAGTTAATACAAACTAAATAGTAATCAATTAATTTAATAGTAATTCAATTAAATATTAATTAATTTATTTTAAATTGATTAATTTTATTTAGGATTTATATTTTATTAATTTTATTTTTAAATTTTTGTATTATTTAAAATTAGTAAATATTTTTTTTTTTGTTATTTGAAATAAGTAAATATTTGTTATGAATTATTATTTAACTTGACTTGTATAGTTGTAAAGTGACTATTATTTAACTTGAACGAATTTGAATTTGAGACTCAGTTGGTACAAATTTTAACTTTTTTGTTTTGTTTTAAATTCTACATTATTTAATATTTCTAAAAATTATAAGAAGTATTTGTCATGAATATACATTGGACTAGTTGTAAGGACTTAAGATATTGATTAAAGGTCATAGGTTCAATACCATATAATGTTTTTTTTTTGACTTTTTTGATATTATTAATTCAGAGTTGTTTAAAAATGAAATTATAATTAAAAATTAATTTAGTATTTTAAAAAATGAAAAATAAAAAATAAAAGCCAACGAGGCGGTTCAGTCACGGTTTAAAAGTATGAAAAAAAACCGATTTGGTAAAAATATTAACATAAAGACTAATATGGTCTGGTTAAATTTTGTAAGGGATTAAATCGAGTCCTTTTTTTTGTGAGAGACTAATTTGGGTTGTGTGATTTTTGTGAGGGGCCAAAATGGGTCTTCACTCTAAAATAAAAGAAATTGTTAACGACTGTCTCAACGACAATGGTTAAGAGTTTAAAAAGATAATCAATACTTGTATTTAATGTTTTAGAAATGAAAATAATTAAATTTTTTTAACAAATAACAAGGTTTTTTTTTTTTAAAAATTACTTGTATTCAATGCATTAAAAATTATAATAAATAATTTATTTAATGAATATTTTCTTTATTTAAAATGCTTAAAGAATGTTTCTGAACACTCGTTAGCAAAACCTTAAAATAAATTGTAAATCCGTGATAAAAAATTATTAATATTAGACAAAATATCCTTTTTCGTCCCGAATCACTGGACTATATTCATTTTGGTTGATTTGTTTTCCTTCTGCAGCTACTTATTCAACTAGCCATTTTATTATTATTACTATTACTATTTTTATTGTTATTATTATTATTATTATTACTATTAATAATAATAATAATAATAATAATAATAATAATAATAATAATAATAATAATAATAATAATGTGTTTAATAAGTAGTTGTAGAAATAAAAGAAATCAACTAATGCAATAGTTAATAAGTAGTTGCAGAAGAAAAAGAAATCAAACAATATGAATATAGTCCAGTGGTACATCTATTTTAACAATATTTAAGATATCCTGAGTTCAAATAGACTCTGAGATAAAATTAAGACTATGTTTGGATTGATAAAACATAACGGGTTAAATTTAAAGAACAGTACACATATATAAGATAAGTTCTACCCAAAGGCCAAGTCCCACCCTCTCTTTTACTTTTGCCTTTTTTTCTTTTTCTTTTTTCATTACTTCTTTTCAGATTAAAAAAGAAACAATTACGCCGTTGAGTCCGTAATATGGTAGTAAATATTTTCTTCTCAAACGAATAAGAAAGAGGTTTAGGAGAGTGAATGTTTTTCAAATCAAACTTAACTAACTCTTAGTTGTTTATTTGACTTTTTAAAAAGTCAAGGTTTAAGTTAAAACTTTAACTAACACGTATTAGAGCGTAATTTCAACTTTCAATGAATTAATTGACAATTTTTTATGAATTTTCAATCAAGTATGATGCCACTGTTCGATAATTTTTTTCGAAGAAATATTACATGCTTATAATGTACTTGAAAGTTGAAATGTGTATATAAACTAAATTTAGAGCATATAGTTGCTTGAATGGTGGGGAATGGGGAGCATAGTTATAACTTTACTAACCACCACTTTTACTTTTATGTTCCCCTAAGTAGGTTTCAAAAAAGATGTAACACAAGTATGATTCTTACCTAAATTTTTTTCAAATAATATAAATAGTATTTATTTATATGAATAAACTAACACGAGACTTCAATACGTGATTTTTTTAAGAAAGTTTCTCAACGCATCTTATAGGTCTCTTATATATTACATAAATTTTTATTTTTGTCTCCTACGTACACTCGGAAGCATCCTATTTTTTGAAAAAATTTGATTCCTTCCGTAGATGCATCTACGGAAGCGTATAAAATAAAAGAAAACACAATTAATTTCACCTTATTTTCATTTTAAAAATACTTCCGTATATGTATCTACGGAATATGCTGAAAATAGAGTGTTCCGTAGGTGCATCTACGGAACAGTTTGCTATTTTTTGAATTCATGTTATTTTCATTTAGAAACTCTATTTTTAAAGACATACATTTTCAGATTTAGTAATGTATTTTAAAGACAGCAGTAGGTAGGTAGACCAATAAAAATACAATATATAAATAATATCGGTCAAATGTCGAGTACATCATCAAATACATACAAAAATAAAATATAGATACATCATCAAATATAATTGCTGAGTATGTCAGGCGTCCTCCTGCGTACCGTCCTGCGCATCCCCTCCGAATTCACAAAGGGATTTGCTGGCTCTACCCCTAGCATCAAGTGTCCCATGGGTCCTCGCACGATGTCGACGGTACAAAAATGCACTATCTGCCATCCTGATCATATCATCCAGCACACGCCTAGAAGCAGTCCCCTCAGAGAATAAACCCTCAGCAATGACTCTGATGCCCCTGTCAGCTATCTGACAACACAGAGAAAGAAGATCCTGAATGTGGTCCAACTAAGCCTGATGCGCACGGAGAATCTCCTCGTGGGTTGGTCTGAGAGGACCTCCCTTTACAGCTGGAAACATGTGTGGATGTGAGACTCTGTAGTACCATGTGATGTACCCCTCGGCACAGCTCCAGTCGTGCTCTACTATCGTTGCTCGTGCCTCCTCAGGGACCATGTGATGCTCCCAGTCTGCAAAGACCTCATCTAACTGCCTACGAGTTATGGCGAGAGGAGATAGGATCGTAGGACCCGGCACCTGGTTCCCTCTAAGGGGGTGAAAGCACTGGCACGCGGCATGACCTCTGTGTACTCCTCTACCCATCCCCAGCCAATAATGTCTGAGAAGTGCTGTAGTATCCAACCCTGAAAAAAATTATAAAAAAAGTAGGAGAGTATGAGATTGTTACCAGCAAAAGATTACAACTGCCCGCAACTGTCCTTGCCTTCCACAGGCATCCCTCTCCAAGTCTATGGTAATTGTACGCTAGTACAGCCTCTCCCCAGTTGTACTTGTACTCATGGATACATGCTGTATCCGATAAGTACTTCAGGTAGACGACGTTTGTGTACGTCGAGCTCGTGTCCACAAAGATCTGAGTGCCTTTCAAATATAGGAAGTAGCATCTCAGCGCCCGCTCTCTGTATGTAGCTTGCTCTAACTCGTCCCCCTTAGCCTGCAGTGCCGCAGTGAGCTCCGCATCATACTGTTGTAGCGGGTGTATGAACTGAAACACCAGCTGAGAGCCCTTCAACTGGAACAGGTGTAGAATGCCCAACTGTAGTGGGTGTATTAGGTGGAACAACAGCTCCATCAGTCACATGAGATATAACGCGCGCCCGTTCGCGGCACATAGATGCGTGATGCGCAGTCCTCCCATGTATATCTCTATTTGGGCCGTGAGACATAATGTCTGCATAGGTAACCGTACATGAACAATGAAATAAAAATAAATAAGAAATTAAAAATAAAAATACTCTTTCTGTAGATTTACCTACGGAAGTATGTTAGTTTCTAAAACCTTGGGTGCTTCCGTAGATGGACCTACGGAAACACGTTAGTTATCATACATTGGGTGCTTCCGCATATGCATCTACGGAAAGCCCCAACGTCCACATCTTCCATAGATGGATCTACGGAAGCAACTGAAACTCAGAAACGCAACAATGGCGTCTGAGTCAGTCCATCCATTACAAAACCTATTTTTGGTGGCTTGATCATCCGTTTAAAATGTCAAACAAACCCTACATTGTCTCTAAACATTATTGCTAAACCTATCGATTCATTTCTACTCCTAAATATCACATTCCAATTCAATTTCAAAACTACTCTAAGTCAACTAAAAATTCGAAAAACTTACCGATTAAAGTTGATGTGGATGTTGCTAAACCTTGTTTGAAGTTGATGTTGACAAGATATTTGAAGTAGAACTTGAAAGAGATTTGAAGTTGAGCTTGAAAGAGATTTGAAGTTGAGAGAGTATGAGAAGAGTTTGTGTTTGATTTTGAAATGAAGAGAACAAGGAAGTGGAAAGGTCTGACGCGAGTTATAACACCAAACATTTCCGTAGATTCACATGCGGAAGACTTCTGTAGATGCATCTACAGAACAAAGCAACATTAAACAAAAAAAAGGTGCTTCCGGAGATGCATCTACAGAAGCATGAGGGTAAAATGGACAATTCGGTGGTGCGTGAGAAGGGCATGAGGTTGGTTGAGAAATTCCCTTTTTTAATCTAAATAATCAAGTTTTTCAACTTTCATGCCATATTATCCATGTTTCTCTCGCATATCCCATAGTATTCATGTTTTAAACAAAATGAATTAAGAGATATCTCAATCCACCCTATGATATTATTAGGTATCCGACAAAATTTCATTTTTGTCTCCAGCTTTCGTAGATGTATCTATAGAAGCATTTCTTTAAGTTGAATGGTTTCATAGATACATCTACGGAACTGTCATACCCCAAAATTTGCCCTCCATGTTCCATTCACAATGATTCAAGGTTCAAGATTCAGTGCCAAAGCTTTGCTCAAACAATCCCCAAGATCCACAGTCAACTGATTCAAACTTGAAGGTCAACTGCAATCAAAGCATGATTCAAACTATGATCATTGGTCAAACATCAAGTATAGAGGTGAATAACCATCATTTGATCAAAGATTGATCATGATTCCATTAATAGAAACTCAGAGATGAACAGATGCAAAAAGGTTCAAATTAGGGTTTCTTAGGAGAAAGTCAACCCAACTTTGACTGGGCATAACTTTCACATGGAACATCAAAAATTCCCCACTCAAAGCCTATTTTGAAGGAAATTGGATTCCCTACAACTTTGTCTCTCACAAGCCAGGGCTAGAAATGATTCATTTGAGAGATACAATGCAAAAGATTACAGGTCATTTTCAGGCATCCTCCAAAAGCAGTTTTTTCCCAAAGAAGATATGATCAAGATAAAAGCTCCAAATGAAAAATATAATCCAAAGTGGCTTATAGAGGACTTCTTGAGGTTTCCAAAAAGTCTTAGAACTCCCTCATAGCTTAAAAATTGAGTGAGATATGATTGATCAAAGTTGGGCGATTTGTGAGGACCAAATGTGAAATAAAGGAGGTCTAAGTTGGATTTCTTGCAAATGGGCCTATATTCTATGACTTAAACTTGGTCCACAAGCTACCCAAACCACATGCCACAAATTTTGCCTTCTATTTTAATTAATATAATTTTATTTCATTTTTTTAATGATTTAAAGTAATTTAATTAAAAGAAAATCAAATATTGTGTCAAAAATATTCACATAAATTACTTTCAATCAACATTTATGGCTGAAAATCATATATTTTCGTGGATTATTGGTGGAGAAAGGATTGATACAAAATCATGACCAAAATAGTAGCTTAGGATTCAAGAAATAAAAATCAAATTTTCAAACATGGCAATATTGGATGCAAATGCTTTGGGCTCTCTTTGTTGACCTAATTACATTCTCCTATAAGTACATAACACAAGGCAACAGAATAGGGGTTCAAGAATTCGGAAGAAAGAGCACAGCCTAGAACAAAAATATTCATCCAAAACTCAAGATCGGATTCAAAGAATTGGGAGTTTTCAAAGCAATTTAAGGATCACAAAAGCTTCCTCAAGGGATTGTGAACGTGTTTGGATCATTGCTCTGCATCAATAACCCCAGAACGTTCTCCTATAAGCCGAGGTAAGCGACTTTAAACTTTGAGTCGATTAACATGATTCACGCATTTATATGTTAATTGGTTTATGTATTATGCTTTGTGCAATTGCTGTGAACAATTCTGGAACATTAATTGAGATTCTGGGCGCGTTTGATATATATCACCATTGTTAGGTCGGAGAGTTTGATTTGGGGCTTTTTGCTAGGGGTGAAATTAGAGGGATTTAAGGGCATAGTCATGTTCGTGAGGTTCAGACGAAGGGGATGATGGGGTCGCGAAAAGTTTATACTCAAACGTGGGCTATTCGCTATTTTTTGGTGCCGTTGCTACGAAGGATTTTTTGTAGCGAAATCGTAGCAAACTGTTGCAGGAAACTCAGGTCTTCTTTGAGGAAGACGATGAGGTGTCAGTGCATTATTGGCGTGTTTGAATTTGGCGCCTGTTCTATTTGGTCTTTTTGGATTATCAATATAATATCATGGGCGAGATTGACAAACGACTAACTAGCTTAGTTGGGATGGCAAGCGTGTGTGGTGTGTGTCCCAAGGGTCCAGGGTTCGATCCCTGGCCCTTTCATTTATTTTTCTGGATTTATGTCCTTTATCCCATGCGCTGCCAACCATAATGTCTACCATACACCTTCAAAATCTGAACCCTAGGATGTGCCTTCAGCCTAATCTAACGTCCCTGATCTGATGGTTTATACCATGTACCCTCAAGGCTGCCATACAGGATCTAAATCCTAATATACTTAATTAATTTCTATTATTTATTTTGTTTTAATTAAAATATCTTTTAATATATTAATTGTATAATAATTATTATTTTTTATAAATAAATTATTATGTGATATTTATATTAAAAGTTCTAATTCGTTGTTCGCGTCGATTAAATCGATTAATCGTTATGGGCAATGATAATTTTAATTAAAATATCATGTAAATAAATTACAAATCAAATCATATTTGATTAAATGGTTTCGACTATCTTATTAGTCGCGATGATTAATCTTTCTACTGTTCTAATTCTAATTTGTTATTATTTGTAATCGTATTAATCGATTATGAGGGGTAACAATACAAAATAAAATTCACAAAAATAATAAAATACATTAATTCATTATTAGTGATAATCGAATCAATCGATTTGAATTGGTAATGATGCAAACCTCCTAATCTGTTAACTATGGCGATTGAATCCATTGATCGTTGCGGTTAATAGTGCTAAATCAAATCAGGGTTGTACGCCCAAACTTCAAAACACTTTCCAAACATCTTTCAAACTTCAATTTCAAAATACGGATTTTTATCCTCATTCAATACAACTTCAAACCTTCAAATAAAATTTCAAACCTTAAGGGCGTACAACCCGTCGCCCGAACTACGTTGACTCTGATTCTCCCTAAGGAGATACGTAGGCACTTGGCAACAAGGCGAGTCCCCCTCCACAAAATCTCAATTTTCCCCCTGTTCGATTCTTTAGCTATAAAACCTTAACAGTTAGCCATAAACCTTTATCTTTAAATGTTAGCCTTTAGGAAAGGGTTGAGGGTGCCTAACACCTTCCCTCGACCTGAATATAGTATCTTACCCCGATCTCTCAACTACGTAAGGTTTCCTATTCGCCTTGGTAGAATAGGTGGCGACTCTAAAGCTAAAATTTTTAGGCAGGTTGCTACAGCTGGCGACTCTGCTGGGGATAACTATAACGGTGAATTACTATGCTCCTATAGGCTTTAGGCTTTGGCAGGGTTTAGGTTTGGCAACTTTTTAGGGTTTGGCTAACGCGCCTTTTTCAGGGTTTATAATTATTTTTTATTTCTTATTTTTTTTAAATTTGTTTATTTATTTATTTTTATTTAAAAATATTTAATTATTCAGGATATGTTTATATCTGATCACTTATGTGAATATATTTATATTTTTTATTGACTATTATATTTTTATATATTGCTGGATATATTATGTAGTGTTAAAACCCTAAGTGTGGGAGTTAACTTTGAGACCAAAAGGGGACATGAATCGCCTTACGAGTCTCACTGATAACTCCACTCGGAGTGGGTTAGGTATTTGGAAAGGTCCGAAACGAAGCTTGACTTTGTGGAGGGCTGGACTGGATACTTAGCTGATCTCTCCGGGAACCTACCCAAAAATTCGAACCTCATGGATAAAATGAGTTGTTCTAAAATCCGAAGAGACAAAAAGTCTCGGAGGCTACGAACGACCCCATGAGACCTTCTAGAACACCCCCCTATTAAAAGGTTGGCTCCCAAGAGCCGCTACGTCGAACCTATGAACTTATGTGATTGTGTGCTATATGTATATATATGTGTGGATCATTATTTTTATTATTTCTTTTTCATTCATCATTCATCATGTGCATTCTTGCATCATATTTTATTCAAAAAAAAAAAAAAGAAAGAAAAAAGGATATCATACATATCATGCATGGCATACACGTCATTTTCATAACATTAAGAGAAGACTCCTCTTCTATCTCCAGAACAAGGGACCATTAGGAAGGATAACCTAACATCCCGACCATATTATCCAACAAGATTTAAGCAGAAGAGATCAATGGATCAGCAAAAACAACAGGGTAGCCAACGCACCTGGAGGTCCAAGCCAAAACGATCATTCACTCCGTTGTACATGCCATTGTCTCAAGCCTTGCAACGCCTGCTCAGTCAGAACCTGGTAACTCTGCTACCTCCATACTCAGCTCCGGCTAACCCCGCTCCCGGGTACAAGCATCATGCTAGGTGCGCTTATCATTCAGATAGTCCTGGTCATGATACAGAGGATTGTAGGCCATTGAAGCATAAGATACAAGATTTGATTGACGGAAGGCTCATTGAGTTCGAAGATCCTAGCAAGTCTAACACCATAGGTGGCTAGAAGGAGGATTTCTTAGATCATTAGTTTTGTTTCCATTTGCAATTTCTTTCCGTTTGTTTAAACATTAGTCTTAGGACATATGCTATGTACTTTCCAAAAAAAATCATTAATGCATTGCTTACGTTTGTCTTAATTCATTCCTAGTGTTCTCACTATATTTAAAACTGTGTTTTTACTCGATTTTCTCGTTTGTGATATTCAACTCTAGTGGAAAGTTTTACACCTTTTGAGGGAGAATGACGAAAACGATACCACAATTTCATACACTACGCTTTCGAACAGACCGTGTTGACGATGTACAGGCATTTGTTCAATCCCTAAAATAATGGAGATATAAGGATGTTAATCCCTCGTCAACCCCTTTGAGCCTAAAGAAGTAGGAGTTTTCCTTCATATAAAATAAAACCCTTAATATATAACCTGGGGTAGGGTAGCTGCTCAGTTAACTTAATTATTCCAAGTTGTTCCTTTGAACATAATCACCGATGGTTCCCCATCATCATTAAGTCCGGCAGTCAATGTCCTCAAAGAAAAAGAAAGCAATGCAAGAGCCTGCTAAGTCAAAACCTATTAAGGAGACTTAGGCAAAATTGGGGCATCCCGCTGACTGTAATTTTAAAACAAACAGTCCAGAAAAAAGTTAGGGATAACAAAGTCGAAAAAAGGTTACTATGTACCTTCGACAAAAGGAAAATACTACAAAAAAGGAGAATGACTGCCTTTGCAGATAAACCTTTGGTTTTTGAACCATCACAAATGTCAATGTCACAATTCCCAAATTCTTTTGGAGACTGAATGCATAGTTAACTGAGCATAGGACTGGAGAACATCACGAAGATGGGGATGGGTACAAATGAACTTTGAGCCTTTATCTTTTGTTTCTTTAAACCGTGAACCAGGCCACGTTACAACCCTTAAAAGTCCTAACTGAAGCATGGTTAGTTCGAAAGCATACCGTTACCAAAGGTATCCCGACTCCTTAAGGTCTACTATAACTCTTGAGTTGATATCACTTTCTTACAAAAAAAAAAACTTCGTTTTACTCAAAAAATGTTTTTAAACTTTCAAGACAGACGTATGCATTTGCATTTCATTATAAAGTACACTTGTCTATATAGATTTAAATGTTAACATCAGGGAGAAGTTACATGGGGCATGACTAATGGCTAAAAATCCTACTGACTGACGAAGTAGCTTTTAAAAGCTTGTCAAAAGAAGAAACATCTCTTACGCATGACTGGGATGGCTAATGTGTACACAGGGCATAACCCATCATTATCCCATTTTCATGGGGAAATCTAATCAAGATCCATTGGGGTCTCTCAAGGACGCTGAATAGCCCATGGGGCAAGTCCATTACCTGGGGGCACGTTGCAAAGGTCACTCAGTATCAGATGGTGTCAATGCCAGTCTCACATCCTTTCCAGGAACCTTTATAGGATACTTCTCAATCTGTCCATATAGTCTTCTTTAAGACATTTTCAAATACTTTTCGCCCTTTCTAGGAGCCTTTTTCAGACAGTCTTTTTACAGACCCACCTTCTTGTCCTTTCTATTTTCAAACCCTTTCAGACAGTCTTCTCTAAGACATTTTCCTTTCCAAGAACCTTTTCAGGTAGTCTTCTGTAAGACATCTCTTAACTTTTTTAGTTAGTCTTTTAAGATATATTCAAACTTCTCTTACGCTTCCAAAAAAAACCTTGTCAAACTTTACTTAAAGTACAAAGTCTTTTCTAAGACAGTTCACCATTCTTTCTAGAGTAGTCTTCTTCAAGATGTTTTCCCTGAGCTTTGTTCAAAACCTCGCGTTCCTAAAAACAGTATTTATCCTCTATAGGAATATTTCTGACCCTTTACACAACACATCCCTTTGAGCTTTGTTTAAAGCTCAGTCTTATTTAAGACAAGTTCACGTTTCTTTCCAAGGACCTCTTCAGGTAATCTTATAAAAGACATCATCTCATTCTGAGTACCCAGCAAATCACTATCCGTCAGGCGCGACCGAAACGCATGACTCAGCATCTGCTTCATATTCAAACCAACACTTAACATCAAGGAGACCTCTAAATTGGTCTAATCAAAGACGATCATTCTTGATAAAAAAACCCTTAGATGGGGAAACCACGTTCAGAGGGTTTTCCTAGAACAGGGGCATACAATCCAGAATCCTATTGACTGGGGGGCATATCTTTCAAGAATCCAAACACTGGGGCAATGCATATCAGGCAAGACATGGTGAAATTCGAGTTCCCTCGAAAGGTCCCTCCTTCAGATTAAGGGGCACGTCTCTCAAAGTTTCCAATATTCGGGAAGTCACATTGGCATCATACAAAAAGTATTGTTGCATATTTGATCTTCCCACGCTTGTACTATTTACATCCCGCAGGGTGGGATAAGCATACATGCATAATTCTCATTTATTTTGAGAATCTCATTACATGACACATGCATCATGACATTGCATAAAACTAACGCTGCCTTTTCAGGTCACTTCATATTCAAAAGGATGTTATCATCCAATTACAGTGCAAATACGATCGTATCAACGATTCAATCTTAACAGATACAATTCTAATACCTCATTCCAGGTCTTTCTTCAAAGACAATCCAGAAGCAATCTAAGAATATCTCACCTCTCCAGGTAGTCTTGCCAAGACAATTATCCTAAACCTTTTTAGGTAGTTTTGTTTAAAACATTTCATATCCTTTATAGATAGTTTTGTTTAAAACGTTTCATATCCTTTATAGGAATCTTTTTAGATAGTTTTGTTTAAAACGTTTCATATCCTCTATAGGAATCTTTTTAGATAGTTTTGTTTAAAACGTTTCGCATCCTTTATAGGAATCTTTTTAGATAGTTTTGTTTAAAACGTTTCGCATCCTTTATAGGAATCTTTTTAGATGGTTTTGTTTAAAACGTTTCATATCCTTTATAGGAATCTTTTTAGATAGTTTTGTTTAAAAAGTTTCATATCCTTTATAGGAATCTTTTGTAGATGGTTTTGTTTAAAACGTTTCATATCCTCTATAAGAATCTTTTTAGATATTTTGTTTAAAACATTTCGTATCCTTTATAGGAATCTTTTTAGATAGTTTTGTTTAAAACATATCGTACCCTTTATAGGAATCTTTCTAGGTTAGTCTTGTTTAAGACGTACCGTAACCTCTCTAGGTAAGTCTTGTTTAAGATATCCCGTATCCTATCTAAGAGCCTTTCCAGGTGAGTCCCGTTTAGGACATTCCATATCCTTTCCAAAAAAAAACTTCTCCAGGTTTCATATCTTTTTAAAAAAAGGAGCCTTTCTAGGTGAGTCCTATTTAAGACATATCATGCCTTTCTAGGTAGCTTTCTTAAAATATTTATCCAATCTTTTCTAAGATACACTTAGTTCTTCTAAAGAACTCCTCAGTTAGTCTTCTCCAAGACATTCTTCCTAAGCATTGTTCAAAGCCTACGCTTCTTCGCATCATCCTTTGATATGCCCTATTCAGGAACCTCTTCATGTAGTCTTATGTAAGACATCACTTCCTCTCTCCTCAAATACAATCAAATGATCCAGGTCTGAAAAGCATATGCTTTAGACAAGTACCCTGCTAGGCAAATAGGTGGCATCTATAAGCCCATCTCCCACAGAACTCCTTCCCTACGCAAGCAAATTTCAGGGCATTTCAGTGTCCAATCATCTTCTACCTTTTCAGGTTCAAGAAGATTGAACAGGGGCAGCTGTCATACCCCAAAATTTGCCCTCCATGTTCCATTCACAATGATTCAAGGTTCAAGATTCAGTGCCAAAGCTTTGCTCAAACAATCCCCAAGATCCACAGTCAACTGATTCAAACTTGAAGGTCAACTGCAATCAAAGCATGATTCAAACTATGATCATTGGTCAAACATCAAGTATAGAGGTGAATAACCATCATTTGATCAAAGATTGATCATGATTCCATTAATAGAAACTCAGAGATGAACAGATGCAAAAAGGTTCAAATTAGGGTTTCTTAGGAGAAAGTCAACCCAACTTTGACTGGGCATAACTTTCACATGGAACATCAAAAATTCCCCACTCAAAGCCTATTTTGAAGGAAATTGGATTCCCTACAACTTTGTCTCTCACAAGCCAGGGCTAGAAATGATTCATTTGAGAGATACAATGCAAAAGATTACAGGTCATTTTCAGGCATCCTCCAAAAGCAGTTTTTTCCCAAAGAAGATATGATCAAGATAAAAGCTCCAAATGAAAAATATAATCCAAAGTGGCTTATAGAGGACTTCTTGAGGTTTCCAAAAAGTCTTAGAACTCCCTCATAGCTTAAAAATTGAGTGAGATATGATTGATCAAAGTTGGGCGATTTGTGAGGACCAAATGTGAAATAAAGGAGGTCTAAGTTGGATTTCTTGCAAATGGGCCTATATTCTATGACTTAAACTTGGTCCACAAGCTACCCAAACCACATGCCACAAATTTTGCCTTCTATTTTAATTAATATAATTTTATTTCATTTTTTTAATGATTTAAAGTAATTTAATTAAAAGAAAATCAAATATTGTGTCAAAAATATTCACATAAATTACTTTCAATCAACATTTATGGCTGAAAATCATATATTTTCGTGGATTATTGGTGGAGAAAGGATTGATACAAAATCATGACCAAAATAGTAGCTTAGGATTCAAGAAATAAAAATCAAATTTTCAAACATGGCAATATTGGATGCAAATGCTTTGGGCTCTCTTTGTTGACCTAATTACATTCTCCTATAAGTACATAACACAAGGCAACAGAATAGGGGTTCAAGAATTCGGAAGAAAGAGCACAGCCTAGAACAAAAATATTCATCCAAAACTCAAGATCGGATTCAAAGAATTGGGAGTTTTCAAAGCAATTTAAGGATCACAAAAGCTTCCTCAAGGGATTGTGAACGTGTTTGGATCATTGCTCTGCATCAATAACCCCAGAACGTTCTCCTATAAGCCGAGGTAAGCGACTTTAAACTTTGAGTCGATTAACATGATTCACGCATTTATATGTTAATTGGTTTATGTATTATGCTTTGTGCAATTGCTGTGAACAATTCTGGAACATTAATTGAGATTCTGGGCGCGTTTGATATATATCACCATTGTTAGGTCGGAGAGTTTGATTTGGGGCTTTTTGCTAGGGGTGAAATTAGAGGGATTTAAGGGCATAGTCATGTTCGTGAGGTTCAGACGAAGGGGATGATGGGGTCGCGAAAAGTTTATACTCAAACGTGGGCTATTCGCTATTTTTTGGTGCCGTTGCTACGAAGGATTTTTTGTAGCGAAATCGTAGCAAACTGTTGCAGGAAACTCAGGTCTTCTTTGAGGAAGACGATGAGGTGTCAGTGCATTATTGGCGTGTTTGAATTTGGCGCCTGTTCTATTTGGTCTTTTTGGATTATCAATATAATATCATGGGCGAGATTGACAAACGACTAACTAGCTTAGTTGGGATGGCAAGCGTGTGTGGTGTGTGTCCCAAGGGTCCAGGGTTCGATCCCTGGCCCTTTCATTTATTTTTCTGGATTTATGTCCTTTATCCCATGCGCTGCCAACCATAATGTCTACCATACACCTTCAAAATCTGAACCCTAGGATGTGCCTTCAGCCTAATCTAACGTCCCTGATCTGATGGTTTATACCATGTACCCTCAAGGCTGCCATACAGGATCTAAATCCTAATATACTTAATTAATTTCTATTATTTATTTTGTTTTAATTAAAATATCTTTTAATATATTAATTGTATAATAATTATTATTTTTTATAAATAAATTATTATGTGATATTTATATTAAAAGTTCTAATTCGTTGTTCGCGTCGATTAAATCGATTAATCGTTATGGGCAATGATAATTTTAATTAAAATATCATGTAAATAAATTACAAATCAAATCATATTTGATTAAATGGTTTCGACTATCTTATTAGTCGCGATGATTAATCTTTCTACTGTTCTAATTCTAATTTGTTATTATTTGTAATCGTATTAATCGATTATGAGGGGTAACAATACAAAATAAAATTCACAAAAATAATAAAATACATTAATTCATTATTAGTGATAATCGAATCAATCGATTTGAATTGGTAATGATGCAAACCTCCTAATCTGTTAACTATGGCGATTGAATCCATTGATCGTTGCGGTTAATAGTGCTAAATCAAATCAGGGTTGTACGCCCAAACTTCAAAACACTTTCCAAACATCTTTCAAACTTCAATTTCAAAATACGGATTTTTATCCTCATTCAATACAACTTCAAACCTTCAAATAAAATTTCAAACCTTAAGGGCGTACAACCCGTCGCCCGAACTACGTTGACTCTGATTCTCCCTAAGGAGATACGTAGGCACTTGGCAACAAGGCGAGTCCCCCTCCACAAAATCTCAATTTTCCCCCTGTTCGATTCTTTAGCTATAAAACCTTAACAGTTAGCCATAAACCTTTATCTTTAAATGTTAGCCTTTAGGAAAGGGTTGAGGGTGCCTAACACCTTCCCTCGACCTGAATATAGTATCTTACCCCGATCTCTCAACTACGTAAGGTTTCCTATTCGCCTTGGTAGAATAGGTGGCGACTCTAAAGCTAAAATTTTTAGGCAGGTTGCTACAGGAACAATTTCAACTGTTGGAGGCAACTCGGGAGGGGGTTAACGAGAGAGCATATTACACTTGGGACACACTTTGTGAGAGACACACGACTTGTCCACCTAAAAGCTTTAGGTGATAGGTGTTTGGGTTCTCTCACTTATAAAGTGTTCATTCTTCCATTTTCTAACCAATATGGGACTTCTTCCTCACACTTAATTCTCAACATAAACAACTTTAAAAAAGTTTTCGTAGATACATCTATTGAACAAATCAACGTAAATAAAAAAAGTGTTTCAGGAGATATACCTCCAAAAATAGGAGTTTTTTTGAAAACGCACATGGTGTGTGAGAGATCCACGGGGTAGAATAAGAGATTTTCATAAATTAATCCGAGATGAACCGATAATGCTATTGACACCTCCACCAATCAATTGAAAGAGAAAGTCAATCAAATTGGCGCCTCCATCTATTTTAAATACGGGGCGCCAATTTAGTCAAAGTGCATTATATTTTGTTTTTATCATTAACTTTTAAAATTATTAATAATTTATTAATATAATTAATATAAATAATTATATAATTAATTATATTATTAACGTTTTGCTATATTAAAATAGTTAATATCACAAATTAATAAGTAACAAAAATAAAAAATATAGTACTAATTTTGTATAATAAAATTTGGATTATATGAGAGAATATTTTTTTACATTATTGATTTGACCCAGTTGATTTAAGTGACCACTGCTTTCACTCTCCCGAGACCGTATCTCTCATACAAGTCTCGAAGGATTCGTCTGAGGTGTTTGATAAGAAGTCTCGAGTGTCACTTCAAGAAAGTCTCGTAACTCTCGTCAACTTTATGAACCTAGTTCATTGTCGTCATAATTGAGTCTGTTGCCCATGTTTTCGTAGTTATGTTATGTTATTTGTGTTGATTAGATATCGGTCGATCGATAACGAGGTTGGTTGAATGATGAAGTTGGTGTGAATGTTTGGGATGGAGAAAAGGGTAATAAGTATTGTGGTGTTTGGTAGTCTATGTTTTTTAAATGTTTTGGTAAGTGTATGATGGGTTGGTTGGCTGTGTTTGTTGGTGTTGGGATTGATAAAAAATTTGTGGTTATTGTTATTATAGGGTATGTTATTGGTATTGTGGTTATGTGATAGGCATGTATCAGTCGTAGGTTAAGATGATTGTTGGTTGGTAATTTTGTTGGCTTGGAGGTTGAGTGTAAGTGTGTTCGGTTAGAGGTTAGGTGCTCTTGACTAACTAGTTCACTAACTGTGCTCATGGATAATATTGACCAAACTACTATGCAGTTGGTTTAGTGAGCAGGTTCATGAGTAACCCTCTTCCAAAAGGATAATGAGGTTCATCAATGGAACACTTCATCACGGTTTCTTCTTTCCACAAGACAAAGGCAACAACAAGCTCGAGCTGATGGTTTTTTATGGTGATTTGTGTGGAGACAAGATTGATATGAGAAACACAACTAGATACATTTTTAAATTCTTAAGAGCACTTGTGTCATGGTGCTCAAAGAAGCAATCAATGATTGCTTTACCTAGCTGTGAAGCTGAATATGTTGCGGGTGTTGTTGCAACTTGCCAAGCAAATTGGCTCCAATTCCAATTGAATGACTTGATGATTAAGATAGAAGATCAATCAAACTACAAATAGATAACAAATTAACAATCAATCTAGACAAAAATCCAATTTCACATGGCAAGAGAAAGCACATAGAAACCAAATTCTACTTTCTTAGGGATCAAGTCACCAAATGGAAACTTGAAGTTTTGTAATTCCCAACAAAAGAATAAGTGGCTGAAGTTCTCATTAAGGTCATCAAAATATTGCAATTCTTAAAGTTGAGAGAAGAATTTGGAGATATAGCATTTGATAGCTTGATTGAATTAAGAAGGGATGTTAAGTGTAATCTAAATAATAACAATGCTAGGTTGTTACTAAGAAAAGTAAATTAGAGTTGGTTAGTTTTAGTTGTTTGTTTAGTTTGTTATAGGGCTGAAAATGAGTCGAGTCGAGTCGAACTCGCCTCAGCTCAGTTCGAATCGTTAAGAATTAGCCGAGTTCGAGTTCGAGTTTAAGACAAATTATTTTTTCAGCTCAAACTCGACTCGTTAAGAATTGGCCGAGTTTGAGTTCGAGTTCGAGTTTATCACGAACTTTTTTCCAGCTCAAACTCGACTTGTTAGAAGTTCACGAACATCTCGGTTCAACTCGTTAGATTACTCTTGTTAGGTTCAACTCGCTTATTTCACGGACTTAAAAGTAATTTTTTAAAGTCTACTTTTTTATATATATATTTGACATTTTAAATTAATATTTTTTAAATAAAAAAATATTAAAATAAAATAAAAGTTATAAGATTGAAATTTATACGATGTTAATTTTATTTGAATAATTATTTGTAGAAATATTTTTCTCACTTGAGAATATAAATTATCAATTATAACCACTAGATTAAAATAAAATATGATACTAAGTGTTAGAGCAAATCTTCAAACCTACTCTTAAAGACAATATAATCTATCTCATATATAATCGAGTTGACTCATGAACCTAACGAGTCGAACTATGTATAGTTTAAGTTCAACTTATTTACTTAACGAACTTAATTTTTAGTTAATACTCAACTCATTGGTTCATGAACCTAGTTCAACGATTTAATTTTCGAATAGAATTTCAAACTATTTTCGAGTTAGTTTAATTCATTGCCAACCCTAGATGTTATGAATTGTTTTGCAAGTTACACGAGTTGTGTATATAAACAATCACCAAATGTAATACAATTCCAACTCTTCTCTATTATTTTTTTTTTGTTATTCCCACAATAAGATTTATCTCACATGTCGCAATAAACTTTTCAAAATTTCCTTGTCGATCCATATATTTTTAAAATTTTATAAATTGGTCTTTCAACTTTTTTGAAATTTAGATTCAATTTAAAATTTTTATTTTTAATCACATATCATTACATAGTGATGCTTTTACGATAAATTCTTTTAACTTAAAAATTATGGGCAATCAAAGCTTAATGATTAAAATATAAATTACTTTATCGAAATAAAAAGATTTACGAATAATAGCTCATTTGAAATATTTAAATCGCCTAGATTTCTAATTTTCTTTGAATTTATTAATTATCGTAATTGAAAATTTTAAGAGAATTATAGTAAAAACAAAATCTTCATTTTGATGGTTATTTTTATAAAAATTTAAAATTTTAAAAGAGTCATTTTAAATTATTAAAATAGGGATTAATTTCAATTGTTTTTTAAAAGATAAAAATTAATTTTCAATTTTAAAAAAAGTATAGGGACCATTTTGCAAAATCCATAAAATACAACCTATACCAATTTTAAATAGTCATTAGTTATAAAGATTAATTTGAGATTCATATCATACGTATAGGATAATAAAATTTTAAAAATTAGTTTTTAGGTGGTATTTGAAATTTTATAAATTTAGTTTAACAAAATAATTCATAAAAATTCTTCACTCTTTGTTGTGAAAAACGATACCAATAACAAAGTATAATAGGGAATTATAGGGGAGAAGAAGAACACAATAATTGGTTATAACCGTTATTCTTTTACTTTTTCTTAAAACAAGATTACAAATTTACAAGAATAACAAATAACCTCTCTCACCCTAAATTAGGATTTGCAGCTTAGCAATGATGAGAGACTAGTATGCTATTTATAATAAAACCTAACATACTAACTAATGGGCTTTTTCCACAAGGCCCATTACACAAGTCAACTTAATAAACAAGCTAACTTAACAAATTAGGGTTTAAACACTAAAACCTAATTTAACATGCTAACAACCCTAGCATCTTCGACACAAGCATGTGAACAACCTTCGACTTCATGCTTAACCCTGTCGAACCAAGAAGCTACCCTTCGGCCATACTAGAGTTCGATCCAAAATCTCACAAATCTCCACCTTGGATCTAACTCTACAACATCAAGGGAACAAACTAGCTTTCTTCATGCAGCTTTATCAGCTGCATACAGTGGAAAAACTTGCAACTCGGCAATGTCTTGGTGATCATATCAGCAGCATTGTCTTCAGTCGAAACCTTCAGCACTTGGACTTCTCCACGCTCGATTACTCCTCTGACGAAATGCAGCCTCATATCAATGTGCTTAGTTCGCTCATGATAGGCTGAATTCTTCGACAGGTGTATTGCACTTTGACTATCACATTTAACAGTGATACCTCGACCTTGAAGTTTCAGCTCCTTCGCAAAACCTTCAAGCCACAATGCTTCTTTCACAGCTTGAGTTAATGCAATGTACTCCGCTTCAGTGGTTGATAGAGCAACAACCTTCTGAAGTGTTGCTTTCCAACTAATTGCTGTGCCAAACATAGTGAAAACATATCCAGAAATAGATTTCCTGGAATCCATATAACCTGCATAATCAGAGTCGACATATCCTTCGATTACTGCTTTACCATCTTCACCCAAGGCTCCACCATAAATTAGGACTCTATTCAGAGACCCATTTATGTACCTTAAAATCCACTTCAATGCTTGCCAGTGAGCCTTTCCAGGATTCGCCATGTACCTGCTTACAAGACTTACTGCGTATGCTATGTCGGTTCTCAACCTCTTTACCTTTCTGCCAGTCTGATTTTCAACCAGAGTCTTCCAACTTTTAAAATTCTCAAAAATTTCATCCTTAGTCTTCTGGATGAATACCCATAATTTTCTGGAATAATCATCTACTATGGATAGAAAATACCTTGCTCCTGAATGTGATGGACACCTTGCAGGCCCCCAAAGATCAGCATGGATGTAATCAAGGGATCCATGTGTTCTTTGTTTGCCTTTGTTGAACTTCACTCTGCAAGATTTTCCAAGTACACAGGGTTCACAAAACTTCAGCTTTTCGACTTTGTCTCCACCAAGCAGATTTTGTTTCCCTAATTCGACCAGACCCCTTTCACTGACATGGCCCAATCTCATGTGCCAGATTTCTGTTTTCGACAAAGGTTTCGTGGATGCAACATTTGTCGAACCACTTACAACTTCAGCCTCAAGGGTATACAAGCCTTGTTTCTTCACGCCTCTCAAGACTTCCTTCGAACCCTTCATGACTCTTAGGATACTTTTCTCTCCTTGGAAAACATATCCTTTCTTGTCGAATTCACCAAGAGAAAGCAGATTTCTCTTCAAATCAGGAACAAACCTGACTTCAGTCAACAACCTTATTGACTCATCATGGAGCTTGAATCTAATAGATCCAATACCTGCAATCTTGAGAGCCTTGTTGTTTCCCAGCAATACTGATCCACCATCTTGATCACATAATTCCTCGAACAAGTCTTTGTTTGGAGTCATGTGCCAAGTGCACCCTGAATCCATAATCCACTCTCTTCTCGAGTCACTGCTTGAAACTACAAGAACATCAGATGATTCAAAATCATCTTGAACAATGGCTGCATTGCCATTATCCTTACCTCCATGATCTTTCAGGCGTTCAGGGCACACCTTTCTTGTGTGACCCTCCTTCTTACAATGGTAGCATCGAATGCCAGATGCTTCGCCACTGTAAGTCTTCGACTGGCTTTTGCCTTTCTTCTTGTCGAACTTACCATCCTTTCGTAAGAGTTTTCCTTTAACGGCCAAGCCTTCGCCAACTGTCGAAGGTTTATGCTCCTTTCGTTCATTCAAGTCTTTAGAGTACAAGGCTGATTGAACTTCTTCAAACGTCAGGGACTCCCTTCCATACAAGAGAGTTTCTTTGAAGTGAGCATGTGATCGAGGCAAAGAACACAATAGTAACAGCGCTTGATCTTCATCATCGATCTTCACATCAATATTTTCAAGATCAAGAATCAGCTTGTTGAACATATCCAACTGCTCAGCCAATACTTTGTCTTCAATCATCTTGAATGAATACAAAGCTTGCTTCAGGTAGAGTCGATTTACCAGCGATTTGGTCATATACAAACTTTCAAGTTTCACCCATAACCCTGATGCCGTCGTCTCCTTTGATACCTGCCGGAGAACCTTATCACCAAGGCTCAACAGAATTGCGCTGTGTGCTTTCTCGATCATAGTTGTCTTCTCCGCTGCCGTTAATGCAGCATTCATGGCTGCCTCTCCCTTCAACGCTTCCAAACAACCCTGCTGAACCAGTAGGGCTTTCATCTTCAAGCGCCACAGACCGAAATCATTCACTCCAGTGAACTTTTCAATCTCATACTTTGTTGAAGGCATCTTCTCCACGCTCACCGCACCAATTTGTTGTGAAAAACGATACCAATAACAAAGTATAATAGGGAATTATAGGGGAGAAGAAGAACACAATAATTGGTTATAACCGTTATTCTTTTACTTTTTCTTAAAACAAGATTACAAGTTTACAAGAATAACAAATAACCTCTCTCACCCTAAATTAGGATTTGCAGCTTAGCAATGATGAGAGACTAGTATGCTATTTATAATAAAACCTAACATACTAACTAATGGGCTTTTTCCACAAGGCCCATTACACAAGTCAACTTAATAAACAAGCTAACTTAACAAATTAGGGTTTAAACACTAAAACCTAATTTAACATGCTAACAACCCTAGCATCTTCGACACAAGCATGTGAACAACCTTCGACTTCATGCTTAACCCTGTCGAACCAAGAAGCTACCCTTCGGCCATACTAGAGTTCGATCCAAAATCTCACACTCTTATAATTCTTTAATTTATTTTTAGAAAAATATGTGAATATTATATTTAACATTTAAAATTATATTCCCTTGTAACATTCTCTCGTTCAAATTCAAATAAGTTATAATTGAGATTCCTTAAGGTATTATATATTTATTAGGTAATTTAAATGTAAATTTCATTGTTGGGATGACAAATTTTAAAAATTTAAAATAAATAGATTTTATAAATATTTTTCATTATTATAATTGTTTTTAAAATTAAAAAGTACCTAAAATTCATGAATTTGAAATGCATTCTTTAATCTAAAATATATACATATATATATATATATATTATATATATATATATATATATATATATATATATATATATATATATATATATATATATATATATATATATATATATATATATATATATATATATATATATAATTTTGTAAATTGATCTTTAAAAATTAAAATTAAAAAGAATTTAGTCCCTATTATTTCAAAAAATTGTAAATATAGTTCATATAGATTTTCAAAAGTTTTAATCTATTCCCTACATTTTAAATTTTTTGATATTTCAAATTTGATCTAAATCTTCTAAATTCACATTTTTGTATTACTTTATATCATATACCCATACTTTCAATTCAAAACTTTTATTTATTTATTTAAAATAGCCCAACAAAATTTAATAATAATAAAGAATTTGATCACTTTATCCAAAAATATTATATAAAATAAATAAAGTTCAATTGAAACATGTAAATTGCTTATAATTTTAGTTACTCCATCTAACAAGACTCTTAAAATAATTTAATGCTGACCTTTTCCTCCAATGTGTTAGTTAGTGATGTTCACATCAAAATAGCTTAGGTTTAGCCCAAAGGAGAAATTACTTGTGAGATTAGATAGTGGAGAAGGTTAACTCCCACAATGAGCACAATGATGATATTGTCCACAAATAGTGTGTATAGAAGAGAATGCAATACATTGTTTAGAGAAAAGTATTATCAAAAGTGTCACGCATGGAGAATAGTGGGCAAGTGTGAGTAACATTATACCATTCTCTTCTCTTATTTCCTAACCAACAACCCAACTTCTCAACCGACCTAGCCAAAAGTGCTCACATGCATGGTTAAGTCTGTTATGTGGGCCCATATACATGCGGTCAAAAGAAGAAACAAGTCTAATCTGTATATATCTCTCAATCAAAAATATTTGGACATACATATTAGGTATATGAAATATTAGTTTTAAGTTTATCAAGGTTATGTGCATCTTAATCACACTATAAAAATATTATTTAAGTTGATCTAAACTTTGCTCTAATATAATTAGAGGTGTCAAAATGGATCTGGTATGTAGCACAAATTCGTTGTGTCCGGACGAATTAATACTTTACGTTTGCATTTTATAACGTGTATGTCCTATTATGTGTTTTTTTTTTAACTTTTACGAGCAAACATTAAAATAATTTTATTTTATAATTTTTTAGGCTTTAAAGCTGCGGTGGTTGGAATTGAAGAGTGTCTTTTACCTTCGATATGTAAACATTGTGAGACTATTTTAGTTGGTGCGAAACAAATATGACACCTCCAATGTTTATCCAATAATACAAGTTGTGTGAGAACAGAGAATATTGGGTTGTTGCTCATTCATATTTTAAAATAGAAGTGAAGCCATCCCAATCACAATAGAACAACAGCACAACTACAATTGACACTACATTAACATTTCATATCTTTTCTTCAACGTTACAAATAAGCAAAACCAGTCAAAAGTTGTTTTTAGTGGAGTGAAAGCAATAATTAATATATATTCAAAACACAACACAAGTACTAAATAGTGATGAAGGGTTGTTACCTTAATTTTTTAATGTTAATGTGCGCCGTTGATTTTGTCACGGACTAGAAAATGACACACTGTGATTCTGCACTAGCCGCAAAATCAAAGTGGACACTGTGCATGCCTATGCTAAGGATAGAAAATCATATTTGATGTCTTTTTTCATTTTTGTTTCTTTGACATTATTATTGTTGTTTTTATG
Source organism: Vicia villosa (assembly GCF_029867415.1). Classification (NCBI taxonomy): domain Eukaryota; kingdom Viridiplantae; phylum Streptophyta; class Magnoliopsida; order Fabales; family Fabaceae; genus Vicia; species Vicia villosa. The sequence continues at coordinate 50,532,898 of NC_081181.1, read as the reverse complement.
TAATAAAAAAGGGAACACTTATCTTTGCTACTTTATTTGCTTCCACTCATTGTAGTTTAAATTATTATTATTTAAAATTTGTTTATTGATTACAAAAAAGTTGAGTCCCCACGCCAAGGAAGGAGTGGCCTTCTCCGTAGACTATTATTATTTACACATGTCTGCCACTTTGTTTCTTTTGTTTTTTTGAACCAAACAGAATCATACTTTATGTTATTCAATTCATATTTCGCCCAGGATAAATTAGTGGAATCTTTCAAGTATAGTGCATATAGAAATCAATTTTGTTTCATAATACGTGCATGTTTGAATGCAAGATGAGATTTTTTTTTTGAAAACACTAGCTAGATAAATATATTAATGGGAATTCTAAATAAGGGTGACAAAACGGGTATGAGAGAATCTAATAAATAGGGTTAAATATTTAAGTCTTCACCCTTTAATGTGTTTGTCCCATTTTTTTTAGGTTTTTAGGGGCATGGTAATTTAATAATTTTTTTTGTTTTTAGACTTAAAATGGGTAGTGTCCGCGGGTTTTCTCCGTCCTAACTTTTTTACGGGGTGGACCTAAGTTTTAGGCCCGCAAACTCAATTATGCCTGTCCTATTTTTCGGGGGCTTTTGCGGGCGGGCCTAAACGAGGTGGGCATGCCCGTTTGTCACCGCTAATTCTGTGACACATTATGGAATTTAAATCCTCTCATCTCATTTCTCTCATATTTTCATCATTATGTCTTATTATCAATTATTTGATCTATTATTCTCTCTCCGTTGTACTATTATTTTGTTGATAGTGTGATAATCCACTATTGGATTGCAAATATGAGAGAGAACTGAATTAAAATAGTATGAGAGAATCTAATTTTCACATTGTGTTTAGAGCAAATTCAAACAAAATAGTCACATAGATCCTATCATACTGAAGATTTTTACCTACTAAAGAAGGAAATCGGGATACTAATCCAAGAAGGACACATCAAGAAATATGTGAAGGGCGACGTTTCCCATGCATTAGACAAGACTAACTCACGAGGGCGAGAGACGTAGAAAGTTATAGGTCCAACAAAGAAAAATAAGCATCCTAAGATGAGGGTAGTAAAGTTTTGCGCCACATGCTTAACACTATATCAGGAGAATTCGTTTGGGGCGGGGAGACTAACTTCACCCGCAGTACACTCGCCAAATCTTGAATATAGAAGACCGCCCAGACGCTGAGGCCGAAGGCGGAACCCAAGCGCCCGAAGACATAGTCTCTTTCTCTGAGAAAGATACAGATGACATTCACCCTCACAATGATGATCTCATGGTCATTACTGTTAAATGCGACGAATGAGATATTAAAAGAGTTCTCGTAGACTAGTGGAGTTTTGTAGACATTCTATATTGGGAGGAATTTGAAAAACTTTGCCTCGACCCTGAAGACTTGAAACCCTTCAAAGGTTCGTTGGTTGGATTATTTGGAGAACGTGTACAATTAAAAGGATATATCACCTTGAAGACCACTTTTGGAGAGCAGGATCAAGGTAAAGAAATAAAAGTCAGATATTTGGTTATTAATGCCCCCTCTTCCTACAATATGATTATTGGACGACTAACTTTTAACCAGCTGAGCGTCGCCTTGTCCACTATGTATTTATGCTAGAAGTAACTACTCCCTAATGAGCGAGTGAGAGTTATCCAAGGAGATCACAAGATCGCCAAGAAATGTTACAAATAGAGCCTTAAGTTGAAAAAGGTCCACACTGCGGGCAGGAAGGCAAGAAAAGTGGGCTCAGGAATAAAACCACCAGGAGAAACCTACAAGGGCGATGAGGCTCCCTCTCTAACCACTGAGGAGATCGAAGATTGAAGGTCCAAAAGGGATGCCCTTTGGAGACATCTACATAATTATTGTTTATTTTCTTTTCTTTAATTACTATTTAGCTGCTTTATTGTTAATTTTTATAGTCGAGTATTGTATCTTTGCGATTTGTAAGGACAAACAATTTCATAGAGTGCACTCTTTTTCATCTACGCTCTTTTATAGCGCGTGGCTTTTTTAATTAGGCACCTCATTTTATTATTTTAAAAAATCCATGTTGGATATTCTTTTCTTTGCAGGAAACCTAAAAGCTTAAAAGAAGATCACTATAGAGGCGATTAAAACGTTGAATTTTTAAGGGGGTTTCTTGTCGTCCATATTAGCGATAAAAAATATTGGATCTTTAAGTATAATCCTTTCGCCTATAAAGACGGTCAAAGATGTTGGATCCTAAATGAGATCCTTATCATCCATAGAGGCGATAAAAGGTGATAAATCTTTAAGTGAAATCCTTACCTACACTGAATTTTTAGTTTATATTTATATCACCATATCTTTTATTCTCACAAGTATTTGTTTAAATTAATTTTTAGACAATACATCATACATGTATTGCACAAGGTACATGCGTTGCATAATTGGAAACTATACAAGAATATATTTTAGTTACTTTTTAGATTTAAATATTTTTATTCTCTTTTTTAAAAAATTAAAATTTTAATTCTCCCATTTTAAAATTAGTTTACCTTCTTTGTCTTCAATATCTTAACCATTTTAGTGAAATTCTAGGATGCATCCAACTAAATTCTAAACAATTTTATTAATTTCTTAAAATAAAATTATATATTTGAAAACTAAGACCGTAATTAACATTTTTGCAAAATACAAGAAGCCTTCATCCATTCACTTTTAGTGGCCAACATATTACCAAAGCATTAGGATATAAAATTGAAATGCACTGAAACTCCTAAACAAGAAAACATTTGAGTCTCCATATGTTAAAGTGTTACGTACAAAATATTATATTTCCCCAAAAAATCTTAATTAATCACAATAATTAGTACTAAAAATATAAAATGATTCGATGGCATTTTGGTTATTACACGAAAAACCAGTAACAATAAAGTAATTTGATACAAATCTTTGCCTACAAAACCCTCTCCCTTTCGTTCTCTTTCTGCACAGTTACAATTCTCAAACGGAAAGAAACAAACTCTGAACAAGAAAAGAAAAAATAACAATGAGAACCCAACGCCCTCACCAACTCTTCCTATTATCCATCATCATCTTCGCATCTACATTCTCATATCTCCAACCAGTAACCGCCACCGGAGAACAACCTCCGACCACCGGAACCACCGGCGACACCGAATTCATCCGTTCAAGCTGCAACACAACACTCTACCCTGACATATGCTACACTTCCCTCTCTCGTTACGCCAATGCAGTCCAACAGAATCCCGGCCAACTCGCTCGCATCGCCATCGCCGTAAGCTTCTCCAAAGTCCACCGCACCGCCTCCTACCTCTCCAACCTCACTCGCGTCGCCGATTACGGCGGAAACTCCCGCGCTGCTCTCGCTCTCCACGATTGCTTCTCAAACCTCAACGACGCGGTGGATGAAATTCGCGGCTCGATTAAACAGATGCGCCAGATAGGAGCCGCCGGCAATTCCGCCGGCGCCGATTCGTTTCTTTTTCAGATGAGTAACGTCCAGACGTGGATGAGCGCGGCGCTTACCGATGAAGAAACGTGTACCGATGGATTTCAAGATGTGGAGAATTGTCCGATGAAAACGGACGTTAACGATCGTGTGACGAAGGTGAAGAAGTTCACGAGCAATGCTTTGGCGTTGGTTAACGGTTACGCCAGTAAAGGAATGCCGTGAGATTGTAACCGTTGGATTTGGTTATTATCTTTTCCAATCTCAGAGTTTTTCGATTAAGGAATAGTTTTACTTTTTATTATTACTGTGTAGTGTGTGAATGTGAACAAGTAAGAACTGAAATGTGAATGCTTAATGTAAATTTTGATTTTGTTGTTAGTGAGAAGAAAAAAACAATCGCATGTGGATGGTTTCACGTGAGTTCTGTGCGCAAGAATTCAAGAATAGAGATTAGAGTGTAGATATAAAAACAAAAACAAAAAATAGGCACAATTAAAAATTGTGAAGATGTGAAATAGTAGTAATGTATTGTGTGAAGGTAAAGGAATTTGTGTGAGTTTTTAATTTATTGTGGTTATGTATGTTTTAAAGATTAAGATGATATTTTTAGAACCTTACTTTATATTGTTTGGTTTATTTTAATTTTTGATAAAGGTTGGTGGCATGGTTTATTTTAATTTTTGATAAAAGTTGGTGGCAAAGCGAATCTGATTTGTTTGATATTGTTTATTTTATCTATGTTTTTTTTAAAATAATATGTCAAAATATTAAATTTTTTATGTGGAGATATTAACATGAATTTTTGTAATTTTTAAGATTTAAAGATGATGTCTAAAGAGTGGTTTCAAGTTCTTCGAGGAGGCTTCGGAGTTTTTTAAATCGTATCTTGGTAAGGATCGACTCGATAGTCACACTACTAGAATAGTTGTGGTGTAGTTTCATTTTGTTTTTTTAGCTTTAACCCTCATTTAAAAAATAAAAAAAAACTGTCTTATCCTCAATTTTTTTTAAGGAGAATAAAGATTTTAAGTCTCCATCCTAAACAATTTGTCGTTTTTGCCCCCTAATTGGTGGTCATAATTTTATATGGAAAAACTATATTATTATTACATGAATTATATTATACACTGTGATATTGTGATATGAGTAGTTATAGTTAAAAGGTTATTTTAATTTTTATGATGCCCAAGTGTGCTTTAATTTGATTTGAAATTGTTTTGACTTATGTCTGGTTTGGCAGTTTCTTTTATCACGAGGAAGCCACCAAAATTTGCTTTTTTTACTTTTGATAATTAAACATGTTTGAAACGTCTGTCATTGTCCACCACAATCTTTAACCAAACAGGCTTTTGCTGTTTGGTAATTTTTGGGGGTGTAAATTCGGTTGTTTGAGTAAGTTAATATTGTGCAAATCATAATAGCTGGTTTATTAATTCACATCTAAAACACAACTTTAGTAGTTAAACAATATTCTGTACTATGCATGTCTTAGAGGATACTCTCTACTATACTCGGTGGGAGAAAGGGTTGTTTTATTTCTCTTTCATATAATATTATTAGTTTGGGGGATATGATTTGCAATGATCATGAGTCATGACATCGACATTCTCCCTAATCTCATATTCTAAATATATAGTTTTGGCTAATTTTTATTTTTTTGATTTTTAATTTTGTTTTATAAAATTTTAAAAACAGAAAAAAACATATGTTTGTTTACTAAAGAGATGAAAAAAACTGTTTAGTAAATTTAGTTTTAAAATATATTTTAAATTTGTACTGTTAACTTTTTTACGTCATTTTCTTAAATTTAAAGTTTCGATGAAATTTAATATTAAAGAAGAGACTAATTTACCATTTTTAAAAGCTTTTAGAGTTAATTTTGAAAATTTAAAACATGGGAAGACTAACTTACAAAACTCATAAATAAGGACACTAATACCACCAAGTTTGATTAATTAAATAATGTGTTTGAATGAGGTAATTGAAAATTAAAAAACAAAATTTTAAATAATTTAAATGATTCAATTAAAATACAATTATTTTCAAATTATTTTTTTAGATTAAGTATTTAAATGACTCATTGTTAAATTTTTGTAAGTATTTAAATAAGTGTAGGGAACTGAGAGCCCTACACATAACCATATTGATGTTGAAGCCATGAGAAAAGGGAAGCAACTTAGTAGAGCAAAGACTGTATCTTCAAAGTCATGTTACTCAACAGGAAATTGAAGAGGCTCTGAAAGGTATCAGTGACTTAAAAAGCCCTGGTATTGATGGGTATGGAGCCAAGTTCTTCAAAACTACTTGGCACATTATTAAGGAGGATGTTGTTGCTGCCATTCAGGAATTCTTCAACCAGGGGCAACTGCTTAGTAACTTTAACAAGACTGTTATAACATTGATCCAAAGACATCTAATGTGAGTTGCATCAAGGATTATAGACCTATTGTTGGTTGTACCACATTCTACAAAATTATTGCTAGAATCCTCACTACCACATTGAGAAAGATTATGCAAGGTGTTATCAGTATGTGTCAAGCTGCATTTGTGCCAGGACAACATATCCATAACCATATTATGCTAACCTATGAGCTTATTAAAGGTTATGGTAGGAAGAATGGTCCTCCTAGATGCATGATGCAAGTAGACCTCCAAAAAGCCTATGATATGGTGGATTGGCAGGCTCTCAAGAGTATTATGGTGGAACTGGGCATACCTAACAAATTCATAGAGTGGATCATGGCTATAGTGACCTCAGTATCCTATACTTTCAACATTAATGGAGAAATGACTCAGGCAATGCAAGCCTGCAGGGGTATTAGACAAGGGGACTCCATCTCCCCCTTGCTTTTTGTTCTGATGATGGAATATATGAATAGACTACTAATGAAGATGCAACAAGATACCAAGTTCAATTACCATGCAAAGTGTGAGCAATTGGGCTTATCCAATCTCACATTTGCAGATGACATACTCCTCTTATGCAGAGGAGATATTGGTTCGATTGACGTGATGTTAAATATTGTTCATATTTTTTCTATGTCCACATGTCTTGTTGTTAATCCCCAGAAATGCAAGCTCTTTTGTGGAGGGGTAGATGATACTACAAGAACAATCCTGAAGGAGAATATTGGCTTTGAAGAAGGAGTGTTGCCTGTAAAATACCTTGGTGTCCCTTTGACCAACAAAAGGCTCACCATCACACACTATCTGCCTCTCATTGACAAGATAGTTGGGAGGATTAAGCATTGGACGTCCAAACTGCTGAGCTATGCAGGAAGGATCCAGTTAATCCAAAGTGTACTATTTGCTATCACACATTATTGGATCCAATGCTTTCCTACTCCTAAATTTGTACTGCACAAAATTGATAGTATATGTAGGACATTTTTGTGGACAGGAAAAAATGAAAGGAGCAGGAAAAGTCCTATAGCTTGGAGAGATATCTACAAGCCAAGAATTAATGGTGGCCTTAATATTGTCAACATATCTATATGGAACCAGGTTACAATGCTTAAGTGTCTATGAAACATTTATAGGAAAGCATACAATCTGTGGGTACAGTGGATTCATACCTATTATCTGAAACATAGTTCAGTCTCTGCAGCCACATTGAAGAGCTCCTTGTCATGGATGTTTCAGAGAATTATGAAAAAAAAGAGCCCATATAAACCAGCTGCAACAGTTATAGGATAATATGATTGCTAGCCGAAGATTTTCCATGAAGAAAGTGTACACTGCCCTTATAGAAGACGATGCTAAAGTTCCTTGGAGATTTCTCTTTCAGCACAACCCTGCAAGGCCTCGGTCTCTCTTTACTCTTTGGATACTTTGTCATGGTAGATTACCAACAAAGGATAGACTTATTAGGTTTGGTTTGATAACTGAATCTATATGCAGCCTCTGTAAAAGTGAAACAGAAACGATGAGTCATATTTTCTTCAATTGCAGCAGCACTTCACATATATGGATTCAAATTCTGAAGTGGATTGAGGTGGATCATCATCTATTGGATCTACAGAATGAACTGAGATGGATTATTGAGGAGACTAAGAAAAAAGGGTGGAAAGCTAAAATCCTGAAATTAGCATTTGCAGAGAGTATCTATGGCATTTGGGGCCTTAGAAATGAGGCTGTCTTTGGTACAAGTGACTTCTCAAGTAATGTTGATAGAATTATAGATAGTATCATATACAGGGGTTGGAATTTAAAAGCTATTAGACACCATATTGCTAGATTGATGGTCTAGTCTAGGTGTATTGGCTACTAGTTTTGTCTTGATGATTTGCGGGATCACTGTGATCGCATGTAATTAATCGTTTTTTGGTTAATAAAATCCTCTTATTCCAAATAAATAAATAAATTTGTAATCATTTTTATAAAATTTAAAATATAAAAAATAGAAACCAATTTGCAATTTTCAAAAGACTAATTTATAAAATTTGAAAATTATTAAGGACTTATTTGTAATTTTTTAATTAAATTTTAAATTTTATAAAATATAAGAACTATCTTGCAAAATTTGAAAAATTAATAATAAATAATTTAACATTCACATTATACAAAGTGAATGAACAATTTAAAACTCTTTATTTATTATTGACATTTGAAATTCCTAAAATTTAACTTTTATAAAATATTTTATAAAATTTCATCATTTTAAAATTTTTTCATATTTTTTCTCCAAACAAGGAGTTTTGTGAACTCATTCCAAATTTTCTCAAAAAAATACATTTTTTTTAACAAAGAATACTTTCATTAACCAAAAAACTGTTAATTATAAGGCGATCACAAGATCCCGCCACCCTACAAACCAAAAAAACTACCAGAAACTAACTTAGGGCATCATTAATTGGCCTATATGTTTACGTAACTTGGGCTTCATCCAAGCCCGATAAATCAGTGTCAACGATTTTATCCCGTATACCCGTATTACTTACAATATTTCTAAAACAAGTGCCATTTCTATACTTCCCACATTCATATAAAGTTTATGTGTATGCAAGCTTTAGCAATCCGACCTTTCAACCGTTGCCTCCACTTCTCGTCACCAGCCAACTGCGTTCAATTTTCCAATTCCCAGGATTATGTTGCAGCTGTAACTTTTCCTCTATATCATAGAAACATCAGTTATCATCAATCACCATACTAACACTCTTCAATCTTTCCTTTTTAGCAATTTTACCATGGCATGCTATCCATAGGAAGAACTTAGTCCGGGGTCTTGCCATGTTGTCAAACAACAATTTTCTCCATGGTACTTTCTCTTTCTCTTCAAGAAGTTCAAGGCAGATATCTCTATTCTTGACCTCTTGTTTATTGAGCACTCCATTCCACAAGTTTTTTTGATCAACCACCAATCTCTGCTTGAGTATAAATTTGATGGAATACACATGGATCCATCTGATCCATATGCTGTCTATTTTCCCACTAATATTCCATAATATTTTTATCAAGTTAGCTATGTTTCAGTTTGTCAGGTGAATTAAACCCATACCTCCACTGTTCTTGGGAGAGCCCACAAATGTCCATGCCATAAGGGATTTCTTGGATACGGTCTCCTTACCTGTCTAGAGAAAACTTCTATAGATCAAACCAATTATTTGCAAGACCTTCTTTGGCAAATAAGACACTTTTGATCAACTGATATCTACCTGTAAAGCTGAGCATTCTAGAGCTCCAATGACAAATCCTACTCACCAACTTGTCAACTAGTACCATGCATTGTTGAACACTTAACTTCTTACTTGAGAGTAGAATCCCCTAGTACCTAAAGGAAAGCGGGGCCTTCATTGAAAGTTGTAATGTTTTTGATAACCTGTTTGGTGTCTTCATCCACACCCTCATAGCATGATTTACACTTACTAGGGTTCACCACCAGCCTTGTAGAATCAGAGAACCTCTTAAACAATCTCATCATAAGATTCATTAATGTAGCATCCCCTCTAGAGAAAAGTAGCAAGTCATCAGCGAAACTAAGATTCACCAACTGGATTCTTTCACTTAGAGTGAAGATTGAAATCATGAATAAATCTTAGCTTATTCAAACATCTCCGCATATACTCCATTATAATGACAAACTAAGGGGAGACAAGGGATCACCTTGTCTAAGCGCTCTTCTAGAAACCATTTTCTTGGAGAACTCACCATTTATGTTGAATTGGTTAGACACAATAGATACAACCAGTAACAAACTTTTTTCACTTCACTACCAATAATTCACATTATTCTTTCTTTGATTTAAATCACAATAACTCATGATTTGACTCAACCTCATTGTTTCTTTTCTTTCTTTTTTATGCCTTACATTTATCACTTTTTTAAACTATCTTGTTCTCTCATATAAAAGGGGTGATGACAACTGTCTGGCAAATTATGGTGAAAATTTAAAGATAAGTTTCTAATAGAGAGAAACCTCTTAATAAAAGATTGAATGTTTTTGAAATTTCATAAATTACATCTAAACCTAATCTTTCTCTGTTAAGAAACTTGAGATAAGATTTTTATTTCATTCACCAACAAACTATTTACAAAATTCAACCTTGTGAGAAACTCTCATAGAATGTTGAGAGTGGCAATTGTGTTATTTGATATTCTATATGTTTAGAATTTGAATTTAGATACTGAACTCGTGAAATTATGATATTTTGAATTTTTTTAGATGTGGTGATATTTTTTAGAGACCGAATCATTCGGTTCGACCAATTTAATAAATATATAATTTTGTTATAAATACTAGTTTATTCAACAGAATTATCTAATTTAATTCGGTTTAGTTATACGATTTGACCAATAACTCAGTAATTCAACCGATAAACAAATGACACAATATCTTCACTAATTTAATAATCGGTCCAATTTTTTAAACATCAAAAATCTGTAACTCATATAAAATTCCACGATCAACATTTAGAAATAGTTATGATAGCGACAAAGTAGACAATGTTGGGAAATTGTTTGTCTTTTGTCTCATAGAATCTTGGAATTTTGCTTCGAGACATAAGTATCCCGTGAAAAGAACGAAAAGACTAAAAACTAAGTTGATAGTAGCAACTATGACTCTCACAAATTAACCATCTATCATCATATAGCTATTTTATATGCTTATCATAAATAAAAACCACACACAAAAACGACACATAAAAGTTTATAACATTATATATTTTATACTTTATAATAATATATTTACAAGAAAAAAAAGTTTATAATAATAAGATTTCCCACATGGACAGCTTGTTGATTAATAGTTTGCTCCGCTAGCAAGAGAAGTACAAGACGAAATAGTGTTTCTTTATGGTCCCAAAATAAATAAAGAAACTTATAATATTGATATTTTATTTTTTAATATTTATAAAATAATATTGTAATTGTTAGTGACATATTATGAATCTTTTATCAATATATCATGTTTATAGAAAATGAATTCCAATATACCATCAATTTCATTCATATTTCCTAATATACCATCGTTTCAAACAAAACAAAAATCTTCATAGTACCTCCGCCATTTGAATGGGCGGAGCTTTTACTTTTTATAGAACATCCATTGGGCGGAGCAGTGCAATTTTCTTTAAAATTTTTTTTTTTACATGTTTCCGCTAATACATTGGACGGAGCCTCTTATATTTTACACACCCTCTATCCATTCAATTGGCGGAGGTTCTATAACAATGAAAAAACGTTTGAAAAGATAGTATATTGGAAATTGTGCTGAAAAGTATGGTATATTAAGTAATAACTTATAAAAAGATGGTATAACAATAAAAAATTCACATATTATAACAATCTACCTATGTTGATAAGGATAGTATAATAATTGAGTCACGAGATTGTACTTAAAATAGAAGTAATGAAGAGTCACGAGAACACATATTGAGTCATTCACCTAATATTTATGTATAAAAGAAATGGAGCCAAAATAATTTATATATATAAGAAAATGTGTCACAATATTCTCAACATTTTCCTTATTTGTGGCCACTGATTAAATTTGTTTCTTGATTATAGGTGGAAAATCTTATTCATTTGCGAGTGTACATGCATATAAGACAAATTAAATAAATGGCCTAGAGTTGGATAACCTGTGACAAAAGGAAATTTTTAATTATTTTTAATGTTAACCATTTGGATATTAGAAGAGTTCTGATGAAAAGTAAGTAAAATATGCTAAAAATGATCTTATTAAAAATTTGAACTTAAGTTTTTATCAAACTATACTCTCTCTTTTTTATTTTATAAACACATTTTATTTTTTCATTCATATTATGTGGAAATTTCTTAACAGACCTCCTAACCTTCTTAGTCACCCCTAGCGAAATTCCCAGAATGCTCATATATTTCGGAAATGCATTTCCGAAATCACTTTTTTTCTGATAAAAGGTAATTTCGGAAGTGCACTTCCGAAAACACCAAAAAAAAGTGTTTTCGAAGATGCATTTCCGAAATACTTTTTTTTTGGGAGGGGTGTCTTCGGAGATGCATATCCGAAATATTCCAATTTTTGGTCTTGAAATATTTCGAATATGCATTTCCGAAAAAATTCAATAATTATTAAAAAATTAGGAGAATCAATACAATTAATAGTATAATTAATTGTATTAATTAAAAAATATTATTAAATATATATCATTATCATTAATATAATAATAATTATTAACATCTTTTTTTAATTAAAATATTTTATAGTTATTGTTTATAATTAAATTTTTTCAACAATTTTTTATGCACTATTACTTTATTTATAAATAAATTATTTGATACTTTATTTTAATTGAATAGAATAGAATTTAATTTTAATAAAATTAAAAAAACAATGAGAATATTTTAAAAAAATTAAAAGAAACTTTTTACTTTAATCTTTATTAATTTATTTTTTAACTATTATTAACTATTTAAAAAGTAAATAGTTGAATTATTAAATAAATTATTTATAAAATTGTAACTATTTAACTAAATTATTGAGATTATCTAAGAGTTATTACATTAATTATAAAATAGCTAAATTATAAATATAAATGGTTTAATAGTTAATTACAAAATATAGTTTTAACTTTAATTAAAATTTATTATGTTAATTATAAAATATCTAAAAGTAATAAAATTTGTAAAAAAATACAATTAAAATTTTAATTTTAACAATTAAAACTTAACTCAAATTTATAAATAAATTAATAAAATTTAAAAAGTAAATAGGAAAATTATTAAACTAATAATAATTTAAATTTGTATTGATGAAATGTCATATAAAAAATCATTTGAAATACACAAGTGCACCACGTGAAACTTTGCAAAAAAATAAAATAAAATTAAAATAGTAGCAAATAATTTAGAGGAATCAAAATTTATAATTTTTTTAATATACTAAAAAAAATAGTTGATAGATTCAAAAGAATAAAGAAACAAAGTATCAAAATGAAAAAAAATTATTAATTGATAGAAATAAAATGAACTGAATATGACAGTTTTTGGGTTATCCTGCATTTACTTATTCCATTTACTAACATTTAAGAGACTTCCCAATTTACTATCAATGCGATTACAATTTTTGTCCTGGTGAATAATTAAGACACTCATTTTTTTAACCTTTTTTTATAAATATATAACAATTATTATAAATATATAAATAAAAAATTATAACTTATTTTGTAAGTGAAATTATTTTAATTTTTTTAATTAAAATTATTGTAAATTTTAAAATATGAATCAGGATAGAAATATATAATAACTATTATTCATAACGCATAAATTATATCAAAATATATAATAATTATTATTCATTACTCATAAATTATATCAAATTTATGATATGTGAATTAATTAATATCCTAAAATTAATTTTTGAGATTTTTAAAGATTTTTTTGTTGTTTCGGAGATGTATCTCCGAATTAGTCAAAATCCCAATTTTTGGGATTTTTTCGAAAATGCACTTCCGAAGTCTAGAAAAATTTAGAAAAAAAAAATAGTTTGGAAATACATTTCCGAAGCGGGGTAAAATGGGGTTTTCGCTGGGGTGACCCCATAGGGAGGTGGGTAAAGAAAAATTCTATTATGTCTAGAAGTTTTATTTTAAAAATTTACATTCTGCATAATTATAACTACAATTAATGAGTTTAGGCAACAACTAAACAACGTGGCATGAAGTAAAAAAACAAATCGCCACTTATTTTAGGGAACAAATCCTCTCCATTTTTCAAAGAAATTGCATAGTCCATTACTAAGATTTACATTAATATAAATGTTATATCATATATATATATATATATATATATATATATATATATATATATATATATATATATATATATATATGTATGTCACAAATTACAATAATAAATACATTTATACACCAAAAATCTTCGTAATTGAACTCTCCATTTCTTTTAAAAAATGGAGAGGATCTTAACTCCTTATTTAATAGGCATGAAATCATATATCCCACATTTGAAGTACTGTAGCCTAAAACTTTAGATAACTGTTTGTTTTATTTCAGGTTATATTTTTTTCATTGTTATTTAAACTCATTTTTGTTTTTGTAATCATGAGATGGAGAATAGGAATCATGCTTTTTTTTTATTGTATAGTTGTAAAGATAATTTGGATAGATGTTGCTATTTGAATTGGTAAATCGGTAGGTTTTGAGGAGGATAACATAGTAACTTTTTTGGAATGACTAGTGTTTTGTAAGAGCAAGAAGGTTATGGTAAAAAATTGGGGAATTGTTTGGATTGCAACGGTTTGATTCATTTGGCTTTTACGGAATGGTATTTGTTTCCGTAACGTTGATTGGAGTGTGGATAATACGGTTTGGAATATTAAGACTTTAGTTTGGAGGTGGTCTTTTTTGGGAGAGATTACTAATTTCAATTGTAACTTTTATGAATTTGTAAAAGACCCGCTCTATTTCCTTTCCTAACTTGAATTGGTTTGTAATTTTTCTCTTCGTTGGTGGGAGCGGACGTTTTGTCTCGTGTATTGTAACAAGTTGAAGAACCTTAGTTCTCACGTTAATATATATTTATCTCTTGATTATTAAAAAAAAAACTCATTTTTGTTTAATGTCATCAATAACTTACTTATAAGTTATTAGAAATACAATTTTATTAAAAAAATAAAATTTTTAGACTAGAGAATTTTGTATTAAAAAAATTGGAGAACTTAATAGAATAGCCAATAGTTTTCTTTATTTTAATCTCTGATTTTTCATTGTTACCTACACTTATTTGTTTTATATTGCCTGATAACTTACCTAGAAATTGCAATTTTTAAAAAATATATATAATATAATAATATTTTAATTAAATAAAGTAAATCGTAGAAGTGGGAATTGTTAAGGGATTGGGTCAAATTTTCTATAATCCTGCCTCAATTTGGGATAAAAGAGACAAAACCTACATCAGGTGGGCTACTTTGTCTGACAGTTGCCCAAAAACTAATAAGGAATTTTAAATTAAAAAAAGTTAATCTTATATTCCAACAATTATAATATGAGATTTTGTCATGTGATGTCATTATCGGATTTTTTTTATATAATACTGAATTTTTTAGTTTTTGGAATTTTACATGAGTTTATATCAGACTTTTTTTTTTAAAGATATCAGAGTTTATGAATTTCTATGAAGAAAGAGAAAAGGGGATGTGCACTGACAATGTAAATTATTTTTACACTGTCAATCAATGACAACCATGTATCTTACCAAGTCAGCCTGTAAATTTTAAAATACTGAAATGATTTGGCACTTTAAAATAATTTGATTGGATGTCTGTGTAATACTTTTCTACACTGACAGTGCACTACCATTAAACTCATGAAGAAATACCAAATATTTCTAAAATATCAGATAAAAAAACATTAGTTTTCAGAAAAAAATATGAAAAAAATACTACAATTTTCAAATATCTGGTGCATTTATATTTAATTTTTCAAAAATTCGGTGTTGGACAATTGTTTCGTTACAAATCTTTTAGAAATTTCGATAACCTATATTAGGTATTAGATATATTAAAAATTCTGGCATATACCAAAATTTTGATTTTTTAATTTTTTTTGGACAATGATGCTTTTAAATGTTTTTTAAACTTGATTTTTGACATTTTAAACAAAACCATATGACAATATTATTAACATATCGAAAGTACTTGTACAATCACAATTAACCCGATAATGTACTGTAATACCAATACAAAATAAATTATGTTGAGTTCCTAACTTCTTCCTAGTGCCTTGTATGTCTCAATATGTTGTTTATCATGCTCTTGCACCTTCACTACAGTTTTGTCTCAAGTAGTTAGTGACGGGAGACAATGGACAATCAAATTTAAAATTTACCTGAACCTAATGACTGTTGTTAACAAAATCAACTACAATAAATTAATGTCTACTTGCAAACATTTATGGAGATACCAATAGTAGAAAGAAAGTGATTTTAATGTTCTTGAACAACGAGATCAATATGACACTGTATCTAGAAGTAATATGGTAATCCATATCATGAATCGTCATCCATTTGTCACAACCTTGAACTCCCAAGCTAAGTAAAGATGCAATATCACATAACTCATAATTTCCATTAGGCTGCACATCAACAATAACATTAACATTAATGTAGCCATGTAAGAAAGCAAGAAACTTATTCAAGTAAAGATATCTTGATGACTAGCTAGACAATTGACTTGAATTTGGTTTTGTACATGATTTCTTCGTTGTTTGACTTTCTCACGAGCCCTCAACAAACCCCTACTATGAAGGATCACAATGCACATAACTCTTTTAACCCTTTTTACTCTTTTTATTTCCCTTCCGGATCTGGACAAATAAGCATTCTAAATTGAACTACCAAATTTTTTACAGTAGAATAAAAATCCGGTATATCAAAATTTTCAATAAATTTGAAAATTTGGCGGCTTCCCGGATTATTCTAAAAATGAGATGTAATATCGTTTTCCCAAGAAAATATCAAACTTTTTTTTGAAAATTATCGTATAATTGCATAGCATTTTTTTAAAAGTTTGATAAAACTCTATTTTCCCCCAAAAATACAGATTTTTTTTTAAAAATTGGTAACAATGCAAAGTTTTCACTAAATTACAAAAAATTTAGTTCTGAAATTTTTGTAATAACTATCGACTCTTAAAAATTTACAGCTTCTTCAAAGTTAAATTTTTTGACCAACTATAATTTAAGAATAGGTAAATAATGGCAAAGACATTTTGGTCAATATGAAAATAAGGGGATGTTAGGTATGAATGGGGTGGCAGGACAAAATCTCTTATAATCCTACCTTTTAAAAAAAGAAAGAAAGAGAAATAGTATAAAAAGAAAATAATTGGCTTTTTTTACAATTGGGCTTCTCATGAATTTTTGTCCAAAATAATTTTACGGGGATTTAACCTGACACCACTAAAAGTTATATCAGCACTCCCTCAAAAATTTGTGTTTTATATATTACCCTTTGGCTAAAATAAGAAAAATCTCATATAATTAGTCCGATTTTGGATTTTGAAAAAACATGTATAATTAACTAGATATTTCAAACCTTCTACTAGATTTTTCAAGTAAGTCCATTTAAACGTTCATTCTTTGAATTTTTACCGAATATTTAATGTTGAATACTATATTTATAAAAATCATGCCTTTTTACCGTACTTTTTAAAATATTCGATAAAAATTCATAATTTACATGTATTTTTACAAAAGATTTAGAAAAATATGGTTAAAACACATGCATTCATACTAGAAAATTTTAAATGACCGGTAAAAATGCATACATGTTGATCGAATATTTAAAGAATTCTTGTAGAAGAAGTTTTGATAATCATATTTTTCAAAAATAAATAGTAAATCCATGTAAAATTTTGGATTTCTAAAAAATTTGGTAGTTCATATTCTTTGTTTATTTTTTTGGTAGTGACGTTCAAAGAACGAGACAACATGATTGTTTTTAGACTGACTCACCAAACCGCAGAGACCTCTTGTCGAGCAGGGGTAGATGATGAAGAGGATTTCCAATTCCGAGAGGGTATAATAGTCCCCACCGATTCTCACATCACGCTCTTCAGTGTATAGAAAGTAGAGTTGTACTGGGCAGATATTTTGATGTAGAGCCCGATACTCAAGAGGATATAGAGACTCAGACTAAGACTCGGCCTGACACTGAAGTGGTGGCTTAAACTGAGTTAGAGATGGCGGGAACTAACAATGAAGTTGAGTCTTTTTCTTGTTGTTCTTTGACTCGTCTATAAATTAACTTATCAATATTGATAATTTATTTTTTAGTTTTTATAAAATAATATTGTAATTGTTAGTGAAATCTTTTAACAATCTACCTATAGATTATGGAGGGTGTTGAGAATTTTATGGTCCTTTATCTCAAAGGCATTTGCTAATTGATAAGTATATATAATAATTGAGTCACGAGATTGTACTTAAATTAGAAGTAATAAAGAATCATAATAACACACTCTACATCATTCACCTAATGTTTATACGTAAAAGAAATAGTGTCAAATATATTTTTATATATTAAAAGGTTAAATATGTTTAAGATTTCTATAAAGTTAGGTATTTTCACCACTAGGCTATATACACACACACACTTTTGGTCCTTGCATTAGATGTTAGTAACGGAAGCTGACGTGACTTTTATAGGTAGATTTTTATTTTATTTTAGTTATTGGTGTTGCCACGTGGATTTAATGTTTATTATTTTTTATATTTTAAATGAGGGATAACATTGTTGCCCTAATTTTTTCACCGTTTTCCTCTTCTTCATCCCTGTTACTCTTCCATGTTTCTTCCAGTTAAAAACCTCGTCGCTGTAACAATTTTACCTTCAAAGACCAACTCAAGCAATGTACAACTCATCTTCATCTGTAAAAAATCTTTGTGGACATTTGTATGGTTGTCAAGGTCAAATGATATCCTATAGATACAAGAAGCGACCCAACAAAGGTAAGCTTTTTGTTTTGGAGATGTTCACATTGGAGGGGTGATGACACTTGTGAATTGTTCATATGGGATGAAGATATGGTAGCAAAAGTTGGAAACAAAAATGGGAGAAACATGAATGAAGTTGTGGGTTATTTGAAGGAGTTGTATGAAGATGCAAAGAAGAATAACAAGAGTTTGAAGAACAAACTGAATGCAGAGGAATATTTTGAAAAATAAAAATGTTACTTATTGTAATCTCTTTTATGTTTAATATGTATTTTATGTTCAATTGTAGTTCATAATTCAAACATAAATGTTGAAGGATTATGTTAAGAGGAATTAGTGTATTATTCAATGTGTACTTTCTACGTATTGACAATGTTATGTTAATGAAATTCGATTAAGATTCGCAGAAATTTCGCATAATATTCAAAGTTAGATGTTGGCTTATTCAAAGATAAATGTTGACTTTAAGTTTAAAGATAAATGTTGTTGGCTTAATGTTTGCGATAATAGTTAGAAATATTGTATAGAAACCTGCTATGAAATTGTTAGAAATGATGCATAGAAACCCCTTGAAATGTTGTGTAGAAACATGGTATGAAATGTTGTATAGAAACCTACTATGAAATTGTTAATTAAAAACCTGCTATGAAATTGGCTTATAGTAACACTAGATAGAAAATGTCAAAATAGATAGGTTGGTGTATAAAAGCACATGATAGTATTGATGGGTAAAATTCATACATCTATCATAGTACCAGACCAGATACAACTTAAGATACATGATTCTAAAGTACATACCACTAAGCATAGGTGGCAAAACGGGCTACCCGGCCCGCTTCGGGCCGGCCCGTGACAGGTTCGGGCTTTTAGCGGGCCGGGCTTAAAAGCCCGGAATTTAAACGGGCTATAATTTAGTTGTTCAAGCCCGGCCCTTTACGGGCTACGGTTATTCGGGCCGGCCCGGATTATATTTAATATTATTTTTTTAAATTAAAAAATGATTTTTTAAAAAATAAATATAAATAATAGTAAATCATAAACTAAAATAGTATCATTCTATTTCATTCATTTTATTACACTAGTCAAAATATTTGGATTAATTTAAGAATATGAATTTAGGAAGGAGTATTTACTACTTGACAATTGACAAAGATTACAATTAATATGAGTTCTAAAACACCAATGTAGACACAAGTAAACACGCTTTACTGTGAGGAAGACAATATTGGATAGCAGTAGGTAGTATACATTATTTCATTGAGAGCTAAGTTGAAGAGAAAAAACTGTATTGAAAAATAAAGAAAGTGATACTACTTAATTTGAAAAATCTTTCCATTTCTAAAGTGCTAATATGTGTGAAACATATAAAATAATATAAGATCTCCTAACCTAAAATATACACGTTAAACTGATAATTTAAATGAACTATGTGTTATGTGTCAACTATGAAAAATTATATTATGCAAATTAGTATGGAAATTCGTTATTAAAATATAGTATGGAAATTATTAATATAATTAGTTAAAATTTTTATTAAAAAAATTAAATGAACGGGCTACCCGCAACCCGGTCGGGCTAGCCCGGTTAAACATCGGGCTTTTGACGGGCCGGGCTTAAAGCCCGAATTATAAACGGGCTCTAATTTATTTGTTCAAACCCGCAATTTTTTGCGGGCTTTCGGGCCGGCCCGGTTGGTCAGGCCCATTTTGCCAGCTCTACCACTAAGGCATAATTCAAAAACAAATCCAACCTAAACAGATAAAACTAAAACATATATATATAATTTCAAAGTACACACCACTGATACTTAATTCCAAAGTACACACCACTGATACATAACTCTAAAGTACATAAACTACAAATGCATAAACTACGTAACTTCAATTTCTTTTGTATCATTGAGAAAACCCCTTTTGAATTTCCTTTCAGCTCTTCATTCTCTTAGTAGTGACACCAAGTGCTGGCTGCCTGACTCTGGTTAATATTCTTCAGGAATCACAAGTGGATCGCCGGGATTCTTTCCAGGTCCCACAAAATTCTTTGTCTTCAATGTCATAAGTCTATCACTCTTTTTGTTCACAATTGGAATTTGAAGGTGCGAAGAAACTGAAGAACACGAGGGATTTGAATTGGGTTTCTAGATTAAAACTTTTTGCAACCCAAGAACACAAACATCAAGAATGCAACAATAATAAAAGACACAAGAATTTTTTTTCCTTTGGCAAACAGGTTAGTCTCTCTTTCTCTTATATTTTATTTATTCACATATTTTTTTCTTCAATTTACAATCTGTTTTATCAATTTATTAAATTACTAAAAAAATTATTTTATTTTATCATGTCAATGATCGGAGAATTCTACACATGATCTTTATTATTTTGTCCCTCTCTTATAATAAATACCAACAAGAGAAAAACAAAATTGTTGATATTTTCTTACGAGTGTTTTCTTTTTTCAATTCATAGAGTCCATGCTGGACTCACTTTTCTTAATATTAGAGACCAACAACGATATGTCTCTGTTCTTAAAAGCAATGCCTTTGATGATTCTCCGACCAAAACCATCCTTTTTCTTTCGTTCTACGGTAATTTCCACTTCAATTCCAAGGCTAATTTCAACAACCATGACGGTTTCTTCTGTTTCTGCTTCAATTCAACCACTTTCTTCTGCTTCTGAAACAGTTACTTCCAATGCTATACCACCACCACCACCACCTCCGCCTTTACCTTTTAATGAATCGCGGACGAATTTCTGTGGTGAATTGTCTTTGAATCATGTTGGTAAAAAGGTTCGGATTTGTGGTTGGGTTGCACTTCATAGAGTCCATGCTGGACTCACTTTTCTTAATCTTAGAGACCATACCGGGATTCTTCAGGTACATTCTTTGCTATGCTATGCTCTTGTTGAGTTGACACTATTACTCCTTCTAGGTTCCTTGCTTTGTGATTTCTTAACTGCTTGGTCTCTTAAATGTCCATGTCCAGTGGTATTTTGCTAACTCATCATTCTCAATGGCTACTCCCTTGTTAGTCCTCATAACATATTGTTTGTTACTTTATATTACATTTCCATTTTCTTGATTTCATCATGTATCAACTACTTTACTATCGATGTTGTTTATAATTGAACATGGTGGGTACTCTAATTAAGCTTGAAATTCAGGTTACAACCTTTCCAGATGAATTTCCAGCTGCGCATTCTGCTATCAACGACCTCAGACTGGAGTATGTGGTTGCCATTGAAGGTGTTGTCAGGTCCCGTCCAAATGAATCAATCAACAAGAAGATGAAAACGGGCTTCATCGAGGTCTTTAAAATTTGTTTTTCTACGAAGAAATATGCCTTGTATTTAACTGGTTCTTGTCTTCAATCTGAAGATATGTTTTTTGTTGTTTAAATGTTTGATTTATTTACTGTTTTCTCTCTGTCTACCAAAATTTCACATTCATCCTTGTGTTGGGCAGGTTGCTGCAAATGAGGTTCAAGTTCAAGTGTTAAATTCTGTGAATTCAAAGTTACCATTCTTAGTTACTACAGCAGATGATGCAAAAGATTCTCTTAAAGAGGAAATCCGTTTGAGGTAGTAGCCATCGATAGTTGCATGGTACTTGTAATTGTTATCAAGTGATTTATATATAATCTCACTATATTTAGAATTTTCCTATTAATGCTGTTGTCCGTGTTTATTTTTTATCAAGTTATTTATTTAGTAAATGTCATTTCAGACTTATCTTCCACTTTGGTGGAAAAGAGAGAATTTTGTGCGGTGGCCTATCATGTTTTTTCTTAATATGATAGCCCACTGTTTTTGGGCCTAAGGCCAACAATAACCAAGCTGAATAGAGGAGTTAGGAAAATAGCTGCTGATGTGGCAGTTGGTTAGGATGTGCAAATATTTTTAGAGTGAAGGTCGGACCATTGATGGAACCCGTGAATTCATAATGGAAATTCTGTTTTTTGTTGAGTATGAAAATGAACCAATGCTCAGTTACTATTCTGAGCATCATCCTAACCAGAGAATATTTTCTCCTAACTAAATGCTAACGACATTTAGTTAAGTGGTTTGTAACCCATATCCTTCGAAGTAAGAACCACCGAACACCAGTTGCAGGCAGAGGCTCATCTGACACTGACGACGACCAATCTCTTTGTAGCAGGGAACAACTCCATCTGATTTGGTACTCTACATCGGTTCTGACTTTAGACAAAATAGGCCTGGTGCAAAGTTGTTCTAATTTGTTGAGGAAATAAATTAGGATTTGGAAAGGAGCAGAGCCCCTGAAGCTGCCCCAAGTTGAGATTAACATTTGGGTCCAAGACCAAACAGAGCGAGGGTTGCAAAGGTGCCAGCTAAAGCTAATTCAGGAATTACTGAATCAGGCCCACATTAAGACTGAGGAAATAGATGAGAAAATATGGAAGCTATGGTTACAAGTTTTAGAGGAAAAAAGTTGGCTTCAGTTATGATGATGCTCACAGTAGTTCATGTTGCAATGGAAGAAAGGTTTGTTTGTATTTTCATTCCTATTTATTCTGTTGACACATTAAAGGATATCCATGCTACTACCAAGGAGCTAGGCAAACATTATGTTGTTGTATTTATTGGAGTTGGAAAGTATATTAATCCAATTAAGATTGATTGCTGGCTCAAACAACACAATAATAGTAAAGTCACGATAACTGCTTGTGATGCAACTCAATCAGGGGCTATTAAACAATTATGGAAACATGCAACTAGATTTCAAAGATCCTACTCTTGTGGCAATGGAAGCATTTCTAAAGGTCTCTTATAAGAGTTTAGATGTGATTCTAGTTAATAGAGCTGGATGTAGACATGAGTGTGAACCTTTGACAGATGCTCTGTCAAGGTATGAATATTTTCTCTCTGATAACATACTTGAACTCATCCAAAGTCTTGAAGATAGGTACAATTGAGTATAAACCAATCTGTTTGTAAAAGCTCATAACTCTTACTATGGACAGCAATACCAGAGGGAAAGAAATAGCACAAGCACTGTCTGTTATTCATATAAAATTTCCTCCACAAAGGATGCAGTTACTGATTTATCATGCTTCTTGATATCATAGAAGAGATGCCAATGGATATGTTGAATGCTTCAATTGCACTTGCACTTCTCTTTGCTCAAGCTGCGGTTGCTGAAGTAGTGGCCATGGCCTCTCTAAACATAGAAGAAATTCACTGCGTGCTTCTTCCCAATTGCAATGGGAGTAAAATTACGTGGATGAGCCGATCGTTTGAAATTGCCTCATCTAGCTTCTAACCATGGGATCCTGGTCCTGGGGGCTTGGGCATGATTTGCGACTTTTACAATACATGAGGGGGTTCTTCAACAGTTAAATACTTAGGTTTGGCGGGCACTGCTTGCTTAATTTCATATGATCTATTGCAAGTTGCTCATGCTATGGCCATGGCACCAACTGCAAGTGACAAGAAGTATTCAACACATGAGTGTCCTTATCTTAACCTTCAGGACTAGACTATTTTTATAGTGGACGGTAGTGATAGGACACTGACTTTGGGCTTAAGCCCAATAACCAAGCTGAACGGAATAGTTAGGAAAAGAGCTGCTGATGTAGCGTGGCAGTTGGTTAGGATGTGCAGGGGGGTTTATAGGAGAAAGAGGTGAGAGTGAGAGGCTCATTCAGAAAAGTTGTTAGCATTCAGGTAGGAGAAAGTATTCTCTGGTTAGGAGCTTACCTCTGTTTTGGATTTTTTGAACTCCGGTTTATATTTTCTTTCAGCACTGTAAGTGAGCTTTGCTCCATTTTCATTCTCAATACAAACAGATTTTCCATTTTCATTCACCAGTTTATCTTTTCTTTCATCACTGTAAATGAGCTTTGTTCCATTTTCATTCTCAATACAAACAGATTTTCCATTTTGAAATCATGGGTTCCATCATAACACATTTATTATTGTATTATGCAAGCATATGAGAAATTTATTGCATACAATTACTAATTTGCAGGTATCGATGTCTTGATCTAAGAAGGCAGCAAATGAATTTTAACATATTGCTGCGGCATAAAGTGGTCAAACTCATACGAAGATATCTAGAAGACATACATGGTTTTGTGGAGGTACTGTCCATTAGATTCATCCCTTCCCTTGAGTTATTGAGTCTCTTGCACACCATACTTTGGTAGTTGGTGTCCTGTGTTGATCTTTACCTTTTTTTTTATTCATAAGGTAGATTGAAACTCCAATACTTTCAAGATCCACTCCAGAAGGTGCCCGAGATTATTTAGTTCCATCCAGAGTCCAGGTAGTAAAATTTGTTCACCTATTGCATGAGATTTAAATTTTATTATATTTCTCTAATATATTGTCAGTCTTTCTTTCTCTTTGTTTAGTATGGCTATTAAATTAAATAGAGTAAATAAGTCAACACAACAGACTTTGAAAAAATTAGTCTCGTCAAATGTTCAATCAGGCAATTTAAATATTTGCATAATCAAATCAATTAATTGTTCTTTCATTGTTCAATTAGATATTGCTATTTTGAATTTTGGAGTTGACAGGGTTTATGATCCCTTCGAAAGCTATTACCTATAACTCAATGGCATTAAGGTAGCTTATGCAGAATTGCGTTGTGCATGCATCTCAGTAGACACATCATTGACCCTTTTCCTTATACTTAAACCCAGAAAGCACTGTCCTTTGATATTTATCTGTTATGTTTTGACTGTTAAAATGACTGCAAAAACTGTAGTAATTTCTCATAAGTGAGTTATCTGTATTATGCCACCGAATAAGTTTATTTTCTCGGGATAGCATCTCCAATGAATGGAGCATTGCTAAGATATAAAGCAATGTGATATTTTTATCTACTTTTTTTTTTTGCGAGATATGTAATTTATGTCATGTTTTGTTCATTCATTATCTCATAAATTATGAAGCCAGGAACATTCTACGCATTGCCTCAAAGCCCTCAGCTATTCAAACAAATGCTAATGGTTGCTGGTTTTGATAAATATTATCAAGTAGCAAGGTAGGATATTCTTTTTCTTGTCTTATGGTATCATGGCTTATGTTATGGAGGATTTGTAAAACTCTTCCCCTTTTCCTATAAATATGCAATTGGTTTGTCTGATTTACAATTAAAAGATATTTGATGCAAGTCACCATGTTTGTTTTTGGATTAAATGCAATTTACTTTTTATCAGATGTTTTCGAGATGAAGATTTAAGAGCTGATAGACAACCGGAGTTCACACAACTAGATATGGAAATGGCTTTTACTCCTTTAGAGGATATGTTGACTCTTAATGAAGAGTTGATCAGAAAGTTTAGTTTATAGTTGTAGCATCTATAATCGTACTTCTCTAACAAGTTAAATAGATTCATGTTATCTTATTCTTACCCATAATCCATAAATTAATTTTTTGAAAACTAATAATGAAAACATGTATTAGATAAGTTTTTTGGAATGGAAGAATAAAGTGTTTGAAGCAGGTATTAATATTGGTTGAAAAAATATAAAGGATAACTAAAGAAACAGACACTTTTGGTAAACTAATTCAAAGAAAGATATGTTAAAGTTGGTAGTTGTGTTGTTGGAGTTTGTTTGAAGTCCCACGTTACTTAGTTTTCCGGGCTGTTCATTGTATAAGGATGTGAGGACAACCTCACCCTTTGAGCTAGCTTTTGGAGTTGAGATCCAAGCATATTTAACATGATATCAGAGCTGGGTTAAGGACTGTAATGTGGGAATTTGACCCAAGCCCACGCTAGGCGTGAGAGTGGGTGTTGAAGTTGGTAGTTGTGTTGTTGGAGTTTGTTTGAAGTCCCACATTACTTAGGTTCTGGAACTGTTGATTGTATGAATATGTGAGGACAGCCTCACCCTTTGAGCAAGCTTTTGGGGTTGAGATCCAAGCATATTTAACATATTTAACAAGATAGACATATGGATGATCACTAATGATAGAAACACAATTGAAATGTGAAGTTGATAAGAAGATTCTAAATAATAGAACTATTTTACCTTTTGGATTAAATTAGGTCAAACAGAGTCTAAGATAACTAATAAGTGATAACTAACTAAATGGACTAATTGACTAACAGAACAGTTGTCATTATTGTCACATTCTAACAATACATTCCCCCCACAAAAGTTCACTTTGCCCTCAAGGTGGGAATTGGGGATCCTTATTGTACGAGAATCCCCACTTATAACCGTTCAACTGTGCTTCCCTTTTCTAAATTTTGGTAATCCCAATCCACCGTTTGTTCATCTTCTGCCAAGATCATGCATGTATCACATACTTTTTTTCCGAGTATTTTCAGCATTGGAGCTTAGCTTTGTTTAGGAGTTTTTTAACTCCGGTTTATATTTTCTTTCGTCAGTGTTAGTGAGCTTTGCCCCATTTTCATTCATGATACAAACATATTTTGCATTATGAATTCACGGGTTCCATCATAATACATATTCATTTTTATATTATGCAAGCATATGGGAATTTATTGCATACAATTACTAATTTTCAGGTATCGATGTCTTGATCTAAGAAGACAGCAAATGGATTTTAACATATTGCTGCGGCATAAAGTGGTTAAACTCATACGAAGATATCTAGAAGACATACATGGTTTTGTGGAGGTACTGTCCATTAGGTTCATCACTTCCCTTGATTTATTGAGTCTCTTGCACATCGTACTTTGGTAGTTGGTATCCTGTGTTGACCTTTACCTCTTTTTGTTCAAAGGTAGATTGAAACTCCAATGCTGTCAAGATCCACACCAGAAGATGCCCGAGATTATTCAGTTCCATCAAGAGTCCAGGTATTAAGATTTTTTCACCTATTGCATGAGTTTCCATTTTTATTATATTTCTCTAATATATTGGTAGTCTTTCTTTCTGTTAGTTTGGTACGACTTTTAATTACAATAGAGTAAATAAGTCAACACAACAGACTTTGAAAAAATTACTCTCGTCAAATGTTCAATCAGGCAATTTAAATTTATCTTTTGCATAATCAGATCATTTAGTTTTTCTTTCATTGTTCAATTAGATATTGCAATTTTGAATTTTGGAGTTGATAGGATTTATGATCCCAGCTTCGAAAGCAATTACCTATACATCAATGGCATTAATGTAGAGCTTATGCAGGGTTGCATTGTGCTTGCACCACATCAGGAGACACATCATTGACCCTTTTCCTTATATTTAACCGCAGAAATATTTATCTGATAGAGAAATGCTAAAAACACTCTCTTTTTAACACTCTCTCAAACACTCACTCTCTTATCGGTTAAAACATGTGTGGGTCCTACCACTTTATGTGGGACTTATTTTCAAAGTAAGAGACCTACACATATTTCAACCAATAAGAAAGTGAGTGTTTGAGAGAGTGTTGAAAAGAGAGTGTTGCTAGCACTTCTCTTATCTGATATGTTTTGACTGTAAAAATGACTGCAAAAACTGTAGTAATTTCCCATAAGTGAGTTATCTGTATTATGCCACTGAATAATTTTATTTTATCGGGATAGCATCTTTGCTGAATGGAGCATTGCTAAGATATAGAGCAATGTGATATTTTTTTCTACTTTTTTTTTTTGCGAGATACTATCTAATTTATGTCATGTTTTGTTGATTCATTATCTATAAATTATGAAGCCAGGAACATGCTACGCATTGCCTCAAAGCCCTCAGCTATTCAAACAAATGCTAATGGTTGCTGGTTTTGATAAATATTATCAAGTAGCAAGGTATGATATTCTTTTTCTTGTCTTATGGAATCATGGCTTATGTTATGGAGGATTTGTAAGTCTCTTCCCTTTTTCCTTAAAAAAATCATTTGGTTTGTGTGATTTACAATTAAAAGATTTTTGATGCTAGTCACCATGTTTGTATTTGGATTGAATTCAATTTACTTTTTGCCAGATGTTTTCGAGATGAAGATTTAAGAGCTGATAGACAACCGGAGTTCACACAACTAGATATGGAAATGGCTTTTACTCCTTTAGAGGATATGTTGACTCTTAATGAAGAGTTGATCAGAAAGGTTAGTTTATAGTTGTAGCATCTATAATCGTACTTCTCTAACAGGTTAAATAGATTCATGTTATCTTATTCTTACCCATAATCCATAAATTAATTTTTTGAAAACTAATAATGAAAACATGTATTAGATAAGTTTTTTGGAATGGAAGAATAAAGTGTTTGAAGCAGGTATTAATATTGGTTGAAAAAATATAAAGGATAACTAAAGAAACAGACACTTTTGGTAAACTAATTCAAAGAAAGATATGTTAAAGTTGGTAGTTGTGTTGTTGGAGTTTGTTTGAAGTCCCACGTTACTTAGTTTTCTGGGCTGTTGATTGTATAAAGATTTAAGGACAACCTCACCCTTAGAGCTAGCTTTTGGAGTTGAGATCCAAGCATATTTAAGATGGTATCAAAGCTGGGTTAAGGACTGTAATGTGGGCATTTGACCCAGGCCCACGCTAGGCGTGAGAGTGGGTGTTGAAGTTGTTTGGGAACTGTTGATTGTATGAATATGTGAGGACAACCTCACCCTTTGAGCAAGCTTTTGGGGTTGAGATCCAAGCATATTTAACATATTTAACAAGATAGACATATGGATGATCACTAAAGATAGAAACACAATTGAAATGTGAAGTTGATAAGAAGATTCTAAATAATAGAACTATTTTACCTTTTGGATTAAATTAGGTCAAACAAAGTCTAAGATAACTAATAAGTGATAACTAACTAAATGGACTAATTGACTGACAGAACAGTTGTCATTATTGTCACATCCTAACAATACATTCCCCCACAAAAGTTCACTTTGCCCTCAAGGTGGGAATTGGGGATCCTTATTGTACGAGAATCCCCACTTATAATCGTTCAACTGTGCTTCCCTTTTCTAAATTTTGGTAATCCCAATCCACCGTTTGTTCATCTTCTGCCAAGATCATGCATGTATCACATACTTTTTTTCCGAGTATTTTAGCATGGAACTAAATCGTTGGCCATATAAATTGCCTCTTTTCCTCCAATCTTTTGACACACTAGTCAGAACGAAGCTATCAAGCTCCTTTGTTTCTCGATGGGATGGCATTAGTAGTGTGGAGAATCTTAATGATATGATTGAGACCCAACTTTCATCTCTCCATGCACTATTAGATAGAAGGTGATTCTCAATTGTATTATCTGAATTGAAAAGCTGCATAATAGAGAGACTTACAAACAAAATTTATCGACTGGAATAAGGTTAATTAATTGTGACAACTGAGCATACCCAAACCGATGACAGCTAAGCATAACTGACACTGTATAACTATGAAGCCTAAATAACCAGAAATATACTAAATAGGCTAACATCTGAGAAATTTGTTCTCTCATACATCCACACAACCTCAAGGTAGGTGAGAGAATGTAATGAGCTTAGATACATTGAACCCGTCCCTTAGAAAACAAAACCTGGCAGGGCATAGAGACTCAGTATGAAGATCTGCATGTAACTTGTAAATTTTGTCCAGGAATATCTTAAACTATTAGCTGCTTCTTTAACACCTTCTCCCTGACAAAGAACAGTTAAGTTCCTGGTGTATAATGGTGCATGAAGAACTGGTTTGATGGCCAGAACAACAACACTCTGATTATCACATAAAATCCTAAACCCTACACCAGAGGAACTTGAGCAGAGATGGCTAACTCAGTAGGGTGTGTATCCGTAACAGTTCTGCAGTAAACTAGAGCAAGACTTTGATACTCAGTTTTGGTACCTACTAGACCTGGCAACTACAGTGAAACCACTGTGAGATCAAGTTAGAACCAAGAACAATGGCAGCAGTGTGGATCTTCTGCCATCAGGATTCGCTGCCCAATCAACATCACAATAGGTTTCACTTATTTCAGGAAAAGAAAATTGTTGAAATGGGAAGGTGTTAATGTGGTAAGTCTGTTTGAAAAAGATCTTTTTGTATGTGGTTGGTTACATAAGGAAAACCATAAAAATTGAATCATGTATGTTAGGCTATTTTGAAGTTGGATACTGTTTGAGGGGATCAAATATTGTATGTTTATTATGAATTTGTTCATCTCCTAGATTAGATAGAATACACACTCATTACTTGGTGTAAAAATAAGAAGTGTTTATTGCAGGTTTTTCTTGAAATTAAGGGTGTGGAATTACCAAATCCTTTCCCTAGGCTTACTTATGCTGAAGCAATGAACAGATATGGTTCAGACCGGACAGATACCAGATTTGATCTCGAATTAACAGATGTAATGCTCTGTATTTCACCTCCTCTTAGTACTTTTGTGGTTTCTAGCATATGGCAGTTACTTTGATCTTCTCTTATGTGCTCACATTTTTTCATTTGATATAGGTTGCTGCAGTCCCGTGTTGGAAATCACTGTTACTTTGTGTTTTAGTTTCGTATTGCAGTAACTTACATATACTTGCTTCATCTTGCTGAGATATAACTTCTATTGGCTGCAGGTATCTGACATTTTCTCAGGGTCTTCTTTCAAGGTTTTCTCTGATTCCTTGGAGAGTGAAGGAATTATAAAAGTATTGTGTGTACCTAATGGTGCAAAAAAGTACTCAAATTCAACTCTTAAGAAAGGTGATATTTACATTAAAGCTTTCAAATCTGGTGCAAAGGGTTTACCTTTTCTCAAGATCACGGAGAATGGTAAATAAGGAATTCAATATCAATACTTAATTTTATGATGTTTTGAGATATGTTTATTATATTCCATTATCTATTGTGCTAACCTTTGTTTTTAGGGGATATTGAGGGAATTTCTGCTCTAGTGTCAAGTATGGATCCTGCAACTAAAGAGGATTTGTTACTGCCATGCTCTGCTAGACCGAATGATCTGATTTTATTTGCAGTTGGTCATCATGCATCTGTAAATAAAACTCTAGATTGTCTTAGAGTTTATGTGGCACATGAGTTAGGTTTAAACGACCATGTAAGTTGGTATTTTCTTTTTAAAGGAAAATAAATGTTGTATATCTTGATGATTCATTTCACTTACACTATCTGGTTATTTGTTTGAATTTTAGGGCAGACATTCAATTTTGTGGGTTACCGACTTTCCAATGTTTGAGTGGAATGATTCAGAGCAGAGGCTTGAGGTTTGTTTTTTCCTTTTAATATCATCCAACAATGTATTTTTCTCAATATATAATTACATGTCTTGGTTGAAAATATTATGATTGTCATTTCAGTTAATCTGGTTATATTTGTTGTTGTTCCTTTCATTATTCTATTATGGAATGCAGGCTCTTCATCATCCTTTCAATGTGCACCAAATCCTGAAGACATGAATGACCTTACTACTGCTCGTGCGTTGGCATATGACATGGTTTATAATGGGGTGGAGGTAATTGAAATTTAGTTCGGCTTACTTTTCTCTCTCTTTAAGCTCTGAGGTTTACAATTTCATGACCGATGTCTCCATAAACAACTCAATATTATATTTTCTGTCAGATTGGTGGAGGAAGTTTGAGAATTTATAAATGCGACATACAACAAAAGGTTTTGGAGATTGTAGGCATCTCAATAAAGCAGGCTAGTAAATGCAACTCCATTCCTAGTCTTATTTGTCTTCGAAGGCATGTGTAGCTCTGACTGATCTGAATTATGCTTTATAATTTATTTTCAGGCAGAAGCAAAGTTTGGCTATCTTCTTGAAACGCTTGACATGGGGGCTCCGCCGCATGGTATGTACATTTGTAAATCTTCTAAAATGGTTTATAGCAATAGATATGTTTATAAATAAGACATCAAACATTTAACATAAACCAAACTTATGTTGAGACCAGAGTTGCAGAAACACAAAATAGTTCTGCAATTTTATAGTTTTATTGGTGGCGAAAAAACTGCGAGTAGAATGATGTGACCCTACTCTTCAATAAAAGTAATCGGCGTATCTTTATTCGAACACTACTATGAAACATGAAGCGCACAGATTGTTTCTCAATATGTTTAGTAGCTGATGAATGAAACAAATGCAGCAGGCATAGCTTTTGGTTTGGACAGATTGGTTATGTTGCTAGCCGGTGCTAGTTCTATCAGGGACGACATTGCTTTCCCGAAAACAACTACTGCACAGTGTGCCCTCACAAGGTCACCTTCCAAAGTAGATCCGCAGCAGCAGAAAGATCTTTCAATTACTACGTAGATAGGTATTCCGCTCTTCATTGTTTCTGTTGCTCATACCCATTTTTGTACTCTACCAAGGAATAATTTATGTACATTTAACTAAATCAATGTGTATTTTTACTAGGGATACCATGTAAACCTGCATTAGCTCAGTGTTGACTCATTCACTTTGTTATTTCTGTGTTGGAGAATCATTCATTATCACCACACAACTTTTCCACTAACTAATGCCAACTTGTTCTTTGTGCTTGTAATGTATCAACTACTTTTGGCTTGTGTTCAACAATAATAAATGAGTACAAGGAATATTCAAACCCATTACACAGAAGAGGGTTACAAATAAACTACATATGGTGATGAACATCACTTGATCACAGAAAAATTCACAAATAAAACCAGTTCAACAATATGCTCTACAGTTGAAAAGTCCAACTAAACTTTGAGGACTTGTCAATGAAAACATCATTGCATTATTCTTTTGGATTATGTTTGTTGAATATCTCTTATCTCAATCTCATATTTTTTATATGTATAATTTGCAATTCTAAATCAATAAATAAAAAATCAGTATAGCTTTACTTTTGGAAAGATTGAACGTGATTTTGAAGACTTAAAACTGATTTTTGGTATATTTAAATTTCTTGATCTAAATTAATTGTATTTTTTGAGGTGATTCTAAATTAAAATTAAAATTTGTTGCTTTTGACTCCACGTGATTTTTATACATGAATTTATAATTCAACCATTTTCACTCGGATATAAATTATTTTACAATTTTTTTCTTCAAATAAATCATTTTATTTTAAATTCATTATGAGTATCACTTATTTAAAATTAAAATGTGATTAGTAATTTTATAGTGATGATCGATTGAAACTTACAAAGATTATGTATATGAATCAAATTAATTTCTTAATGAGTTAAATTAAGAGCATGTTTGTATAGGCTTTTAAAAGATCATTTTTACTTTATATATTTCAATTTTATTTTTTGAGAATTTACTCAAAATAAATTAGAAATTATATTGAATCCATTTATAATAAATTAAAAAGTAATTTTGATATTCAGTAATTTAACTATCATAATAAAAATAACACATTTTTATAAAATAACTTATTTTAAAATTAAATTCTTATGAGTAGCAATTCAAAATAGTTTGTCATTAAAATAAATATTTAAAATAGTTTTTTTTTTATAAAATTCTATTTAAACTATTTTTTTTAATATCTTTAACAAAAATATATAATATTATACAAATTATTTTAAAAACCTGTAACAACCTGCTCTAAATCCTTTTAGGAAACCACTTTTTGCAACTGTAGCATGAAACATACACTGAATCTTATGTTTCAAAACATACTACTCAGAGTAACGCCAAAACTATAGAAAAGTAGAGTAGACATTTACCAATAAAAAGTTATGAATTTGTGATTAAATATGGAAGCTTGGATTACGATGACAAATCATAATTAAGAAATTTAAGTCAATCCAGAAACGTTGTTAGTAAGTCTTAATCACACTTTGCTTTTTCAAAATATAATTCGAAAAAATACTCCCTCCGTCTCATAATAAATGTCCTATTTGAGCAATGCGCGGTTTTTAAGAAAATGATTGGATGTGTTGGTTTTAGTAAAAAAGTTAATGTCATTTACTAGAATACCCCTATTAATAGTAGTTGAATAACGTGAAAGTTACTAAATAGGGGTATAATAGTGGAAAAATAATAATGATTGATGCATTGAAATTGTAAATGGACAATTAATTTGAGACAAGGAAAAAATGCAAATGGGACACTTATTATGAGACGGAGGGAGTAATACTATTGCTTTTAGATTAAAGTGCAAGAACTTAGCTTACCTAAGGACATGGACAAATTATGTTTTTTTTTTTTTAAAATAAAAATAATGACAATTATTTGATTTGATGGATGTGTCATATACGTAAGCATTAATTAATTAAATTAATGTGACATCAAAGATCGAATGGTGGAGAATACATATAACAAAATTGTTTTGTTTTCCACTTTATGAAAAGTGCATACTTATTATATGTTGGTTGCAAAATTTCATGTAAAGGGTACTTTTCATGTATGTTTAAGGTTTGTTCCAACTCTATGAGTTGTTTTATTATGCTAATTAGGTTATTGATAATCTAAGTTCAGTATAACAACTTATACAAATAAAGAAAGATTAAAAACTTGCCCTATATATGTAGAAGAACATTAACACATTGTCCTAATAAATAAATGTAATATGAAGTTTCCAACCATGCGTTTTATGGAAAATGCTAATAATGCTAATTGGGTCTCAAATTTGATAGATTATTAAATACAAAATTTATTGAATGAACCTATAAAGAATAGAGGAAATACTATTGAATTGATCAAGTCAACAATTAATTAATAAAATATGTGGGCAAGGTTCCTCCAAAGTTTATTATTGGTGGAGAAGTGTATCACTTTAATAAGTTCATAACAATGCATCACTTTAATTTGTCCCATGACTAAGACTATGAATATTTTTATTATAACTATTTAAAAATAGTATAATGAGCTAACATGATTATCATCAATTAAACGAATGAATCGCAATCAATACAAATTAAACACACATATAGTTTGATAATTACTTATTCTATTGTGATATTTTTATTTTTATTTTTATTTGTTTTAAATTATTTGTCATTTTAGAATATCAATGCTATATTTATTATTTTTTCCATACTTACCCTTATTTATTGTGTTTTGACTCATTTAACTACTCCACGATCTATTATTAATAAAATTATTTTAATAAATGATATTCATTTTATCATTGAAATCGACATAATTAATCTTTATCTTAAAAAAATATAAAAATCTCAGAGAAGACACCTAAGATAAGATGGAAGAGTATTAGGTTTTGGTTTAGACGGATAAAAACTTTCACGAGTCATATTAACCGTTAACATAACAAAAATGTAAAATATACATATCTAGCTAATTAATTAGAATGGTCACTTGGTGTTTTTTTTTTATAATTATTTGATCACATCTATTTTTTAAAATATAAATTGGGT
Organism: Vicia villosa; assembly: GCF_029867415.1. Taxonomy (NCBI): domain Eukaryota; kingdom Viridiplantae; phylum Streptophyta; class Magnoliopsida; order Fabales; family Fabaceae; genus Vicia; species Vicia villosa. Next base: position 50,497,292 of record NC_081181.1, on the reverse strand, counting down.
AGTTTCTGTTAGGTCATTAATTTGGAATTTAAAATGAGGGAGTATTATTTTGTTGGAGATTATTCTTTTATGAGAAATTCATCCTGTGAAAAATCACACGCCCATTCAAAATCTTAAGATGATAGGTATGTGAACTTTCTTATTTATAAATTGTTTTATCTCCATTTTTTTAAACAATGTGAAACTTTCCCACACTTATTTCTCAACAATTCCAATTCACATTTATTTTTCTCAACACTCCCCCTCAAGTGTGATACTATCAACATTGCTATCCCTTAAGCAAAAGCTTTTTCATCCACATACACTTGTACTACCATTGACACTTTTTCAATGGCACATGCCTCCTATCCACCACCATGTGGGGAGGACATTCGATACAAGTGAGCCGATCCTACACTTGAACCAATGACTCGTGATACCACTGTTGGATCATCAATTTGTAGGTCATCGTGAGAGTTCATTTTTACATTGGGGATTTTTTTATGAGCAACAGACCTTATGAGAGACACATCACATACTCACCAAAAACCTTAAGGTGATTAATGTGTGGGTTCTCTCATTTATAAAGTGTTTAATCTCCACTTTTCTAATCAATGTGAGACTTCCCCGCATTTGTTTCTCAACACTTCAAACTCACTTATTTTTCTCAACAATTTTCCTCAAGTGTGAGTCTATCAACAAAGCTTCCCTTACGCACAAGCTCTTTCAACTCATTAAACTGTGTCTTCTTCAATGATTTTGTGAGTATGTCATCTAGTCGCACTTCTGATTTGCAATACTCCAACTTGAACTTCCTTTAATTCACTTGATAAGGAAGTGACACCTCATCTCTATGTGCTTACTTCTACCATGACTCATCAAGTGATTAGCTTAGTCTGTGGCTGATTTGTTGTCTACAAACAACTTCATCTTCATATGTTCCATGACCTTAAATTCCTCCAACATCATTTCTATCCACACAACTTGACATGCTGCATAGGATGCTATTACATATTCAACTTCACAAGATGATAATGTCACTATTCCCTACTTTCTTGAATTCCAAGAAATTGGAGCACCTCTATTCTGGAATAATTAGTATGCAATAATTTTCTTATCATCTTGATTGTTTATCTTTGCAACATCTTTAGGAGTTTTTCCATCTATAATTTTCAGAATAACTCAAACACCGTTTTCAACGAGCAAGGTCACACATTCCTTTCTGTCATAACCTTCTGCATAATGAAGTCTTACTAATGGACAAAAATCACTCTAGTGATAATCAAGCTAAGGTGTGGTATCTAGATTCAGGGTGTAGCAACTAGCAACCACATGTTTGGTAACATTGTTAGGTAATCAATTTAGGGTTCAACATGAAAGGGTATTTTTCATTAGGTATTTTCTTTTATCAGCAACATACATTATGAGAGACACACCACATATTTACACAAAATCTTAAGGTGATAAGTGTGTAGGTTCTCTTATTTAAAAATACTCAATTTCCATTTTTCTAATCAATGTGAGATTTCCCCACACTTGTTTCTCAACCCTTTCAACTCACACTTGTTTTTCTCAACCGTTTCTACGTTTACTTGTAAGAACTTTTTTTATTGGTAAAATAAATAATATAAAGTTGATAAAAATAATGAGAAATAATTGACATATAAGGAGTATCAACAGGACACCTAAAATACAACAATACAAAAAAAAAAAGAATTCACATATAAAGTCTAGCTAATTAATTAGTATCATCACTTTGTTTCTTTTTTTACTTTTTATATTATTCAATCACATCAATTTTTTTTATTAAAAATGGGTTATTTCTAAGTTCATCTGTAAGAACTTTTTTATTGGTAAAATAAATAATATAAAGTTGAAAAAATAACGAAAAAAGAATCGACATATAAGAAGTATAACAACACACCTAAAAGACAACAACATAAAAAAAGTAGAAAAAAATTCATCAAAACAAAAACACAAAACAACAACAAACAACAAGAAAAACACAAAAACCCATGACCGAGCAAACATGCAGAGAAGACCAACCACAACCACCAACACGCACCACTAACAATCTCTCAAAATTTAATCAACGAACGGCCTTATGGAACTGATAGAGGCGAGTTTGCCACACTGTGCACGCCTATATGCCTAATTACGCAAAATGATCCTGCTCTCAATCTCTAAAAAAGGAAGAAAAGTTCAAAAAATAAAGACTGAACTCCTAATAAAGAAAATGATAATGCTTCCCCCATGAGTAACATAAAAGTTTTTTCTATAAAAAATAACGTTATTACGAGTTTTCTAGATAATCCATATATCATCGCATGGTAAATCGTAGTTAGAACTAGAAACACACTATTACCCCTCTAAAACCCTCAACACACTAAAACAAGCTAACAATTGATTGAGAAATAGCCACATATTTACTAATCCAACTAAAAACTTGATCAGTGAACAAAAAAATCAACCGACTCAATTTAACCCGAGAACAAATATACACAACCCTCCTATGATCAACTAATAAAATTCCAACCAAAGAAGGTTCACTTTAGGTGGGATCCTATTCTGTAACTACTAGGATAATGATACTACTTTTGAAGTCCAAATCTTTTAACCATTAGCCATAACCTAAATCACTTGATTTGACCTACGTTTATACCCCGTAGAGAGATTGATGAGAAGACCATATACAAATGTCATCGAGAAGCCACCCTCTACGCCAAAGATTCCTCCTAGGATGGTTTAACCAAACTAACTAAGGAAAGAACAAGACTATCAAGAAGCTCTTCTCCCAAATAAAAAGCATGCATCGCCACTTGAAATCCCTAACCACACTCCCTAAACTTAAGACCACATATTCCCCACTAGATGAAGTTACTACTACAAAGTAAGGAACAACCTCCTACACTAAACATAGAGCGACCACATATCCTTTCACACATCTTTCCAAAAACAAGTTCTCATACCTTTCCCAATCACCTTACTAATAGAATTGGCAACCTAATACGTATCCTTCTCCCCCTCCTTGGAACCAAGTAGCAAGATAACTCCCACAATGAAGAAGTGTCCATATGAACTCCAATTTGACTACTAATTTTCCATCACTGTCCGACTTTAATGATACTTACTTTTATGATTCATGTACTGACACTAACATTTGCCCTGTTTGTGCTGAGATTGAGGCTGCCTTGCAGGGTGACATTTTTCCTACAGGTTAAGTTGTCGATGAAGCTGTTTATGCAACTCAAGCTCTGGACATTTCGGCTGCCCCAAGCAATCCATCAATTGAATAACCACCTTCCCTAGAGCTGAAACCATTCCCTAAAAATCTGAAATGTGCTTATTTAGAGATGAATTAAAAACTCCCAGTTATAATTTCTTCTAACCTTGATTTTGATCAAGAAAGTGATTGGGTGGATATTGGTTGATATTTAAGGTATTATCCATTCCATGCGTATGCATAGGATTTTACTTTCAGATGAAAAAAAAGCAATGAGGCAGCCCCTTCAACCATTGATCCTTGATATTGTGAGGAATGACATCACTTTCACGTGCGCATTCGACACTTTTACTTATCAGAGATTTTTCTTTGATCCCAGAATAAAAGGTGAAGGCACTAAAACAAATTTCAAGGTTAGTGGACACCACCCGAAGCCGCTCCATGAGAGCTCCACTTTGGATGGAGAGACTATAAAAGAGCCCTCACTAGAAAAGGCTGCGTATGCAATCACCTATCCTCCTCGATTGCTCGAGATGTGTTCTTTCCTTTCTCTCCCTGTTACTTTAATATTTATGTCCTCGACTGCTCGGGATGTGTTCTTTCCTTTCTCTCCCTCTTACTTTAATATTTATGTTCTTTCGTTAAGGATAATGCATGTTCTAAGTGTGGGGGAGAGAACCATTTCTTTGTTTTATTTTCTTTCAGTTTTCTTTGTTTTTTTAAGTGAAAAAGAGAAAAATAAAAAAAATTTAAACTTAGAAACAAAATGCATCTTTTGAAAGTTTTAGGTTACAGATTAATTTGAGGTTGGAATGAGATTTGAGAAAAATTTACAAGATCGGTATCACCTTAAGTCTCCTGAATATGAAAATCAAATTGAATATTTGTTATGACATAGCCTCGAGTTCTCATCCTTTAATAACTCTTAAGTGGTTTATCTAGCAGTCAAGACCATCTAGAAATCACACACTAAATAATTAAATAATTAAGTTAATGCAAATAAATGAATGATCTCGTCCTTAACAAGAATAAGAATCTGAATAAGAAATCACACTAAGTAATTAAGCAATAAGATAGTCTTTTACTTGATTACTAACAACTTTATTAAATATATCTTCCCTTAATTTTTTTTAACATTTATTAAAAAGAATATAGATTATCGGAAATAACAAAGTTTAGAGTATAGAGGTGTATAAATTGGAAAGTTAAAACGCTCCATGGAGAAGTTCCTAACAACATGATAGTCATCATAACATGATTTGAAAGAAATCAAATATATTAATTCATTTTGTGATAGAAGATTAGTGGAAGAAATTAGACGTACTATCAAAATCAATGAGAGGGAGCCAACTGCGAGGTGATAACATTAAGCCATTATCCAATTGTTATTTGAGTTATGCTATATTTACACCACCAGTTTGACACCGTATCTTTTACACCATATGATTTACACTTCATTGCAAGTGGGGTCCAACTTAAAATACATACATATATTATAAAAAGTTTAAAAAGTAGATGGAATGGTACAAATCTACGGTGTATATGTAATATTTTGGTGTATGTTTATCATTTCTCTTGTTATTTAGATGATTGATTAATGTCATAAAAGTGAATGGAAAGAACCAGATGCATGGTCCATTATTAATTAGTATTTTATTGACTATTATTTGTACCATATAATTTTGATAGGTACGGATATCTAAAACACAAACATGATTTAAAATGCTTAAATATAATTTTGTTTGAGTAACAAAATCAACATTTGGAAAGTACCCAAATGAGTGGCTTAGCTTGAACCATATCATTTTTGTTTTCATATAATTTTTTTTTCTAGAAAACTATATCATTTTTGTTTTCATATAATTTTTTTTAAAGTTTTTAATGAGAATATGAGAATATTATTTTACCTCTGATTTAATTTAATTCACTTTAAATAATTAATATTAGTAAAAGCTAATATTTTAATCTTTCTGTGAGATTAATTCTTTTAGTGGTGGGATATTATAACAAATGATAAAATTAGGGCAGTAAAATGAGTCTAGTTAGTTGAGTATATCCGTTTTACTGTATTATAGACTTTTTAGATCTTTACCTTTTAATGAGATAATAATTTTTTTTTATATTTTTAATCTTAAAAAGGGGAATGTCCGCGGATCTGATCTACACCGCACTCATTTTTTTACGAACTGAGTCAATGTTTTAGATACACAACCTCAACTATATTCGTTCCGTTCTGTTCTAATTTTTGGCGGGACAAACTTAAATTAGACAGACATATCCGTTTAACTCTAGATATTTTTTTAAATATATATATATATATATATATATATATATATATATATATATATATATATATATATATATTGTTTTGGATTGGGCCAAGATACGGCTCAATCTACTTTCGGCCCACTTAACCTTAGAGGTCCAAAGCACCCCTGAACCCATAAAGGGAAAACAATGCTCGTCTCCCCGAGGACCCAACGACACTGGAGCAAGCTATTTGGTGTCCGACATGAGTGCTCCCCGCGAGCACCCCCCACCTGACGAGGACTTACCTCCTCGCCTAGGCCCAAGTATGTCAAGTGTGCTCCCCGCGAGCACCTATTGTGCCGAGGACCCTCCTCCTCGCAGGATTCCTTCACATCCAACCCCCCGAATAATACGGAGTCCACGTGGTACCTAAAAGACTGTGTCTCCTTTGAACTTCGGAGTGGTTGACCAGGACGGAGAGCACTCACGCATCTCCGATATTTCCGCCTAGAAAACCTGGCATTCTCCTAATTGGGCCTGGGAATCCAGCCCAGTAACGAGATCATGGCCCAGCGCTGGGGGCTATAAATACCCTCTTTCATTAGAGGGTCAGGTATTCATTCTCTTCTAACCTTTAGCTCGTACTTGCACTCTGATTGCTCTTCTTCTTACTTTAGCATCGGAGTACCTTGCAGGTACACCCTCCTTTCCACTTCTCAAAGATCCAGTTCTGTGCAGGCCTTGACGATCCGTCTGATCAGGTACGATATATATATATATATATATATAATCACAACTTTTATTAAAAAAATATCCTAATTTATATCGAAATTACAAATATCACAGCTAAATAAAAATAAAAATTTACGTAACACTTTAAAATATAGTATCTAAAAATTCAAAAATATGATAGAAAATCAAATTAATTTTTTAGAGAATAGCTTAAACCAGCTTGACTGAATGATTGATTAATTCCACATAAAAAAATACTTCATCTCTTTTATATTATATACAAATTTTATTTATTTTTGAATAATTAATTTATACACTAAATACATTAATTATTTAATAAGATTTAAAAAGATAAAATGTGTTTATAATATAAAATAGAGAGAGTATAGTTTGATAAAACTTAAATTCAAATTTTTAATGAGATCATTTTTAGCATATTTTACTTACTTTTCATCACAAGTCTTCTAAAATCCAAATGGTTAACATTAAAGGCCCGTTTGGTGTGCAGGATAATAGACATGATAAGATATATGTATCATATCATATTCCAATCTAGTGTTTGCTGATACAACACAATAGAATAAGTTAAATTATGAGCTAAATTCGAATCGAAATGTCTTACAAATTTGAAGAGACTCGTACATCTCATTAAGTGTTATTGGCTTCTAAATATTTCTCTGTCAACAATTAATAAATATTTTTAAGGGTTAAATGCAATTCACCCCCTGCCATTAGGGCGTGTTTCAGATTTGCCCCCCTGAATCTTTTTTTTAAGAAGACATCCTTATAAAAGTGTAAAGCCAGTTTCACCACACCCTTTTACTACCAATGTTGACTGGGCTTTGACTGATTGGCTGACGTGGCAAATGAATAATTTTTAAAATTAAAATTCGTGAACAAGTCTTTATGTTTACCCCCCGTGAATTAGAAAAGCTAGGGTTCATTGTTTGTGTTGAAGAAGACGACTTGGAAGCACAAGGAAGTGGAGGAAGACGAATCAATGGACGACAACGGCGAATGTTCAGAGGTTAGTTCCATTAATCGATGTCTGTAACTTGCTTGTATCATGGTTTTGTAAACTTTTTTTTACATTACGTTTAACATTTCAGAACAATGTACTGTTTAATGTTGTGTTTCAACATGGAGGAGAGTTTATTGATAATAATGGTGAAACGATTTACAAGGGTGGTGTTTCTACTCTGATTTCTGGGGAACATATAGATGAGTGGACAATGCATCATGTTCTTAACTTAGTAACTGGGTGGGGGTACTTAGAAGGTTCTTTTAGGTTGTGGACCAAAATATTAGACATAAACCCTAATTACTTTCATATTAGAAATGATGGGGATGCCTATGATTTTGCTGCTTATGGTTGTGCGATGCAATTGGATGGGGAAATTTTTGTGGAACATGATCCAAGTGTAGTTGGTAATTGCCCTAAGTTTGTGTCTGATTTAGAGGTTAGTGATGAAGAGGTTGTTGAAGGTTTTAATTATAGTGAGGATGAAAGGACAACTGCCATTGTTGATGGGTTTGATGAGCTTGATGGTATTGATGTCACTGTACCAATTAGGGAGGGTCCAGTCATTGCAGGTTTGTTACCATGTCCAAAGAAGAAGAAATATGATGATAAGGAGGAGTACCTTAGTGAAGAGCTTAATAGTTCTGACCCTGATAACTCAGAAGATGACAAAAAGCCTAAGTTTGAAAAGTTTAAGAAAGAATAACTTACAAAGGATTTTAAGTTTAAGTGGGGTATGGAGTTCACTTCCCTAGATGACTTTAGGGAGGCTATACGTGAGTGGACAATTTTAAATGGGAGGGAAATAACATTTGTAAAAAATGAGGGGTATAGGGTGAGAGTTGAATGTAAGGCCAAGTGTGGTTTTTTAATGCTTTGTTCCAAAGTGGGCCACAAGCACACTTATGCTATTAAGACTATAAAGGAAACCCACACATGTGCTAGGGTTTTGGATAACAAAACTGCAAATTCAAAGTGGGTGGCCAAGGCAGTTGTAAAGAAAATGCAGACTTATGACAACTTGAGGATCTGTGATATTATTCAAGATATGAGGCAAAATTATGGAGTGGGTATCACTGTGGGCAGGGCATGGAAAGCAAAAATGATAGCAAGACAAATGATAGAAGGGGATGCAGACAAGCAATATTCAAATTTGTGGAGGTATGCAGCTGAATTGCATAGGGTGAGTGCTGGAAACACTGTAAAGATCAACATTGAGAGACCGTCACCTTCCATCCAACCAAGGTTTGGTTCTTTCTATTTCTATTTTGAGGGATGTAAAAAATGGTTCATAAATGGTTGTAGACCTTTTATTGGGGTGGATGGTTGTCATCTGAAGACTAAGTATGGAGGTCAGTTGTTGATAGCAGTGGGAAGGGACCCCAATGATCAATATTTTCCACTGGCCTTTGGGGTTGTTGAAACAGAAACAAAAGAATCTTGGAAGTGGTTTATACAGTTGTTAATGGAAGATATTGGAATAGAGAAGAGATATGTATTTATCTCAGACCAGCAAAAGGTATTTCCTCCAACATTTAATTATATACTTTTAGTTTTGTTTTTAAACTAATTATGTGTTATTTATCATTGTTGCAGGGTTTGGTGGCTGTATTTGAAGAAATGTTTGAGAGAATTGAGCACATACTTTGATTGAGGCATTTGTATGCAAATTTCAAGAAAAAGTTTGGTGGAGGAGCACTTATAAGAGATCTAATGATGGGAGCAGCCAAGGCAACATACCATCAAGCATTCTTGCAGAAGATGACTGCATTAAAGGCAGTAGATCCACAAGCTTGGGCATGGCTAATGGGAGTGCCTACTAAATCTTGGTGTAAGCATGCTTTTAGCTTTTATCCTAGGTGTGATGTTTTTATGAATAATATCTCTGAATCCTTTAATGCAACAATCTTATGTGCTAGAGATAAACCCATATTGACAATGTGTGAGTGGAATAGGAAATATCTAATGAATAGGTGTAGCCAATCTACTTTGAAACTTGATAAATGGCCACACAAAGTCATGCACATGTAATTTTTGGCAGCTAGTTGGTATTCCCTGTAGGCATGTTGTTGCTGCCCTAGGCTTTAGACAGCAAAATCCAGAATTGTTTGTTCATAAATGTTATAGCAAGGAAAAATATGCTTTATGCTATGGTTTTCCTATTAGTCCTATAAATGAACAAGACATGTGGCCTATGGTTGAAAGTGAAGATCTCTTGCCTCCTGACTTCAAAAAGGAAGGTGCTAGGAGGAGGCTACCTGGTGTGTCTTACAGGTGCACTAGATGTGACAAGATTGGGCATAATATTAAGTCATGCAAGAGCAAGGTGCAAGATCCAAGTGTCTTGAAAAGAAATGTATGATCTTAATGGATATTGATATTGCTATTTGCTTTAAATTCTGCTACTGATAATGTAATTATGTTGCAGAAAAAAGGACAATTGAGAACTGCTACTAGTGCAAGTGCAGACACTCCAAGTGCTAGTGAAAGTCAACACAAATGAGGTCAGTGAGGTCAAAACAAATGTGGTCAATGAGGCCAATCCAAATGAGGTCAAAACAAGTGTGGTCAATCCAAATGAGGCCAACACAAGTGAAGGCAATGCAAGTGAGGGCAATCCAAGTGAAGGCAATGCAAGAGAAGGCATTCCATGTGAAGGCAAGCCAAGAGAAGTCAAAATCAGTAAAGTCAAACCAAGTGAAGTGAAGACAAGTAAAGCCAAACCAACTCCCGCTGAAGTCAGTGCCAAAAACAAATGAAAAGCTCAAGTGAAACCAGTGAGAAAGAGGGCCAGTGAGAGAATTAAGGAAAATTGGTTTAAAAAACCAAAACCTTTCACAGGCCCTGGGTCTGCACCAGAACAACCATTATGCTTGACAGAAGAAGAAGATAACAATGCATCACAAAGGAAGATGAAGACTACTCCTAAGAAGAATTTGAAGAAGACCCCAAAAAAGAAGTCTATCAATGACTTGTAATTTACTATGTCTGTTTACTATGTCTGTTGCACAGTTTGGTGCCTTTTGTAATGAACTAATTATGCACATATGTGCTTTTGATGGTGTTCTGAATAATGCACTTAGGTGCTTTTTGTATTGACTGAATTATGCACATTTGTGCATTAAGTGGTTTTCTGAATTATGCACATTTGGTGCTTTTTGTATCAACTGAATTATGCACATTTGTGCTTTTTGTATTAACTGAATTATGCACATTTGTGCTATTGGTAATGAATCAAGTATGCATTAGTGTTATTTATATATGATTTTGAATTATGCACATATGTGCTTTTGGTTATTTCTCAATTATGCAGTAGTGTTTCTCAATACATGTGCCTGAGCAAATTGAACCAAAATAAACTGTTAACAAAATCAGTAAACTCCTTCCATTAAAAACATGTTTTCAAGTATATTACACATCATCGAAAATTACATCATTCAACCCTAACTAAATTAGACAAATTACATGGAATTGTAAATAAAACCAACAATCATACAACACAAAACAAGTGCTATCCTAAACTGCATATTTTTCCTTTTCAGAGCTTCAACCTTCATCTTCACTTTCTCCAATTTGTTTGACACTGATTCCAGTTTCATTTGTAGTATATCACACTTCTTACAAAATGGTGAAGTGACAGTTTCTCCTTTATTGAATTCGACAATTTCATCATCCCATAGAAATAGTTCACAACTATTCTCAGTCTACACAAAATGAGATGGAACCTGAGTTAGCATATAGAAAAATCAATATTAGATTATGAGATAAACATACTCACCCCAGCGCTTCGATATTTCCAGAATTTTCGGTTGGGGTTTTGCACTGTGTTGGCTCTCCATATCTTCATCGTTATACCACACCCACATCTGGACAAATCATGCGATGATACTGACCCAACCGTGCTCGCGCGTGAACTGCATCCAACCATGACTCCGCGATGATCGAATTGAATGGACGAGGAAGAACTGGGTAAGCACAGGGATGAAATTGAAACTGGTACGAGCAATTTTCAGTTTGGGGGAGAAAGAAAACCCTAGAAATCTATTTATTTTTAAGAAAGTAACATAGTCAGCATTATTCCTTTGCCACGTCAGCCAATCAGTCAAAGCCCAGTCAACATTGGTAGTAAAAGGGTGTGGTGAAACTGGCTTTACACTTTTATAAGGGTGTCTTCTTAAAAAAAAGATTCAGGGAGGACAAATCTGAAACACGCCCTAATGGCGAGGGGTGAATTGCATTTAACCCTATTTTTAATTAAAATTATAACTAACATGTATTTTGTGGATAAATATATTAAACATTAATTTTGATGTCTGGCCATTTCAAAGCACGACCAACAACTTTGAGAAATGTAAGTAAATAAAACCTTTCATAATACGTATTTCTTTATGTTAAGCTTCTACACCCACAAATTAGTATACCTTTATGGCCTACCAAAGCCAAATCTGTTTACCTATAAATATCACCATTCCTTTGCACTTTATTCTCATTCATAACTAAATCCTTTCTTCCATTCCTATACACCTAGTTTACATGGATAAACTCATATTCAATTGTTGCATTGCATACTTTCTCCTTTTCTCTTTCTTGTTTGTACATGGCAAAGAATTATCATGCAATCAAACACCATACCCTCATGTGTGTGACCATTACATTGCAACCACTAATACACTATCAACCCCACATTCTTCTTCTTTCCATGATATTGCCATTAAGGTTACCATGGACCAAGCTATTGAAGCATACAAACTTGTGTCCACCATGGATTTGAATAACTTCAAAGACTATAGAGCCAAGTCAGCATGGGAAGATTGTCTAGAGCTTTATGAGGATACAATTTATCAACTTAATCGCTCCATAAACTCAAACAATTTAAATGACAAATTAACTTGGCAAAGTGCTTCCATTACCAATCATCAAACTTGTCAAAATGGTTTCATTGATTTCAACCTTCCCTCTCACTTAAACTACTTTCCTTCCATCTTAACCAACTTCACTAAACTGCTTAGCAACTCTTTGTCCATAAGCAACACTTTAGCCTCCTCATCATTGTCAAATACTAAACAAAATGGAGGAAGAAGGTTGTTATCAGAAGGATTTCCACATTGGCTTTCTGGTTCAGATAGAAAGCTTCTGCAAACAACACCAAGTGCTGATATTGTGGTGGCACAAGATGGAAGTGGAAACTATAAAACAATATCAGAGGGTGTAGCTGCTGCTAAGGGAAGTGGAAAAGGAAGAGTTGTGATTCATGTGAAAGCAGGTGTATATAAAGAGAATATTGATATCAAGAAAACAGTGAAAAACATAATGATATTTGGAGATGGAATGGATTCCACAATTGTTACCGGTAATCATAACGTTCAAGATGGCTCTACAACTTTCCGTTCAGCTACTTTTGGTAAGTTTCTTTAACCTTCAATCACTAATCTAAGTATTATGTGTAATTATGTGTAAGAATATTTGAGTAGTTTTCTACATGCATATAATGAATGAAACAGTAATATAAAAACACTTATTGGATTTAACTAAATCACTATACTTTGGACCCATTTCTTAAGATAGGGACATGCGTTACTTATTTATGTACAAATTGGATAATAACACTTGTATTCTATTCTATATTAATCAACAATAACAGATAAAGACTTCTATTCTATATGTCTTTTTATCCTTACTTTCTTAATCACACGAATAGAAATATTGAATATATAAATTTAATATAAAGTTCTAACTCTTAAAAATGAATAATTACTGCAGCTGTTATGGGAGATGGATTCATAGCAAAAGATATGACCTTCGAGAATACAGCCGGACCACAAAAGCACCAAGCGGTGGCTCTCCGTTCCGGCGCCGATTACTCCGTTTTCTACCGTTGTTCCTTCAAAGGATATCAGGACACTCTCTACGTCTACGCCAACCGTCATTTCTACCGGGACTGTAACATCTACGGAACAGTCGATTTCATCTTTGGCAACGCCGTTACCGTTCTTCAAAACTGCAACATCTTAATTAGAAAACCGATGAGCAACCAACAGAACAGTATAACGGCACAGGGAAGAACAGATCCAAACGAGAACACGGGAATAGTGATCCATAACTGCCGTATAACCGCCGCAGGTGATTTGAAACCATATCAGAATTCAGTGAAAAGTTATCTTGGTAGACCGTGGCAGAAGTATTCAAGAACAGTTGTGATGAAAAGTAACATAGATGGTGTTATAAACTCTCAAGGTTGGGCTCCATGGAGTGGTGGTTTTGCTTTGAGTACACTATACTATGGTGAATATATGAACGTTGGCGATGGTGCTAATACAGATGGGAGAGTGAATTGGTCTGGTTTTCATGTTATTACAAATCCATCTGAAGCAGTTAAATTCTCAGTTGGTAATTTCTTAGCTGGTGAGACTTGGATATCTGGAAGTGGTGTGCCGTTTGATGCAGGCTTGTGAAAGAGAGTGATTGATTATGTTGTATAGTGGAGAAGACTTCGAATTGATGACTTTTGTTTTTTGTATAAAAGGGGAGATGGTGAAAGCATGCAGGTGAGTGGTGATAATTGTTGTGATGTAGTTTTTGTTGGGTTTTCGTTTGTACAAAGGTTCTACAAAGGTGCTTTACAATTTGTCGGTCCTTATTTATTTTCTCAAAAGAGTTAAGCTAGTCTCAATAGAGTTGTATAGATAAAATAGTGATAAAGATATGTATAAAAGTAACTGAATGATGATCAATAAAGGATTGGTTTGGTCAATATGTATAAAAGTTTTTCTCTTTAATTCAAAAAAAAAAGTATATGTTTTAGATTTTTGAAATACTTTTTTAAGATGATTTTGAAGCTTTTGTCTAGTGCGAAATCGTCTTAATGTGGTGTTTATTTTTGATTTAAAAGAAAGAAAAAAAAAATAAAGATAGAGCATTTATCTAAAGTATAAAATTGTTATGGTGTCTATAAAAAATATCAAAGTTTGTTTTTGTTTCTATAAAAGAAACTTGCATGTTTTGATTTCTATAAAATTATTAGATTTTTTCTTTACCCACCTCTCTATGGGGTCACCTCCAGCGAAAACCCCACTTTACCCCTAATTCGGAAATGCATTTCCGAAATATTTTTTTTGTAAATTTTTCGAGACTTCGGAAGTGCATTTATGAAAAAATCCCAAAAATTGAGATTTTGATTAATTCGGAGATGCATCTCCGAAAAAACAAAAAAAATATAAAAATTCCAAAAATTAATTTTAGGATATTAATTAATTCATATATCATAAATTTGATATAATTTATGAGTAATAATTAATAATAATTATATATTTTGATATAATTTATGAGTTATGAATAATAATTATTATATATTTCTATTCTAATTCATATTTTAAAATTTAAAATAATTTTAATTAAAAAAACTAAAATAATTTCACTTACAAAATGAGTTATAATTTTTTATTTATATATTTATATATTTAAAATAATTATTATGTATTTACAAAAAAAATTAAAAAAATGAGTGTTTTAATTTATATATTCATATAATAATTATAATAATTATTATATATTTATAAAAATTATTATATATTTATATAATAATTATTATATATTAATTATAAATATATTTATATATTTATATAATAATTATAAAAATTAAAAAAATGAGTGTTTTAATTTATAATAATTATTATATATTTATATATTATATATTTATATATTTCCCTTACAAAATTAATAATTATTATTATATATTTATATATTTCTATTCTGATTCATAATTAAAAATTAGTTATAATTTTTTATTTAGTTTAAAAAAATTAAAAAAAGATTTTGTCTTGATTTTATTTAATGAACAAATTTTATATTTAATTCTATATAATTCAAAATTTACTTATGGAATTAAAATTTTTTTGATTTATATAAGTTAGTAAAATAATTTTTAACTTTAAAATTGTTTAGGAAATTTTGATTCACCTTGATTTTATTGATTCACCTTCATTTTATACCTATTAATTGTATTGATTCACCTTGATTTTAATTTTTTAATAATTATTGAATTCTTTCGGAAGTGTATATCCGAAACATTCCAAGACCAATTTGGTCTTGGAATATTTTGGATATGCATCTCCGAAGACACCCCTCCCAAAAAAAATGTTTTCGGAAATGCATCTCCGAAAACCCAAAAAAGGGGTGTTTTCGGAAATGCATCTCCGAAAACACCTTTTTTTCGTGTTTTCGGAAGTGCATTTCCGAAATAAGACAAATTTTGAAGAAAAAAAAAACATGTCGGAAATGCATTTCCGAAGTGAGGATATTTTGGGTTTTTCGCCAGAGGTGACCAAGAAGATAGGGAGGTGGGTAAAGAAATTTTCAATTATTATGTAGGTAGTCTTAGTCACTCTTAGACCAATGTATTAATATGATATTTATATTGGAAAAAAAAGTAATAAATTTTGTAATATTTACTTTTATATTATTTACTATCACAAACACTAGTTACACTTTCAGAAGATTTTTATTTTTGTTGTTGTTAATTTTTAAAGCTTATTTCAAATATTGTTATGGATCTCCCGATTTGTTGTTGTGCTGACCCTATTATATATTTAATTAAATATTTTTTGATTTTTTGACAAATTAATTATCTTCTTAAACAAAAAATAAAAGTGAATCTTATTATTATTATTATTAATATAAAAAAACAAAGCATCTATTAAATATATATATATATATATATATATATATATATATATATATATATATATATATATATATATATATATATATATATATATATATATATATATATATATATATATATATATATATATATATATATATATATATATATATATATATATATATATATATATATATATATATATATATCATTCTCTTAATAATATGTCAATATTAAATGACACCAATGTGTCAAACTTAGTAATATGACACATTCTACAATTCTTTGCTGCTTATTAGTATAACAAAATTCACTGTTGAATTGAAAGTTATTATCATATAGATCATGTATAAAATTTAATATCAATTGGAAATTATTTGATATTTCAACAAAATGCATAAAAATTAACGTCTTACGAAATTTCATGAAAACTGTTAATTTATATCGTTCTCTTTAACATGGACAAAAATTAGGTACAATTTTACGGTTGATAATGTGATCTATATGATAATAGTTTTCAATTCTACGGTTGATTTTAATATGGACAAAACTTATGGATAAGTTTTTAGGCGTAGTTCTTACTATTTTTCAATGAAAATATAACAAATGTATAATTTTCTCTTACGCGTATGCAAATTTCTCCTATTTCACTCACTAAATAATATTTAAATATATTTATCATATTTTTATTAAAAGATAGTAAGAATTAAACTTAAAGAATTTTACCTAAGTTTTGTCTTTTAATATACCAACACAATGCGGGAGTTATATGTCATGTTACTGTATAATATTAGAAAAATGAATTGATGTGCATTAAAATACAAATTTAACACTTGTATGGAATGATGAAGTAACTCAAAGGACATGTTAACGTATGTCATTTTCTAATCTAGAACTTGACAGATAATTAACACGAGATTATCAATTGAATAATGACAAGTTAAGAAACTAACTCACATGGTTTAACTAGCTACATTAATACATAAACACAATTTGACCAATAATGGTCCTTTTGTTGATTTAACATTCTAATTGTAATTAGTGATAGGTACATAAGCCAATAAGCAAAAGATTTGAATTAATTTGATGTGAAACTACAACTCAGGTTAATTAATTATTCAAATGTCATTTTCTTCAAAGATAAGTCAAATAAAATATATTTTAATCAAAATTATTAATTAAATAAAAATTCAATCAGTCCGAAAAAATAGTAGCATCAACAATCAAATTATAAGATGTTTATAAACTAGATTTTATAAGCTAAACCACATAAAACTGAATTTGGATATTTTATCTTCACTACTATAGAAAATATAAGTTATATATATAGTTATCTTTTTAAATTTCATAGAAAGAAGCTTTATTAAACTGTTTTAATATATTTACATTAATTATTAATTATTTAATATATTTACAAACTGTTTTTTAAATTAATTAATGTCATTAAAATTATATTATTAAATAGAAAGAAGCTTTAATAAACTGTTCTAAAAAATGTTCTCAAAAAAGAATAAAGTGTACTAACAGTGTGCTGGAATATTTGGAAGATGAGAAATGATATCATTTTCAACAATGCAATTATGGATGAGGATGAACTATTCCATGGGATAATGAAATATTCTTGGTGGTGGTTAGCCATAGAAAGCAAGGATAGGATAATTAGTAGTTTTTATGAATGGTACAAAAACCCTTTGCTTTGTTGTTGATATTTTGAATTGTAGGTCATTTGTAGATGGTTGGTTTTTGTTTTGTAAGGGTTGGAGTACCCCTAGTACTCCATTCTCTAATCAAAATGGTTGCTTAAAAAAAAAAAAAACAAATCATATCTAGCCTTAAATTGAAATCACTTTTTTTTAATCAAAAGAGAGCATAGCCATATATATATATATATATATATATATATATATATATATATATATATATATATATATATATATATATATATATATATATATATATATATATATATATATATAAGAAAAAGGAAGAAGGTATAAAAATGAGGAGGGCAAGAACCTCACCTCAAACCTATTTAATCCTGTAATTAGGTAAATCTAATTTGTTTTTATTGTAGTCCAACTCAACATCTTTGTGGACAATATTCCACCAAGTAAAACTAGAAACCTTTAAACCTAAGTTAACTAATTTATCTACACAATGGTTACCTTTTAAAAAAATGTGAGAAGCAAAAAAAATTAAAATTACACATCTTAAACAAACAAGAATCTCTTCTACTACGAATTTGCTAAGAAACCACCGAAGAGTTACTAAAAGCAGAGACCACAAGAGAAGAATCACTTTAATTTTAATACATAATGGTTTATTTAATATATTTAAATACAGATAAAATTTAGAATATATCCTTCTTTATTTTTTATTTATCTTTTAGAATAAGTTTTGAATGTGTTATTAATAATTTAACAGTTATAATCATTATAGTGACTATCTATAAATTAAATCTTCTTATTTTGATGAGTTGAATTAATTTTTTTAATTTATAAAAGCCACTTTTTGCCACCGTAGAATCAAACCATCTCTATTATTTGCAAAATTTTCTTTTCTATTTCTTAATGTAATTAATTAACTTTCAATTTGATTCAATAAAGTGCACTGAATCTTGGTTTTCCAAACATACTACCCACAAGACTAAAGAAAAATAGAGTAGAGACATATATCGACAATGAGTTATGAACTAAAACGACAAATCATGATTTAGAATTTTAAGTCAATATAGAAATGTTGTTAGTAAGTCTTAATCACATTTTGCTTTTTCTAAATATAATTCAAAAAACTAATACTTTTCCTTAAGACTTAAGTGCAAGAACTTCACTAATCACTAGCTTACCTAAGGACAAGGACAAATTATGTTTTAATGGGTCATGGGCTTGTCATGTCATATATGTAAGCATGAATTAATTATAATTTTAATGTAGCATCTAAGATTGAATGGTTGAGAATCCATATAGCAAATTTGTTTTGTTTTCCACTTTATGAATAGTGCAAACTTATCATGTTGGTTGTAAGATTTCATGTAAAGAGTATTTTTCATATAGGTTTAAGGTTGTTCCAACTCTATGAGTTGTTTTATTGTACTAATTTAGGTTATTGCTAATCTAAGTTTGGCATAGTAATTTATGCAGTAAAAGATAGATTAAATAAATTCCCTATATAGAAGAACATTGGCACAATGTCCTAATAAATAGGTGTAATATGAAGTTTCCAGTCCTGCATTTTATGGAAGATTCTAATAATGCTTTTTCTTTATCAAGCTAATAATGCTAATTGGGTTTCTAATTTGATAGGTATCAAACTTGGATTAGTTCAATGTCCCATTACGAGTGCACTATATGTTCCCTACATAGGGATACTTTGATTAATTACATAGTCCTTTTTTTCTAATGCAAATAGAATTATGTAGAATTTAACTAGGCACTAAAAAATTTAAAAGCGACATCAGACTTACCGAAACATCAAGTACAATCAAATATAAAAATAATAAAACATTAAAAAAACTATAACAAAAAAAACAATCTAGAACCAATCGTTAGTTGATCTAGTGGTGATTGGCGCTCGACTTGGTAGATCGAACCACGATTCGATCCCTCGCAATTGCGATCGGGAGGGGATGGAACCAGCATCAGAAAACTCTGAAAAACAATATTACAAATCAATTAAAATTACGACATAAAAGACTCTAAAATCCTAAAAATTACAATTAAAACAAACAATATCCCTACTCTTTACTATTAGAAGGTTTTCCCTTCTTCTAAGATCTCATTGACTACTTCTAATTCTTAAACACAAAAAATTCTTTTATGCAATTTTTTGGAAGAAAAAAAAACTGTATATATTAAAAATTAGCAGTCTTTTAATTAATTGAAACCGATGAAGTAAAATTAATTTTAAATTTTTTATTTAAACAATAATATATTATGTGGGCAAGCTTCCTCCTAAGTTAACTCTTGAGGAAGTTTATCATTAATCGGGTCACAAAGTTTTAGTCTGTCTTTTCAAATGGTAGTTGGAGCAGTCCCCGCCCTGTAGGAGTTTTTTAAAAATCATAATTATAATAATAAACTACATGAATCAATTAATATAATGTTAGAATAATAATGTAAGTGTGAGAAAGTGGAAAAATAATCTCATATTAGATTGGAATGTGGTGACTTGAAAACAATCTGTTCGTTTAATCTTTAAAAAAATAGATTTTTTCTTTGTATTTTTAAAAATAAATTTTCCAAAATATCACAAATTTCTTTTATATTCGTTTTTTAAAACATAAAACACTTATTTTAATATCCTATAACATAAAAATACATTATTAAAGACTAAAATTTAGTCAAAATCACAATTTTTTTTAAAAAATTTTATTTTAAAAATGAATTTTATAAAAATCTAATTGAAATAGTTTCAAAATAACATAATTTTTTAAAATTTTGATATCTAATTTTTTTCTCATAAATAGATGAAATATCTCAAACCACATTTTAAGAATAATTATTCAAACAAAATTTTTATTTGAAGCTTTTATATATCTTTATAAAAAATTTTTTTACAAAATTATGTAACACTATAAAAATCATTTTAAAAAAAGCCAAAACAAACGGGTCCTATATAAGTGAGAGAACCCACTCACCTGTCACCTTAAAATTTTAGGTGTATTCCTCAACTATGTCTCAATGCTCCATAATAAATTTTTTTTTTCGAACCTAAGACCTCGAGAGGAACACACTCTCAAGACCCAAGCGATTCACCGCTAGACCACACACACGCACACATGCTCCATAATAAATAACTCCCCCAACAAATACATGACATGACATGAAGATGAACATGATACACTCATACACACAAACAATCCATTATTATTATTATTATTATTATTATTATTATTATTATTATTATTATTATTATTATTATTATTATTATTAGTATTATTATTGTTATTATTGTTATTATTATTATTATTATTATTATTATTATTATTATTATAACAAAATTGTTTTGCTTTCCACTTTATGAAAAGTGCAACTTATCATGTTGGTTGCGAACATACTACACGAGTAATGTCAAAACTAAAGAAAAAGAGAGGAGACATATACCAAAGTAGTTGTGAATTAAGACGACAAATAATGATTTAGAATTTGAAGTCAATAAAGAAATGTTGTTAGTAAGTCTTAATCATACTTTACTTTTTCAAAATATAATTTAAAAAAAAAAAAACATTGAGGTTTGAGAGTTATATTTTGGAAGTCGGAAGGGTCATTTTTGAATTTTATAAAATTTGAAAAAAAATACACATGTGTATATTATATTGTGTATATTGAGCAACTTCATTTTTCTCCATTCGCGTCTTATTAAGGTTGTCCAAAACAAAACGGACCAAAATATTCTTGTTAGGTATCCCGACACATATCTAAGTTTATGTTTGGATTGATAGAATGAAGCAGAATGAATTGGAATAAAATAAAATAAAATTTATATTTTATTGTTTAGATAAGTTAAAAAAAAATGTAATGGAGCAGAACTTGATGAAATGTAATTGATTCCATTTCATCACCTTTCTTCATTATTTTTATTCTCTGATTTGGACGAAATAAAAAAAATTAGTCTATTCCATAATGAAATATTCAAACAAAAGAGAGACATTTTTTCCACTCTACTATGTTCAATTTCATTTTATTCCGCTCCGTTAATGTTTCAAAATTTTGTAGGATTTGAAAGTCTTAACTTTTTTCATTCAAAATTTTTTTATTCCAAATTATTAAAAACTTTTCTTAATTTTAGAACAATTTTTTCCTTTTTAAAAGAAAAACTAAAATTCTCTCTCTCTTTTAATTTACATAAAAAAGTGTTTTTTCAAAAAAATATTTTTAACTTTTTTCTCAAAACAAATAGTTCAAAAAATAAGGTCTTAAGCCCATAAAAATGATCTTATTAATATTTAATGAATCAATTAATTGTATTAAATATTTTTAAATAAAATAAAATTTATATTTAAATATAATGGTAATGTTAATGGATATAAGTGAAGAGTTAAATATAAAAAGAATTTATAAAAAAAATTCTACCTTGATTTTATTAAAAATTAAAAATTATTTTTTATTGCTTTTTTTAACATAAAGTTTTTATTTATAGATTTCTTAATCAGTGTCCTTCAGGCAAGTTATCATTATATAAAACATAATAATTTTGAATCGTTAAAGAAATTAACCTTTACTTATAATAATGATAACATTTAACATTTTTTTATTATAATAATTACATGAGCTAGTATACTTTATATGGTCGACCAAAGCCAAATCTCTTGACCTTTTAATAGCACCATTCCTTTGAACTTATTTTCATTCACAAGCACATATTTATTTGTAAACCCTTTCATCCATTCCCATATACATAGCTCTCCTTACATAATTGGCTAAAAAATATATGGATAACTCATTCAATTGTTGAATTGCTCATACTTTCTCTTTTCTTTGTAACCATTACCCTCAAGTGTGTAACCATTACATTGGAACCACTAATACGCTATCAACCCTACGTTCTATTTCCTTCCATGATGTTTCCCTTAAGGTTACCATGAACCAAGCTATTGAAGCATACAAACTTGTGTCAACCGTGGATTTGAACAATTTCAAAGACAATAAAGCCAAGTCAGCTTGGGAAGACTGTGTAGAACTTTGAGGATACAATTTATCAACTTAATCGCTCAATAAACTCAAACAATTTAAATGACAAATTAATTTGGCAAAGTGCTTCCATTACCAATCATCAAACTTGTCAAAATGGTTTCATGATTTCAACCTTCCCTCTCACTTAAACTACTTCCCTTCCATGCTAACCAACTTTACTAAATTTCTTAGTTACTCCTTGTCCATTAGCTACACTTTAGTTTCTTCATCCTCGCCGCCATCAGTGTCCTCTTTGCCGATCACAAAATAAAATGATCGGAGAAGTTTTTATCAGATGAATTCACCTATTGTGGTGTGCACAAGATGGAAGTGGAAACTATAGGCAAAGTCAGAATGGAGTTGAATATGAAAATCCATTTGATAGCAACCTTCTCCCTCTATTTCAATTAAGAAGGAAGGTTGAAATCAATGAAACTATTTTGGCAAGTTTGATGATTGGTAATGGAAGCACTTTGCCAAGTTAGTTTATCATATAAGTTGTTTGAGTTTATGGAGCGATTAAGTTGATAAATTGTATCCTCATAAAGCTCTACACAATCTTCCCACGCTGACTTGGCTCTATTGTCTTTGAAATTAATCAAATCCATGGTTGACACAAGTTTGTATGCTTCAATAGCTTGGTCCATGGTAACCATAAGGGAAGCATCATGGAAAGAAGAAGAATCTAGGGTTGATAGTATATTAGTGGTTCCAATGTAATGGTTACACACATGAGGGTATGGTGTTTGATGGCATGATAATTCTTTGCCATGCACAAAACAAGAGAGAAAGAGAGAAGAAAAGAGAAAGTATGAGCAATTCAATAATTGAATATGAGTTTATCCATATGTTTTTCAATGGCTAATTATGTAAGGAGAGTTATCTATGTATATGAGAATGGATGAGAGGGTTTACAAAGAAACATTTGCTTGTGAATGAAATTAAGTTCAAAGGAATGGTGCTATAAATAGGTTAAGAAATTTGGCTTTGGTAGACCATAAAAAGTATACTCCATCATGTATTTATTATGATGAAAAAAAAGCTGACAATTGAATCACTAATAAAAATAAAAGTTAAACATTTTTTAACGAATTAATATTAGTATGTTTAATATTTATTTTATTAAAATTAAATATATTTAATACAATTAATTGATTTTTATGAACCTTAAAGCCTGGTTTTTTGAAATATTTGTTTTATAAAAAAGACATAATTTAAAAATACTTTTTAACAAAATATTATTGTTTTAGAAAATATTTTCTGAAAATATTCTTAATAACTCGATCTCAAATTGAAGATAAGAGATTAAATTCTAGTTACGTTGAGTCCTTGATTCAAGACGTTAAAGTAATTAGGATTTTCATCCAAACTAGTTGTTCTAGGCATTGATTGTATTATGCAAAATATTATAGAGTATATTAAAGCTGTTTTTGGTGTAGAAGGGACACATGTTGAACACAATGTTTTAACATTTGTGCTGGAACATCTAATCTTTGACAACAAACAAATATTATTACAATTTTAATTCAGACTTATTTTATCCAAGATTCACCTTACAAATTAGATCTATGAAGAGAGTTAATTTGGATATGTTTTTGTACAACATGTAAAACACGGTATTCTAACATGTGTGCAGGGCAACATCTGGCCCCGGTCAACAGACCATGATGGATGTTGCTAGGTGTGAAATTTTTTATTGAGATCTAATTAGATTTGTTGCAGATTGTTTAGCAATGTTTTGTGTGATTTGTTTATTAGACAACTGTTGAAGATCAAATAAGATTTAAATGAAAATTTAAATTTGAATTTGAAATATAACACATTATATATTTTATTGGATCCAACAAATTCAGCTATTATTTTGGACAAAATTAATTCAAAAATTCAAAAGGAGAAAAGTTCATAATGCATTGCTATTTAAGGAGGCTCAAATCTCATGTTCGAGATCAAGTTTTGTGCGATATAGAATTAAGTTCTTTGTGCTAGGTTTTTTTAGGCTTTTGTTATTTGTATTCCATGCTAATGCTATCACATATATCATATGTAGTGAATATTTTTTTTGAGTAGAATTTTCTCCTAGATATGATTTTACTGAACTAGGTTATCGATCTCTTGTGTTACTTTATTGCTTTCTAGCTTTTGCATTGTATTATATTATTGTTGATGTTATTCTGTTGTCATTCTGGTTTAATAAATTGGACTAGTTATTCCAATATTGTATCCAATATTTATACTTATTCCAACATTGTATCCAATATTTATTCCCTCGGAAACATAATTTCAGTTTTGCTTTGAAGAAACCCTAATAAAACATGGGATGGAGGGAAATGGGATTACTCAATATACTTTACATATATGTTTTTTTTCCAAATCCCATAAAAATCCAAAAATGTCCCTTCGCCATTTCTGAAACATAACTTTAGATGCAATCGAAGTTTTTTTACAATAAATACAATAGGTTTTTTACTAGTATGTAACATTTCATCTAGATATACCTATGATTTTTTATACATGAAATAGTACTTTAAAATTAACTTTCAGTTGATTGTGATATAAGGTAAATCTGAAAGTTAACTTCCGTCCATCGAAATTTTCTATAGCTTTTCTAAAATATTATAAAGTTTTTTACTTTTTTAATTTTGCAGCAAATTCTTCAAAAATACATGAAGTTTTTTAAACATTTATGATATATTCTATAGATATAGATGCGATTACTTCAGCATGTAATAGTATCTAAAGTATAACTTTTAGACAAGCTCCTTTAACTTTTTTTAATAAATTTACATAAATAACATGATATATGATGCATAACAAATGTATTTTTTATTTATTTATAACAATTAAAAACATATATAAATTATAATAAACAACCACCTTCGAGAATTTTGCAAATTTATAAGAAACAGTGTAAATAATAATAGAATCTAATCGATTTTGTTAATAATAATAATAATAATAATAATAATAATAATAATAATAATAATATTAATAATTATAATTCCGTCAAAATAATATAAATAATAATAATTATTATTATTATTATTATTATTATTATTATGGATTATAAATTATTGAAATATTTTATATTTAAATATTATTTATTTATTATATTTTAGTAATTATCATGTGGATGCAGTTTATTGTCCGTTTGTCTTTTATTTCTCTCTGTTTGTCTTTTATTTCTCTGTATGAATTTCACAATTAATTTATATTAGAATGGTTTAGTCGGTTGCAACACCGAATACCAAAATTTAAGAAAAAAATATTTGAACATATATTTATATTAATTATATTAGTTATTTATTAAATTAAAAATATAAATTAATTAAAAGTGATTAAATAAAATTAAAAAGTTAATAAAATTTCTTTTCTAAAATGATTTAATTAATTAGTTAAATATAGGCTGAAATAACACCACTTTTAAGACATTAACCCATCAAAATAACAATTAAATAATGGCACAATGTTATCACCTCGCATCGTTGGTCCCACTCGTTGATTTTGATCGTAGATATAATTTCTTCCACTAATCTATATTAGCCAAATGGATAATATTTAGTTTCCAGTTTCAATGTTAGGTTGTTCTAAATCGAGCTTCGTAACTTCCAAATTCACCCACCTCTATAATCAATTTAACAGATACTAGTATATGGTTATTTGTGTGTCGTGTTCAAGTTCATGTTATGTATTGAATCATGAAACCATGTGTCCCTCAAGGATTTGTTGTTATATTAAACTTTTTTATATAAATAAATAATATTGCAAATGCATCAAGTAGTTCATTTAATTTATGATAATCATGGTTTATTATTATAATTATGATTAATTCCTATACATAAGAGAAGGACTGCTCTAACTACCATAGGAAAAGATAGATTAAGAAGTTGTGACTCGATTAATGATAGACTTCCCCAAACAATTAGCTTAGGAGGAAGCTTCCCCACATATTATTTGTTTTAATAAAAATAATTAAAATTGATTTGACTACATCGGTTTCAATTATTTGAGTGCTAATTGGTGGAGCAAACTTTTGATATGCTAGAGAAGAGGTGGACTGAATGATTGATAAGCAAACACTCAATTTAGTTATTGAGTGAAAAAAAGTACAAGGGTGACAATAAATTGAATAACTCTGATGCAATCTAAAATTTAATTATATAGCATATTCAGTTAAAATTATGTGAGATATAAGATGGGATAGAAGGTGAGATCACGTTCCTTTGATAAAGAGATAAAGATAAGGGTTTTTTCTTTATGCGCTTGTCAATGGGCCTTCTTAGCGGGCCTTGCTGATAGCCCACAAGAGTTGTTCCCTAAGCCTTTCTTCCAACTTTGTAGAGGGAGGGCTTTTTCGGGTTTATCTTTAGCCCGAATTCTTGTGGAAGGAAGTAAAAGACGTAGTAAATTTCCTCCCCATAACTTTTGAAATGAGTGTTATAAATCATTTGATAATTACTTCCTTACAACTGCACCCAGTGGTTGTAATTTTATTAAATTCTTCTAGAAATTTTGTGTGAACAGAAGAAAGGTGCACAATCTTAAAAATTTAGGCTATGTAGACAATGTCGTTCCTTCTGAGGCATCGCTATGAAAACTATAAGAAGCATTTCAGAGTGATGCAATTGTTAATGAAATTTTCTTCGAAATAAGATAAGCATGCCATCTTTAAATGACAACGGTCGATAATATTTAACTAATCTTTGATTTTTAGATAAAATAAGGGGTTATTCCTCGATGCTTCAAATTAATATAATGTCTAGGACTATTCCCCGATTACTAGGACTACTGGCTTATTGAAAAAGATGTTAATTAAAGTGTACAATTTCATATATTCTCGCATATTGACTGAGAGGGTGCAATCTCTTGTGCATGAGATGTAGAAGAAAGATAAAGCTATAACATCTTCCTGGTCGACGTTATCCACTACTGATGTCTCTCTTGCCAAGGTGAACCATGAATTGTAATCTCCTCGTAAGATAGTGGAAGAATAGGGTTTATCCTTGAATAAGGCTCAAGAAAATTGGAAAAGAGATGAACATGAGCTTCATGAGATACGTCATGAAAACCTTAAGTTGTCAAAAGAGTATGCAAATATTAGGGAAGAGAGCTTCTTTGTTCTACATGTTTCTTTTGAGAATGTTGTTCCAATAATGGAATTATTTTATCCCACTGTGGATATTTATCAAGAGCAAGTCCGACCTGATCTAGTGATGATGGAGGGAAAACAGTCTTTGTTGGGGGACACGCCGATTTTGTAGTCTCCCTTTCTTGTTTCAGGGGACCGTCTCTAGGGACTGTGTTGAGCCAAAGTTTGATATCGCTTTCTTTCCCCCAATTTAAAACCTGGTTCGACGTCAACAAAATGGGGACTCACCTCATCCTTTGGAGTGGTAGCTACTAAGAGTGGGTGAGCCCATATTACCACTTTGTGATTAGTTTTTTATTATTCATATTTCTTATGTTGTGGGGTTTTCATTTCTTTGGTTGTAGTTTTGTGATGTTCTTCAAAACACCCAAATTCGTGGTTCTCTTATAATGATAAAGAAGATAGTTCAATAAAACTTTATTCATTCATTTTTAAAAGGAGAGTATTACTTGTATATAGAATAAAGGAAAATCTAACCAATCAACATGGTCATTGATTATTCTTCTTTAATTGTGTTGATACTATATTATATAGCCTTACTCAGAATTGTACCCGCATCTACCAAGTTAGACCCATTTGTGTCATACTCGCCAGGATGTTCGTTTTCTCTTTCGAGTATTTGATTACACTACCTTGAAAAATACCTTTCGAAAAACAATATTACAACGACTTCCTTGTGAACCATGGTGGTATCTCATTTTTAGGCTTTTTTTTTTGTTTTTAATAAAAGATATCTCACTACGGTCATTATTAAATACGTAGTGAAATGTACCCGGAATTACATGGTTCGAATCCCAGTTTCCTCAATTTTCAATTTTATTGTTAACAAAATGGAATGTCATTGTATAACATAACAATTCATTTAGTCAACTATGGTGTAAAGTCCAATCATTTCGTCACAGTTCTTCTTATCAACCATGATGAAAAGTGATATTCATTTATATATAAGCGAAATTATCTCTCGCTCTGTACATAACTATTATTTCTCTCAAAAGAAAACCCTAACATATTTCACTCTTCTCTCTCAAAACATAACCCTAACATCCATGTCACTAATCACACATACTGCAACTTTCAGATTCGTCTTTACAAAACTAATACAGTTATGTCGTCTTCACCAATGGCTACTTTCGGGTTCATTCATTAAACTTATCTATTATTGTTTAGTTTATGTTTCTGCTTATGGTTTTTGTTTCAAACCCTAAGATTTAATGTTCTGAGTTGTTTATTTTTCTGTGTATATTTATGCTTGTTCTTACTTATAGGTATGGTTGGATGAATGAAAAAAAGTAACAAGGATGAAGCTATATTGTGAGATCCAAATCAACCAAGATGCGGACATAGTGCCCAAACGGTATCTTAAAAGCAGATTTGTTTGAGGCAGCATAAATGCAGATCGGGGTTCCGACACTGCTGGCAATAGCAAAAAGTATTTGGGGTCTCCTCTACTCTTGGGAAAGTCGGTGAGTTCTGATCAACACTTGAGCATAAGTTTGCTTCAAAGTGGACGGGAAAAAATCTTTTGCTCCATGGAAAAAGCTTGAGAATACTATGCGGCAAGGTCCAAGCATTGACAGATCGAACCTTTTAAACATCCTCTAAGGAAGAAAAAGCGAATTCAAAGAATCCATTTCCCAAAGATTTAATCCACCCCCCTCATTTTCCAATTGAAGGTTATAGTTCCAACTGTTTGTTCCTCAGGTTCACCACAGTGAGCGATTGTGATTCCTTAGACCAGACAACTCTTCCATGAAGGTGATGTTTACAAGCTTCAACTCCAAGAGAGTATTCATCTTTTGAGATTGTAATAGCTAGACGATCCCCTTTGAAGCAGGGAATATGAAATTGACTCAGTGGGATACTACAGACGTTGTTAAAAATTGCAGAAGCAAAGTATTTTGCCTTCTGAATAACAGGTATTTTATCAGTTATGTTGTGAGCATTGTGAGAGACAAAGCTTGTGTTTGAGTTTTGTTTAAGGGAATAGTAATGAAGCATCCATGATGGTGAAGGAGAAAGGTAGAAGAGAAAGAATGAAAGTCTATTCGGAGAGAACAAAACTAGCCGTTACTGACCATTTTCAGCAAAGCTCCAGCTGTGGAAATCAATGATATTAAAAGACGAATTTGAAAGAGAAAAAAATACAATTTCACAACAAAGACGGAAAAAAAGACAATTTTGCACCTAGACAATAATAAAGCTTCGGAATCAAATAAAAAACTCAAATATATATTTTTTAAATTAAAAAAAAAAACCATTATTGTATACAAAATTACAAATAAAATATTAATATAAGAGGAAGAAACTAAGTTAACACTATTTTATCTTTACAACTTTATTGAGATTAAATATTATCAGACAAACAAATAGATAAGAACCGACAAATTGCATAGCATCTTGGTATAGCCTTTGTAGTACAAAGAAATATCCAACAAAAACTACCCGACACCAATTGTCACCATCTCCTTTTCTATACAAAGAAGCCAAACTCATCTTTTCAAGTCTTCTCCAATGTATCACTTTCATAAACCTGCATCAAACGGCACACCAGAAATCCAAGATTCACCCGCCAAAAAGTTACCAACAGAAAATTTAACTGCTTCTGAAGGATTTGTAATTACATGAAAACCAGGCCAATTCACTCTCCCCTTTGTATTAGCACCCTCACCAACATTCATATATTCACCATAATAAAGTGTACTCAAGGCAAAACCACCATTCCATGGAGTCCAACCTTGTGGATTTATAACACCATCTATGTTACTTTTCATCACAACTGTTCTTGAATACTTCTGCCACGGTCTACCAAGATAACTTTTCACTGAATTCTGATATGGTTTCAAATCACCCGCGGCAGTTATACGGCAGTTATGGATCACTATTCCGGTGTTCTCATTTGGATCTGTTCTTCCCTGTGCCGTTACCGAGTTCTGTTGGTTGCTCATCGGTTTTCTGATTAAGATGTTGCAGTTTTGAAGAACGGTTACAGCATTTCCGAAGATGAAATCGACAGTTCCGTAGATGTTACAGTCACGGTAGAATTGACGGTTGGCATAGACGTAAAGAGTATCTTGGTAGCCTATGAAGGAGCAACGGTAGAAAACGGAGTGATCGGCGCCAGAACGGAGAGCCACCGCTTGGTGCTTTTGTGGTCCGGCAGTGTTCTCGAAGGTCATATCTTTTGCTATGAATCCATCTCCCATAACAGCTGCAGTAATTATTTATTTTTTAAGAGTTAGAACTTTAGATTTTATTTATTTACTATTTATATTCATGTATTTAAAGAAAGTACTAATTTGAAAAATAGTATCTGTTTTTATAAAAGATACAATTTTGACAGCGATATATATGACAAAAAGTTTATGATTCAATTTGTACATAAATAAGTACTGCATGTCCCTGTCCTAACTATTGAGGCCAAAGTGATATTTATGTACATAAATAAGTTTATGATTAAGTTAATTCAAAAGTGTTTTCATGTTATAATTGTTACTATTTCATTGATCATAATATGATTAAATTAGTGATTTATAGTTAAAGAACTTACCAAAAGTAGCTGAACGGAAAGTAGTAGAACCATCTTGAGCATTATGATTACCGGTAACAATTGTGGAATCCATTCCATCTCCGAATATCATTATGTTTTTCACTGTTTTCTTTATATCAATGTTCTCTTTATATACACCTGCTTTCACATGAATAATAACTCTTCCTTTTCCACTTCCCTTAGCAGCAGCTACACCTTCTGAGATTGTCTTATAGTCCCCACTTCCATCTTGTGCCACCACAATATCAGCACTTGGTGGTGATTGCAAAAGTTTTCTATCTGAACCTGAAAGCCAATGTGGAAATTTATCCGATAACAACCGTCTTCCTCCATTTTGTTTAGTATTAGACAATGATGAAGAGGCTAAAGTGTTGCTAATGGACAAGGAGTTGCTAAGCAGTTTAGTGAAGTTGGTTAAGATGGAAGGAAAGTAGGTTAAGTGAGAAGGAAGGTTGAAATCAATGAAACCATTTTGACAAGTTTGATGATTGGTAATGGAAGCACTTTGCCAAGTTAACTTGTCATCTAAATTATTTGAGTTTATGGAGCGATTAAGTTGATAAATTGTATCCGCATAAAGTTCTACACAATCTTGCCATGCTGACTTGGCTCTATTGTCTTTGAAATTATTCAAATCCATGGTTGACACAAGTTTGTATGCTTCAATAGCTTGGTTCATGGTAACCTCAATGGCAATATCATGGAAGGAAGAAGAATGTATGGTTGATAGTGTATTAGTGGTTCCAATGTAATGGTTACACACTTGAGGGTATGGTGTTTGATTGCATGATAATTCTTTGCCATGCACAAACAAGAAAGAAAAAAACAGAAAGTATGCAAGGAAACAATTGAATAAGAGTCTATCCATATGATTAGAAAATGGAGTTTGCATGGTATGAAAATGTTATGTTTAGGAATAAAAGAGAGGATTTGGTTATGAATGAAAATAAAGTGTAAAGGAATGGTGATATTTATAGGTAAAGAGATTTGGCTTTGGTAGGCTGGCTATAAAGGTTTATACTAATTTGTGGGTGTAGAAGCTTAGGATAAAGAAATACATATAGTGTTTTGTAATGGCCAGACATCAAAATTAGTGTTTAATATATTTATCCACAAAATATATGCTAATTATGATTTTAATTAAAATTATTTGTTGATGGTAAAATATTTAGAACTCGATAACACTGAGATTCTACGTATCCCTTTTAACCTAATCGGTGATTGTTTGTGTTCAAATTTAACTAAGAGGAATGCTAGGTTGACACTGCAATTATCACACCGTATGCATACACCGTAAATTTTAAATTCATTTTCTATTGGCACAAATTTCCATTTCCATTAAAATAATAAATAAATCCAAAAGAGTATACAATATCGTATAAATATACGATGTAAATGTAAAATTTTGTGTAAGGATATCATTGCTCTTTAACTAATGCATATATTAAAAAAAAAATTGAAGGAATTTTATCGTCTATTTTAATTATTTACGATTTAAAGAATTAAACTCATAAAAAAATTACAAAATTAGCTTTTGCTAATAGTAATTATTTAAATTTGATTTAAATCAGAGATAAGAAAAATGAATCTTCTCATTTCCGTATTAAAAGCCTAAAAAAATCATACTGAAATTAAAATGATTTTCCAGATTTTGTTTAGTTGGCGGTCATGCTAAGCCACTCCTTTGGGTACTTTCATATATTTATTTATGTAAATTTTATTATTAAATTATTTGTGTTTTAAATTCTTTATTTTGGGCTTCAGCTTTTTATTATATTATATTATTTTATCATTAAAAAAAATCCGTACCTATCAAAACTATATGCTACAAATAACTCAATAAAAATACTAATCAATAATGGGACCATACATATGGTTCTTTCCATTTAACATTATCACTTTTATGACATTAATCAATCATCTAGATAACAATTAGATAATCGCATAACGTTATCACTTATCACCTCACATTTGGATTCCACTCATTGATTTTGATCGTAATATAAGCACCCGTTTATTTATACTTCAAAATATAATTTTTTTTTTTTAATTTTTAAAACAGTGTTTAATTTTTTTTAATGAATTATACGTATTTATATATAAATAATTAAGATTATTTAAAAATAGCGGGTTTTCTATATTAAAAATGATAACAAAAAATAAAAAATAAATTCCATTTAATTTTTCACTTAAAGTTTTTAATAAAAATTTATCTATATTTTTTTAAAAATTAAAAAATATATAATATTCTAAAAATTGTTTTTAAAAAAGTTAAAACAAATTGACCTAAATCTAATTCATAAGAAATAGAAGCTACTATCTAAATAATTCAAGAGAAAAAAGAAAGACAAGTGATGATGCAATAATTAATAGGTAGGTCAACCATATGTTTATCACATAACACACACGATATGACTCGTGAAGCTTTAAGATTTTGATTAGGATACCATTTTTTTCTTTTCATCTAAACTGAACCATAACCAGTAATTATATTAGGTGTTCATTACATATATAGCTACATGGTCACGAACACATACAATATTCATCCTAAATAAGGCAATTACAGATATATGTACTTTTGTTGGGGTTCATGCTTATGTGTACATCTACAATATAAGAAAATAACATGTTCTGCCAAATACCATTTTACCCCTCTGTTCTTAAAATTGGCCACGTGGATGACTTCTGCTTTAAGCTCTCATTTTATTCATTTGTTCATTCTTTCTTTAGTTGCTTTTTAATACAATCTCAAATTAATATATCACATAATATTCTAACCTTCTCATTTATGGCTTATGTTTCTCTCTCTTCATTATCCTCTCTTCTACGTCTTGCCATTCTCCACTTCTTCTTCTTCTTCTTCTATACAACCTCATAAAAAAAATTCTTTTACACCTTTCCACACACATTTTATAAAAAATGTTGTCTTTTAAAATGCAACATTTCTTCTATTCATTTTTTAAAACATTATTTTGTTTGCATTTTACTAATAATTTTGGTGCTAATTTTTGCAGATCTTCTATAATGAGATGAAACAAAAAACTTTTAGATCTGAAATGAGACCGTGTAAAATTAAAACGGCTTCCAGCAGATCTGAAATCAAAATCACGGGAACATCGGATCTGAAATTGAAATCACTGGATCTGATATCAAAACCACCAGATTTGAAATCAACTCTCATCTTCTTCATACTTACAAGGTTTGTCTTTTCACTTTTGCCATTGTTTTCCATGTTTTGTTGTGTTTTGAGGTTATGCTTTTTATTTTCGATTTTATCGTGTTCAAGGTCAAACTGTGAGCAATATGTGTGTGTTGCAATGCTGAAACTTTGATGTTGCGGTTTTTTTATTCTTTTCCTTTTGTGTTTTTCAGATCTCGCCATTTTCTTCTTTTAAATTTCACCTTGCTCAACTTTTGTATTTTGTCTGTTACGATTTTTGGCCCTGATTTAAAGTAAGTTTGTATTTTTTTTCATTTTAGAAAGTCTTTTGTAAGTGTGCAATTGTTTTTTATATTTCGGTAGCCAATCCAATGAGTTATTTGTTGAATAAATTGATATGTTAAAATTAATTTATATTTGTATCAGCAACTATAAAATTTTGATCCTAATTATTTTTCTGTAATTTTAATGTAGCAAAGATTTGTCAAATAATTATTATGTTTTGTAAATATTTTTAAGTTTGT
Organism: Vicia villosa; assembly: GCF_029867415.1. Classification (NCBI taxonomy): domain Eukaryota; kingdom Viridiplantae; phylum Streptophyta; class Magnoliopsida; order Fabales; family Fabaceae; genus Vicia; species Vicia villosa. The sequence goes on along the minus strand of NC_081181.1, from coordinate 50,462,380 downwards.
ATTGTTGTAAAATTCAACATTATTAATTTGTTATATGTATTGAATAGGATTATGAAATGGAACAATGGAAGGAGGGTATCAAAATTCAAGAGGTATCAAAAGGATTATGAATTTGAAGATTGTTATCGACTGTAATTTGAGTTTCAATTTTTGGTTTGAGAAATGATTCTATTTTAGATATCAGATCTAGTGGTTTTGTACCATTTTAAAATCAATAAAGTTTCAATTTATTCTATATATTCTATATATAACTTTAAAATGGTACAAAATCTGATTTACTTTTACACAATATTTTTTTTATCTTTTCAGACACGTCACATCAATCTTTTTCTTCTCTTTTCTCTCATGTCTCATCTCTTCTCTACAATATTTTGCAGGTATGAAAAATAATAATCTCACTTTAAGGCTTTTTGCTACAATAACTGTACAACTCTATCCAACTTTATCACTATTCAAAAAATGTGTGACAAGACAACACACATTTTAGTATATTTTTATGTGCATCATATATATTCAATATTTTTTTCACTCATAAACAAAACTATTAACTCTTTCCCATCTATACATTCCAACATAAAATAGGGATTACCACATAACATTTTAATTTTTTTTTAAAAAGGCACCAACTAAAAACCAATACTATATTATATCAACTTTTTCATATCTATTTTCAAAAATACTAAAACACAAAAAAACTTCTCAAATTAATTTTATAATTAAAAATTAAAAATTGTTTATAATAAATATAAATAAATGATTGATAAGTACCCGGATAAAAGTTAGCTAATATTTGGTCCACATATATTCAATAATATTCAATAATATCAAATTGTAAAAAGAATGATGAGATGTTAGTATTATTTTATACCATTTATAGTATTCAATAATAATTACGATAGTAATTATTAATGTTTTGGTGTTAATTTATGCAGATCTCTTTATTTGATTATTTTTGTTGAAAATGAAGTATGATCAATATTATTTATTGTGTTTATATTGATTTTAAAAAAAATTATGTGCAATTTTGTTTCTATTTTTAAGATTGATTGTTATTTGTTCTTGATATTTTAATTATGCTTTATTTAGACTGAATAATAATTACTTCTTTTGTATTTACATAATCGATGTATCAATTTGAAAAGGGACTGAAATATGTGTACAAGTTCAAATTCAAGTAAAAAAAAGCCACATCAACATGACAATGATATGATGTTTGTGTAGTGGTAGAAAATATCAGCATCAATGGTAATATCAAAGGAAATCTCTTATCTATTTCTTCCATAAAGTATAGATCTTCTTTTTCTATTTTTGATATTCATGCCACTTTTTTTTAAAATCTTTTTAACATCATTTTCATTTGTTTTGTTTTTTCAGGTTACTGATAAGAAAACGAAAAAGGTTAAATAAGATGGACATTTTCTTAGCATTATTTTCACTTCCTTTTATTTTTATTAGTTGTTCTCTCTTCTTTTCTGAAATTTGTTATATATATATTTTAAATTTTATAATTATGAAGTAATGTGACTATTTTTGTAATTTTTTTAAATATTGAGATTGAAAAAAAATTCTATTATTTATTTTAATTTAATGTCTTTTATCATTATTATTATAATTATTATTGATATTATTGTCATCATTATAATAAAACAAGTCTAAATATGTTTCAATAAGAAACTATAAATTTTACTGGATGTTATCATATAATGTTAAAATATTATATATAAGATTTTATTATTGTATTGTATCCTCTTAACTTAAAATCTTAAATTAAAATATTATATCAGGTTAAAATATTATATATAATAGTTTATCATATTATTCTATAAAAACCATTTAATATAATATATAATAGATTATAGAATAGGTCATAGTATATTGTGATGTATCGTGCAAGTCAAATCTACATTGTCTCTTGCAAGTCAAATCTACACTGGTCTCTTGCCTATGCATTTTTTCCTTTCATCTTCATTATAGAATAGGTGCATTTTTTTGTGTTGGAAATATGGATATTTCCAATTAAAAAATTTGCTACTATAATATTAATAAAGCACATAAATAATAAAGCACATAAATAATAATAATAATAATAATATTAATAATACAATCTTTTCAAGTTAGTGGCAGGGAGGAGAGATAATTTTTTTCTGATTCTTTTTTTAATGCTTTGCTATCTCATTAATTGTTCTTTTGATTATCATATGGGGAAATAGTGTAGGTAAAGAGAAAGAAAGGGAATATTTTTTAAATTTTTTTCTGACACAATGTCTCCTCAATGTTTAATTGATTTATTTATTATTTTCCCCCTTTTTTGAAAATCATGATTCATGATTTATCTCTATTTGTGTAGTGAAATAAGATAAAACCATTAATTTCTGTTTTACTGTTTTTTTCTTCATCATCATTATTGTTTATCCAAATTATTTCAAAATAATTAATTTTAATTTTATATTAAAGAAAATTTGAATTAATATTATTTTATAATTAATTTCTTGTATCACTTCTCTTCATTTTACCATTTTTCGTTTTCTATACTTTTTAAAAATATTCTAGATCTTTTTTTTTTTTAGTTTTTTAAACTATTTTTAATATTATTTTTTACTATTTTTAATATATATAATTAAATTTCTAATGACTAAAACTTTTTTGGATTAAATTCGAAAAGTGTTGTCAGCTCGTGTTGAAATTAAAATTTGATTTTATTCAATAGTTTATAAATTATATTCACCATTCTTTATGGTATATTTATATTACTTTTGAAATGATGGTTGATTAATGGATTTTGTAATTAAAACTTTTACTCTAGATACAAGACTTGATGAGATGAGATGACAATAACTTCTATAGTCACGTGCTCAAATGTAGAGGTCTATTGCGTGTGATTATTATACTTCTTTGTATCTGCTTGGCTTCCATCATTTCCCATCACCGTCTGCATTCTTTCCTTTCCCATCATATCTGCATCAGACTAATTTTTTTTTGCTTTTCTTGCAAACATGGGCTTACCCCTATCTCTCTTCAATATCCTTCCTAAAACTATTCCAAGTTTCATCTCTTTCAGAATCTCTCTCATCCTCTTACTTGTGCTAAAGATGGTTATCGTTTCGAAGATCCACCTTTAATCAAAGTAAATATTTCGAAAACCCATGTTTGAATCTGAAACAATAAAGCTTATGATTTTTGGTGAGATAGAGAGAAATAATGGAATTTATAGTGTTATAGTGTATTTTATTTAGTTTAAAGTTGGACTTTAATTGTTACTATAATATAATTGATATTTATTTAGTTAATGAGAATATGAAATGAGAGATTGATATTTTAGAGGATGCTGCACAATAATAAGTTGAGTTTATTTTTTTCAAGTGGGAGAGAGAATAGAGTATGTACAGTGGCGGAGCTAGAATTTTTTTTAAGCCTGGGCAAGTTTCAAACAGGCACCTTCATGTCCGTCTGTCTGTCTTTGTTATGGCGTTAATTTGTGAAAATATTAACGATATTTTTTTAGCGTAAATTTAATTTTAATATAAACTATTTATATGATAAAATACGTGATATATATATATATATATATATATATATATAAAAATTATATTTATAATATGTGATAAAGTATTAGTCTAATATAGTCATATATAATAGATCTTAATAATCAAAGTTCAAATTCTATAAAAATATATAATTTAAAATATATCATGTTTGAAAAGAAAAATAAATATGTTATTTGTAAAGCTATCAATAAAATATATCAACCGAATCATAAAAAGTATAAATTAAATAATCAAGAAGTGTGTCTCTCAATTTACTAAACAAATAAAAATTAACATTAACTATATCTTATTGTTGTTCCATATAAAGGTAAAACATAAAAACAGTAGTAAAAAATATCTCTCATTTCAAAAAAAAAATTGAACTAAATTTATTAATGAGCAATTAAGTGTTAATTTTGATGTTAATCTTTCTCTCTCTCTACCACCGTCCTATTCAACCATTTACTTTTAACCACATTTGTTTCATCACTAGCCTAGAGGTAACACTTTAATCTTTTCTTTCTTTTCATCTCTCTCACACAAATAAACCAACAACCCCTTCATCATCTTCAAGAAACCAAAACCAGAAACCCAGCCCACCCCCATAACTGTTGTTGTTATAACCACTCCAAGCAAAACATCTAACAGCACTAAAAACAACAAAAAAAAGGTAGCAACAACACTATTAAACAACACTATTAAGAATCATAAAAATTAAGGTGTGTTTGTTTGCGAGATGTGGAAGCGTAGTCGGCGGAGCCTGGGCAGGTGCCCAACCTAGCCGGGAGCTGGCTCCGCCTATGAGTATGTACACAAAACTTTGTATGTTAAAGTAAAAAAAAATTAGAAAACTGGAAACATAGAGAAATTGTACTCTTTAAGAAATATAAATATAATAAAAGAACGAGTTGTCAATTCAACTTTTCAAAGCAAAAGACAATAAGTAACTGCTCTGTCAAAAGTAAGGGCATTAAATGTTATGGTAAGTTCACGGTAAAATGTTTGAATCTCAGTATATGTTTTCTTCATATCTATATAAAAATTGATCGGAAAATTGTCAAATATACATGAAATTAGGTCCGATTTAGACCGTAATAAACCATTAAAAATTGGAAAGTGTGAACCGTGGTTATATCGATTCATTTTTAGTTATCCGTTTCTTTTTTATTTATCGGTTATATCATTTTTGGTTGGATTCGGTTTTTTTGTTCACCTCTAACAAATAGTCATAGTTTATAGCAAAAAAATTGATTAATTTGTTTATAGTCTCTACCACAATCTAAAATAATTACAACAACAATGACTAGAGTAGTAAGTCATAGCATACTGATTTTTTATGTCCAACTCTATAGCTTACTTTTCGTCTTTTACAAAAGATAATGATGTACTTATTTTAACTGCTACACTTTGATTCTTTATGCAAATGTATTTCACACTCAAGTTAATAGTTAATAAATATTTGAACACAAATGTATAAGTATTTATTTAATATATAAATCAACAAATTGACTATTTTAATTACTTTAAAAAAATTCATCCGATTTTTTTTATTTAAATTATGACTTGTAATATTATTTTAGAATTATAAAATAAACTTAAAAAAATGTTTATATGATTATAGTCTTATTATAGTATTTAAGGTAATAAATTGTGTATTTATAAATATAATTAAATATAGGACACATATTTATTATTATTAGATGAAAAATTGATATAATATGACAAATATTTATCGTACTATTTTAGAATTGATGATAATAATACATTGTTTGGTTGATTTTGAATATATAAGTTTGAGTTTTTATTTTTTAAAACTGTATTAAAATGATGCAGGTTGGAGTTTATGAGTAAGGTGTAGGAAGAGGAGGGGTGAGAGGCTAAAGCTTCAAATAGTCTAATACATTAACTTTTTTACCCTAAAAGTCAATACAGTCAAATCATTGTAATTAAGTAATTGGTTACATATAAATGTTGTCTTATCAATATATATATATTTTTTCATTTACAATGACTTAATTAAAAGAAATTAAGCATCTACTTATCTAGAATAGGATACAATACACATAAAAAAATAAAAAATATAGAAAAAATAAAACTTATACAAATCAAACTTAGATTTTATCTTTTAAATCTTAAATTTCTAATATATATTCTTCCGTACACGGAAACATGAAGTTATTGATCAAAATATTGATTATTAACGGGACATGAAGTTACTGATCAAAATATCATCTATGAACGGGACAAGAAATTACTGATCAAAATATTTTTTAAGGTACACGAAGATATGAAGTTGTTGATCAAAATAATATTTGGACACGAGAATATGAAGTTACTGATCAAAATATTGATTATTATCGGGACATGAAGTTACTGATCAAAATAATGATTATTATCGGGACATGAAGTTACTCATCAAAATATTTTTTAAGATACACGGAGACATGAAGTTATTGATCAAAATAATATTTGTACATGCGAACATGAAGTTATCGATCAAAATATTGATTATTAACGGGACATGAAGTTGCTGATCAAAATATTTTTTATTAATTATACATTCAATTATTATTTTTTCACGGATATCAGACATTTTTCTATTAAAAAATATACATCTAAAACAAATGCGCGTCCCGTACCAGAACCCGTGCGAACGCACGGGTTTGTTACTAGTTTGGTATATATAATATGAAACTACGTGTCCCTCAAGAGGTTTGTTCTTATCAAACTTTTTATTGCACACGTACGTGTCAAGTCATTGGCGATAATTTTCTTTTCATATATCGGTGGGAATATATAAGAAAAACTGAATACGAAAAGATGAAGAGTGAAATGCAAAATTACTCTGATGAAATTAAAATGTAATAATATGAAGGAAACTGAATGAAGAGAATCAACGGAAAAAAAATCTAAATAATCATGTTTAAAAAAAAAATTTATCCAAAAAATCAGGTTTTCGGAAAAATTATCTGTATGACCAGATTTGGGAGGTGATCTCTACGTAGGAGCCACATCCGGTGGCGCCAACACACAAAACCTAATAGATATGCACTACCTGGGGTGGTGCCATAGTTCATGTTGAACTTGCAAGCCACCTGGGGTGGCGCCAACATGTCCCAGTTTTTTTTTTTTTTTGTTTGTTTTTATTTTAACATATTTAAAAAATATATTTTATATATATATATATATATATATATATATATATATATATATATATATATATAAATATTAAATTAGCGCAGATAAGATCAGTGAATCAGCTAACCCGAGCGTTCATGGAAAACATTTATTCATTTATTAATTAAAAGGTACATTGAAAATAACCAACAAAAAAACTAAAACATCTAAGAAATTACTACGGTTAAAACAATATCATTGGGTCCATGCATCATTTGAATGCAATCAATGTCGTATTCCACGTTATCCCAGAAACTTATTGTTGCTCCAGTCACAGCATCGACCCTTGTTTTAAGTCTCTTGATGCTTCTTATCTGTTCGCCGGATTCGTACTCCCCCTCTAAAAAAGTCATGAGAGTCCTCCTGAGTTGCTCGACGGAAGAGATATTCCAAAACATAACCGGCATGGGAGGTTTGACGGGAGAGAATATGACATGTCCGTTCCTTCTGCGATACTCCGGTTTAGGTTCGATACGCCATGTTGATCTCCGGGGCGGCGGCTCTGTTGTCCGGTGACATCCATCTGGCCTAATGCGAGACATTGTTGTGTTTGGTGTTTGGAGTTTGTGTTTCTGTGTGTAAACTCAACCCTAGGAACCCCTAATTTATAATAGTAGTGGATAGAAAAGGAGTACTGTTGCGTACTGTTTACAAGCACGCCTAACTTGTATGATAAATGAAGGCACACTGATCAATGCATGGCTTGATGGGACTAGACGAAAACAAGCGTATTTGACTGTCCAAAATACAGACTGAAAGTATGGGTCATGAAGACAGTTTCACTACAAGACAAATACATAACTAGTTGATTTAATAAGAGATAATACAAATACATAAGCGGTACAAATACAAATACAAATACAAATACAAATACATAAGCAGTCCAAACACAAATACAAATAGAAATACATAAGAAGTACAAATACAAAATACAAATGACATACAACTAATTGTTGGTGGAGGTTGATCCACGGTTAGGACAGGTATTTTTGTTGTGCCCGACTTCACGACATATGCCACACTTTCGTACCATTTTCTCATGATCCATCTCGGTTCTGATCCGGGTGTTGTTTGGTCGACCCCTCCAACTCCAATAGGCAACCCAGCCCCGACATGAGTCCAGATGACGAATATGACCCAAACGAGCAAATGATCACTCAATCGTCACTTTACCATACATCCCAACAATCACAACAATATGGCTACACCACACCCCAACAATCACAACAATATGGCTACACCACACCCCAACAATCACAACACCAACAATATGGCTACACCACACCCCAACAAACAATGCCTTTTTTCCAAGGCCATTCAAGCGCTGGGTTTTACCGGCCATATTACGCAACTCCACAGCCAAGACCAATCTTTGAGGGCATGGGGACCCGAATATTTGACAGCAGGATAGAAGACTACATGTCAAACGAGCGCATGGAGGGGCTAATCTAAGGCCCACCTACCCAAACACAAGAAGAACAACCAAGGATTAGGGGGGGTCGGGCTAGGGGAGGTCGTCGAGAAGGGGGGCGTCGAGAACCTTCCCAACGGATTCGAACAATTCCAGATTGCGGAACTGGCGGTCAGAAGGGTCATGAATAGAATAATTTTAATGCTTTAAAAATATTCTCTTTTTTTTCCGTATTTGTAATGTTTTTCCCGTACTTCCCGTATTTGTAATATTTTTCCTGTATTTCCCGTATTTGTAATGTTTCTTCCCTATTTATATCATTAAACACTACCTATCTAATTATTTATTTAATAGTTTTTTTTGATTATGTTAAAACAATTTTAAAAAAATCAAAAACAAAAAAAAATAAATATGTTAAAACAACAAAAAAACAAAACAAAAAACAAAAAAAAAGAACCAACACTTATGCGCCACCCCAGGTGGCTTGTATGTTGGAATTGAACTATGGCGCCACCCCAGGTGGCGCATATGTATGAGGTTTTGTGAGTTGGCGCCACGGGAGGTGGCTCCTACGTGTAGGCCACTTCTCAAACTTGGTCATGCAGTTAATTTTCTCCAAAACATGGTTTTTTGGGTAAAATTTTTTTAAAACATGGTTATTTGGATTTTTTTTCAAAATCAACTATCTAACCAACTAAAATTAAGAAAATATTTATGATCACCTTAATTAAGTCTTTCTAACAATATTATTTTATACAGTGCATTGTCTTTAATTATAATTTACTAATTCAAAAGACATTGTTCAATCAAAATATTCCTTTTAAATAAGTGGTACTATTTTTTTAATTTGTCAATCCTCTGGTTTTCAAATCTTTAACCGGTCTTTCTTCATGAACTCTTCGGGTTTTTTTCCTTCCAATTCTAGCGGTTCGTCACACTCCTTGGTGCATCATACCGCTGTAATGTCATCTCCACCGCAAATCAATTCATCATCTTAAGGATTCACTGAAAATGGTAAAGTCGTTGTTAACGCGGTAAAATGGCAAACAAAAGATTAGAAGTATTTCAGGTTTTATCGTGTTCACAGAGAACGGTGGAGGCAAAGAATGTCATTCAACGGTTTCCGCGTTTTTGAGCTTGGGTTAAAATGAAATAAAAGTAAAAAATGTATAAACAGAAAAATAAATACATTCTTCGAAGAGTAGAGAACTCTCGGGATTGAATTTCATCTACATGTCAAATACTTAAATCAAGTGATCAATTAGTAAGCCGGTCTGGGCCGATTCATCCGATTTTGATATTATTGACCGATTTTTGCAAATATGCAGAAGTCTTTCTCATTATTATAATGGATCCTCAAAAAAAAAAGTTTGTAACGAATAAAATATATACTTCGGTTTTCTTGTATTAAAACTTTGGCTTGTAAACACAAAAGTACTGTACGCGCTTTTTTTAAAAGATCAGGTTCAGAAGAATTATTGCAAGAATTCTTTACAGAGGAAGAAGATATTTTTTCTTTGATTTTTCCAAGAGATTCCTCTACTTTGCAGAGGTTACATAGAAATCGGATTTGGTATTTGGATATTCTTTTCAGTAACGATCTGGTCCATGATGAATGATTGGTTATGGTATGATACTTAAATATTATAGATATTTCTATATTGAAAGGATTATGAAATGTTCATGTAATTCAGAGTTGAGTTTCAAGATTACTCTTCTCAACCTAAATTATTCATCAATATCATCATGTATCACTCACAATAGAGGTTATGTCTAACACAGAGTTAAGATATCAACCGTATTGTTTTCATGTGGATGTCTCACACAACTAAACAACACAGAGCATTGAGAGTCGACACTTACGGTGAATATTAAGTCTAAATCTATGTCTAGAGTTTAGAACCTAACATATATTCATCCATGAACAAGATCACACAAGTATGTGTCTATAACAACTCAAATCTCAACAATAAAGCAAACACAGAGATAAACACCGATAAAGATTTATAAAAGAGATTTTATACAATGTCATGATCAGTACATATACATACAAGACAAATAAACTATATACAATCCTCAACAAATGAAAAATACAAAGATAAGAGAGAAGATAAACAAACACAAATGTAATTTATCCAACAAAAGTGCACATTTCACTCCCAATCATCAAAATGCATCATCCATTGTTAATTTCCTAAGCCTAATCTAACCTAAGAATGTTGGTGATAGAATTGGGATAAAAAATCCTCAAAACCGTATAAACTATTGTAATACAATTCAATATCAAAACACCAATCCCAAAGAGCGACGCCATTTTGTTGGCTCAGTAAAGCAGCAAGGAAAAGATTGGAAGTATTTTGGAATTTATCGTGTCCACAAAGAATGGTGGAGGGAAAGAATGTTATTCAACGATTTCCGTGTTTTTGAGCTTGGGTTAAATTGAACTAAAAGTAAAAAGGTATAAACAGGAAAATAAATACACTCTTCGAAGAGATGAGAACTCTCGGGATTGAATTTCATCTATCTGTCAAATACTTAAACCTACTGATCAATTGTACTCAACCTAAATTACTCATCAATATCATCATGTATCGCTCAAAACAGAGGTTATGTCTAATACAGAGTTGAGATATCAACCATATTATTTTCCTGTGGATGTCTCACACAACTAAACAACATAGAACATTAAGAGTCGACACTTACGATGATTAGTAAGCCTAAATTTATGTTTAGAGTTTAGAACCTAACAAATATTCATCCAAGAACAAGATCAGAGAAGTATATGTCTATATCAACTCAAATCCTAACAATAAAAGTAAAAACAAGGATAAACACCGATAAGTATTTATAAAAGAAATTTTATATAATGTCATGATCAGTTCATATACATACAAGACAAATAAATTACATGCAATCCTCAACAAATAAAAATACAAAGATAAGAGAGAAGATAAACAAAAACAAATGTCAATATCTCCAACAAAAGTGCACATCCCACTCCGAATCATCAAGATGCATCATCCATTGTTGATTTCCTAAGTCTAATCTAACCTAAGAATGTTGGTAATGGAATTGGGAGAAAAAATCCCCAAAACCATACCCTAAAAATGCGTTGAAATGAGAAATATAAAGGCAAAAAAAGGACTGGGCTAAGCCTGCTGAGCGGGCTAAGCAGGACTGTGTTAAGCAAGCTCAACGGGCTAAGCCCGCTTGCGAACCCAACTCTTATTTTTCCAATAAAAAGTGGTAGCGCGCTGCAACTTGGGCTTAGAGGTCTCAAACATTATTTTCTTTCAAAATTACATTTTTGAAGCGCTGTCTTCGACGCTTTATTGCTCGAGGCTCCAATATGCACCAACACATATAAAATGAATGAAAAATGATCGAACGGTACATAAATGATTCACAAACTCAAGTTATACACAATATGTACAAATATAACGAAAATATATTCATTCACGCACAAGATGAGGAAAAAGAGTCGATAAGTTCCGCAAAACTATATATAAAAATAAATACAATTCTACACTTAGCAGTCATCTGCTTTCTCTTTCGAATCTGGTTGCATTCGTATTCCTTTCCGTTTACGTTTTCGCTATCGTTTTTACATTTCTATTTTAACTATAAATATGTGTATTTTCTTCTAGCTCAGGATATCTGAATCCTATGTAGGGTATGGGAAAAATGTTGTTTTGCGAGAGTTTCTGATTTGAAAAGAATGAAATCTGCAAGGACAAAGTAGCAATCATCATAAATTTAAATCCTGGTCTTGACGGTGAATGATTTCATCGATGATTCTATTGCGGCCGGAACTGAAATGATATTTGGTTCAAGGTTTTCAGTAAGTATATTTTTATTTTTTCTATGTTTTCCTTTTTAATCTTTTACTCTTCTCCTTATGATTATTTGTTTTGTATTAGATTTAAGTGCATTTCATATGTGGTTTATTCCATCTCTAAAAATTAGAGAGGAGAAGCATCTCAATGTTGTTGCAAGAAAAAAAAATGTGAATGGAGACGCTTTAGGAAAGTGAGACTTGCTTCTCTTTATCTCCAGTAATTGAAATTGCTATTATAATGAAAAATAAAATTGCAATTCGATACTCTTTGTATGAATTAGGGTGTTTCTGTTTATTTGTGACTGTAGTTTGGATATTGCATTGTTGTGTTTGTTGACATTAGATATTAAAGGGATTCAATTTCTTAAGGCTTATTAGATTTTTTAACTTTATGTAGTTTTTAACAACTAGAGAATTTGTGGAGCCACTATCGTGTTTAATTGCAAAATATTATATTTATGTTTTTTATAAATTGATGAAGATGAAAAGTACAATCACAAACTTTCATCTGGGATTTGTATTCCTCAGGTAAGTTTATTTTACTAACTAACCGCTTCAAAAAATAGTATTGTATTTTTGCATATTTGTTCATCACGATGATACCTTTTGTTTTTATGAATGTTCAGACAAAGAGTTGCAAACAAAACTCAGAGTGATGGTTCAAAGAAGCATTGGGTTTGTGTCCGTGCTGTGAAAGCTTTTCCTGTTCCTAAGGCCAAAGAAAGTCTAATAACAGATGTAGGAGATTAAGGATATCTCTTGACCAAACCATTACATACATGGGAAATACAAGGTCAACATTTAGAAACTGCTTACCATGTATTTAATTTGTGATTCAAGTTTGTTGTAATTGTTAATCATAAAATTTATATTCAAATATTACAAAGAGAAAGGATATATGAACATGCTTAAACTATAAAATGAAAGTGATAATATTTATGAATAATTATTATTTCCATGTAAAGCACATTATAGTGATTTTAGATGATTTATTATAGGGAAATTGAACTTTTGAATACATGAAGCTAACTGTAAAGTTCAAGTCTTGGAGAGAAACTGAAGGTACTTTTTTAGATTTTGAGAATGTTCTAAAATCACTTCATGTCATGGACACATGCGCGGTGCACCGGCTATATAGAGTACTCGAACTCTTTTATGTGCAGTTGAATCCTATATTGCACAATGCAACATAATGTAGGACTGCTGAATCTAAATGCAACTGCTCTTGAATTTAAATTTAATTGTCTTGATATCTATTGCACGGTGCAATTTCTCTAAGGGTTCAAAATCAATAACACTATGGAAAAATAATATATAGTATTGATATACCATATACCATATTTAATATAGGAACTTTGATGGACATGGTCTGGATCCTTCGCACCGCTAAAGCGCATGCGAACAAGAAAGGTAAAGAATTCTTATTCTTTAACCACAACTAGTCAGAATGTAAAACTAACAGTACAGTTTGTGATGATTTCAATTAACTAATTTTTGCATAACCAAGTTATGAATCAATTCATATCAGAGCTACATAAAAGGGCAAAGGAATTGAAGGAACAAAATAGCAAGTTATATAAGGTAGAAGCTAAATTCCTACATTCTTATGTCTGAGGTAGAAGCTACATTCCTACATTTATTATTTTTGTGGTTATAAAAAAGTGAAAGAGAAAATCGTGAATGAACAACAACATAGATGCATCTAAACCGTCATAGAGCAATGTTCATCATCCCTCAACTTAGGTAGTTAATTTGTGAAAAACCTAGATTCATGTAGTCAATTTGTGTTAAAACCTATATAAAGACCTTATCTAGTGATCCATGATTGATTATGTATCTTGTAATATTGGTTAGATGAAATGGAAAACCTAGATTCATGTAGTCAATTTATGTTAAAACCAAAATAAAGACCTTAGTGATCCGTGATTGATTACATATCTTGCAATATTGCTTAGATTAAATGAAAAATATTTCTATACTCGACACATTGTGTAATGATTGTGGGAAATACTAACCATTTGAGTGATACATAGTGAAATCATGATTCTAATGAATAATTGACCGTTGGTCAGAACATGTTTTAAAATTATAATTTAGTAAAACAGGTTTTTCATATTCATGTTATAATTTATGCATGTTTATAATGTTGATTATGAACTTGCATTTGAAGAAAATCATGTCATACTTCAAACCTATTTCAAAAACTTCTTGATTAAGTCTTAAGACCTCACAGGAACTATGCATATTGAAATTTTCTTAACCATCAGTATTAATTTTGTTAAGGGTAAACAAAAACATGAGTTAGGGAGAGTCAATATGTGCTAAAAATACGTAAAATACATAAGCACTTATTAACTTATTTTGCAAGCAATTAATGAAAAATCCAAAACTTTTAAGTAGAACCCGATAAAACGCAAGTATGAACGTTTTAATTGTGTATTCATTAAGTACATCTAAAAAGAACCGAGTAAACACAAAAACCAGTTAAAAAGCACCAAAGATCTCTAGTCCAAGAAAAATGTCTCATTAATCAAGAAAATGCAGCAAAAGAATACTTCAGAGCCAAAAAACTTCAAAGCTAAGCAATAAAACTAGCTTAGTGCAATGTCAAAATTGCTAAGCGAGGTATGGTGATTCACGACTTCAAGGCTAAGCTACTTCATGGGCAAGGAAGTTTTTGCTTGTTAAGCGAGTTTGGGCAACGCACTAAGCATGATAGGCAGAAAAGAAAAGTTGCAATGAGCTCGCATTTCTTAGTTGAGAAGAAATTAGGTGAGCTAAGTGAGCTATAAGCCTCACTTAGCGAGAATGGAATACCAGGACCTATAAATAGGAGTGCCAGTTAGTGAATTAAAGAGAACTTGGTAGAAAATTTGGTAGATAATAAGAAAAATTTAACACAACAGAATAGGAAAAGAGAGAAAGTTTGAGGGTGGAAGCGCTTTTTGAGGAATCATCACAAATATTATTCAACTTATTTCTTCTAGGTCTTAATTGTAAAGCTACGACGAGTAAGCGTAACTACTATCTCTTATGTTTAGGTTAGATGTAGTCTTCCTAATACTCATGCATCGATCTTGATCAATGCACTCTATGTCATTTTTCATGCTTTAATATTGATGAAATCTTTGTTTGTAATGCTTATTTTTTATTGACTATCTAAAACATGGTTTCATGGTTTAACTCAATATTCTAAACGTACTTGTCATTAATAGATCCATCTATTAGATTTGTTAAACTCTAGACATAGGTTTAGGTCTAGTATATATTTGAGTTACCAGAGCTTAATGCTATCATATTGGTTAATAGGCCGAGAGATTGTCTATTAAGCAATACAACTGATGTCACATTGTTGACTAAGACATGATCTATGATCAATAGGGATGGATGGTAATATTAATAGTTGGTTAGAATTGCATATTACTGATTAATGATAATACATAAGGATAGGTCAATGAAATATAACCCTAACAAGTTTTCTCAACTGTTAACACCAACATTTAATTTACTTTCTGTCATTTTAATTTTTGTTATTGTAGAAAATTCAAATAAACAACATTTGATATAACATCCTTAAAATTATAGGAACTACTGAGCGGTCTTTAAATCACAATCAATCTTATGGAGACGATAAAACACTTGCGCTTCTGTGCTAGCCATACTAGGTGTATGAAAATCTTATTTGGCATTTGTGAATGAGGAGACCCTTTTCCGTTCATGAAGGACCAATAGTCGTCAATCTTCTTTTTGTCTGAAGGTTTCACTCTTTTCAAGGATAGAGATAATTGGAGTTGGAATCATGGAAAAAATGATTTTCTTATGGCATCCTCTCCTTATAAAGCTCAAATAAATCTCGATAATTCTTTCACCTTGTCTCATGCCAAAAATATGACCCTTTCCCTCATCTAAGTTAGTTGGGTTCCACCTAAGGTGATAGTTTTTTGGCAACTCTTACAAGATAGATTCCTTTCTAGAGAGAATGTGTTTATACGGAGGGTGTGATCAAGTCGTTTTCTCATCTATTTGTCACTTGTGAGATAGCTTTGATTATGTAGTAAAAGATCTTTAACTGGTTAGCGTGGCAGGTGGTTCTCTTAGAGTTCTTAGACTATTTTTTATTTTATTCTCTCATTACTAGAAAAATTGTTTTTACTGGCCGAATTAGAGACCGAAATAGCTTAAAATTGGTCACTAAAACATTTTGCGGCCGATTTAGCGACCATTAATTTTTTGTTGAAAAAGTATCTGTAACTAAGCTTTTGCGGCGAATTTTGTGACCAAAATTTAGAGACTGGATTGGTGATTGAATTTTGTGACCGATTTTAGTGTTCTTTTTCGTAAAATAAAATTAAAAAATGTGATACCTAGGAATCAAACTCGTGAAGTCTGCATATTTTAATAAAACTTTGTCACTACACCACTTAACATCTATTATTTTATTTTAGATTTAAACATATATACATATATTTTTATATAAATATATTATTTGTTAAAACAATAAAAAAATGTTTCATTTTTAGTAAAAATTAAAAATTAAAAAAGAATTGAAATCTTTATAAAAAAATAGAAGGAAATAGTAATTTAATAAAGAGGATTAAAAATAAAAAAAATATTAGTGACCGAAATTTCGGTCTCTAATATTTATATATAAATTAAATGGTATATAAATCTATTTTTTGTGACTGAATAGACGGTCACATAATTTTGGTCTCTAAATCGATGGCTGATTTATTTTAGTGACTGATTGAGGGACCTCTTAAAATTGGCTTATGAATATCAAATTTCGGTAGTTAATTTGGTCACAACAGGGAACAAAATTTTCCGATCACTAAAAGTGATTTTTTTAGTAGTGTCTATTTAAGTGGTAAGCCAAAGGCTATAGGGTTTTACTATAATTTGACTGATGTTGTTCGGACTATTTAGAGTGTTCATAATGACATTATTTTTTTCCTATTTCTTTCATGTTGAAAGAAGTAGAGGAAAAATTATTTTTCTAGCTTGGAAATAATTTTTCGATAGATAGTGGGTTCGCTAGCTTGAGTTTTAGCCCAATATTTTAAGGGATGATGTCTTTAGCCTAACACAAGAATTGTTAGCACTTAACTAGATTCGAACTCACGATTTTGAGAGGGACACATTCTCAAGACCCAAATCTCCATCACTAGACCAACCCTTAGGGATTATTTTTGGATTGTTGTATTTACTCTTATTCATTAGTTTCTATTTCATTTTTTTTAGTTTTAGTTTGGTACATTTTGTGCTATTCGAATATCTTTTTATACTTTGTTGGATTACTTATCTCACTCCTATTATTAATAATTAATTTACCATTAAAAATAATAATTATGGATAAAACTACTAAAGATTTGTCCTCTCCTATTTTATCTCTCATTTAAAAAGAAAAAATTAACCTCTTAATTAGTTGTTCATTAATGATTGTTACACTTGAACTAGATTAAGTCGAAAATTTATTAAAATAAAATATGTGGGCAAGTATCCTCCAAAGCTTGTTATTGGTGGGAAATTGTATCACTTTAACAGATTGCTAACATTGCATTCAACCTTTTCCCATTGTTACTGGATAAGTCTTTGTCCTATGACTAAGACTGCATGAATATTTTTATGGGAAATACTAACGAGTGCTCCAGGGGGCACTGGTTAAGAGTCTAAAAAAGGAATGTTTTATTAAATATATTTGTATTTAATACATTAAAAATAAAAATAATTGACTTCTTTTAATGAACAAAAATACATGTTTCATTAAAAAAAACTTGTATTTAGTGCATTGAAAATTGAATTGATTAATTTATTTAGAGAATATTTTCTTTATATAGAAACCTTAAAGAGTGTCCCTGAGGCACTCGTTAGCATCACCCTATTTTTATTATAATCAAAATAGTGAACTTACATGATTATCATCACTTAAATGAATGACTCCGAAGAAAACAAATTAAACATGTATATAAATATTTATAAAATTAATTTTGGAAAATATATGAATAGGAAATTGTGGTCAATTTATTGGCACGTAGTTTCACACTAATATATCAAATGCATGTATACATGAATATGAATATGAACACAAACTTGAACAGAAGTACACTACACACCAACCATATATCTGTAATTGCCTTATTTGGGATGAAGATTGTGTCTGTATGTGAGTGTAGTGTGTCCATGACCATGTATGTAGCTTTGTGACGGTCACCTAATATGCATTTACATGTTAGGGTTTGGTTTAGATGATTAAAGCAAAATGGTAACATAATAAAAACCCTAAAAAAGTTTCACGAGTCCTATAGTGTGTTTTAGGAAGATTTAATATATGGTTCACCTACATAGAAAGCTCAGTTGAGATGATCAAATAACAATAAGATTTTCCCCATAACATGATTTGATGAGATTAGTGGAAGAAATTATACGTATGATCAAAATCAATGAGTGTGAGCCAACTGTGAGGTGATAACAATAAGCCATTATCTAATTGTTAGTTAGTTGATTGATTAATGTCTCAAAAGTAATATATATGCATGGTCCATTATTAAATAATATTTTTACAAAAATTATTTGTACTTTATAATTTTGATATGGAAAATATCCAAAACAAAAAATATTTAAATTCAAATTCATTTTAATATACTTAAATGTGATTTTTTTTAAGTCGTCAATTTATAAATATCAATAATTTATTTATATTAATATATAAATATAAATAAATGATGTCGCGAGAGATTAAAAGATAGACCAATAATTTATATTTATATAAGTCAAGTACCGTACATCAGTTGAGCTATTTTATCCTATTAAATATAATTTTGTTTAAGTGACAAATCATAAATCTCTTCCTCCTAAATAAGTTTCATCCAAAATAATATATTACTTACCTTAAAATAATATAGTCTGAAGATCAATGTTATGAAGACTCTGAAGATCAAGGTTCTAAAGTTCTGAAGACAAAGTTCTGAAGACTCTTATTCAAGTTTCAATCCTTCTAAACATGCTTCATCAACATGCATTTTGAAGCCTCTGAAGATTAGAAGATAAGATCAAAAAGGTTTTATGTGAGGAAATAATACACAATACAAGATCAAGTATTCCTTCCACTATACTAATTTTATAAATGAAGGACAGTACTATTGTACCATTTTGTCTTCCACCATTTCAAGTTGTTATGCAAGCATATAGCTGGAATTTGGTATTTCTTTTATGCCCTCCAACAAATCTTTCACTTCTTATATAAGGAAGCCTTTGGAATAATGCATAACGAGCTTTTGCTGAAAAAATTTATAAGAACTTTTGAATGTGAATATTCCATTAATGTGAGAAAAGAAACACGTCAAGAAATGAACTTTTGTTCATACACTTGCTCTCAATAATTTTGTGTTAATCTTTGTATTTTATTTGTGTAATCAAATTTTTAAGAAGAAACTGTGTAACACACTTTGTATCTCAACTTTTGAGTTGCATTTGTTTCTTGAGAGGCTAGGGTATAGTCAGAATTCTCAAGAAGACATTGGTAGTAGGTCTTTGTGGTTGTAATCAGTTTGGTTATAGTGGATTAAGTCCTTGTGAGAAGGCGAAATCACCTTGGTGGATGGATTATAGTAGCTTCACTGAACCAGAATAAACTATTGTGTTCATTATTTTTATTCTTAGTTCCTTTTTGTTTGTTGTCTTGGGTCACAAAAAAATTTCAACCTCGAAACTCAATTCAAACCCCCATTTCTTGTTTGTTGTCTTCTGGGAGATGAGGCTTGAGATATATTTAACCTAGATGTCGTCATCAGAGGATATCAAAGGTGATCATTAAATCCTAATTCTTCTCCTTTATTCGCATGAAGAGCTTGAACAAACTATCTTGTTCAACTTTGACCGTTTAAAATACTTGCTTTCTTTGAGTTAAGTTGCATCTTCACAAGTTGTCGTAAAAAATGAGTAGTCATCGTCGAAACAATGATAGACATGTCTTGCTTAGCTTTGATTACTTCTTGATTGAACCTGCAATCACATAGTTCCACAAAAATGACATGCCAAATCTAAAACAAATGGATCAACATTAACCCCTATTAGTATGCTCTTAGAAAATTAACCTATGTCAATTGAAAACCCCTAAAAATAGCCTTAATAGTTCAATATTCTCAGTTGACGGGTCAACCAAGATAAGGGTAACACTATCCACATACTAAAGATGTGATGCCACCACGTTATAGGACCCTACTCTAAACCCGAATTAAAGATCCAACTCAATTTCCCTATTTTTTTTAATCAATAAATTTTGATTAATTCAAAAAACAATATGTACACGGCGATCGCTCACGATCCAGCCAAGCTCAAAGCCCATAAACAAGAGGAAAACTATAAAACTGCACCGCCTATGTCATAAGGCCTGCAATATAACTCCTATATTTCCTGACATTCCAAATTCTATACACAATTCTATCTATGATTTCCTTATCTATATCACCTCTAACAGTAGTATGACCAAACACTCTATTGTTCCGTAAGCTCCAAATCGAGTAAATAGCCTCTGTGATGGCACACTTAATAAGACTAGCTCGCCAACTCTTCCCTTTGCAATTTCTAGTGAGCCAATCCAATTTACCATCCCAAGGCAAAGGGGTATGGTTAACTTGGATCCATCTAAGTACCTTAACCCAAATATTCTTCAAACCGGGACAGCAGAAAAACAGGTGGTTCAAAGTTTCCTTTTCCTGACAGAAACAACAATTATCCTCACTAATCATACCATATTTCTTCAGTCTAGCCTTCGTAGCCAGTCTCCCATTGCAAACAAGCCAAAAGATGAACACAGCCCGTGGCCTAGCAAAGTTCCCAAACATCAGATGCCTCCAGGCAGGTCTGGATTCAGTACCTATTACAGCATTATACACTCTCTTAGCATGAAACATCCCACCATTGCTTATGTTTAGCTCCTGATACAGCACCCTGGATTGGAGCAAATGCTTCATCAACCAAGATTGACTATCCTTAAGTTGAACCTGCAGGAAATCAGAATTCTTCAGATAAACTCAATTTCCCTATTGATGAAACAACTAAGACCTTATGCCACTAGCAAGAAAAGGAAAGGATCTAGATGGTCATTTTGTTTCAAACCCCATTTGAATACTAGTTTCTTGAGTTAAGAAATCATTAACCAACGCCACAAGGTTTCCATTAAACATACAAGCTCTCACCCAAGATCTCCACTTATCAATAAAAGCATATAATCTAGAAACTCATAGCTAAATGAAACACACTCTTTCTCAAAACTGCCTTAAAATAATGCATGACTTTCTAGGTTTCTTTGTCAAGTAAATCAACTCATTCATAACCACCGTACCACACCATCAACCAAAAATCTTCCTTTGAGGAATGTCGATTGGTTTGTGAAAATAAGTTTATCCATTACCAACTCTAATTTAGTTCTCAACACTTCGTCCACCAAATTATATAAAGAACCAACCAGAAAAATAGATCTAAAATTACTCAACTAAGAAGGGGACTTACCATTAGGGATAAAAAATCCAAACTTTTATTGGATTAAGTACATTTATTTAAGTAATATAGTACATTTATTGGATAAAAGTTTTAAAAGTCAAACTTTTATTTAATAAATGTAAACTAACTAATTCATTAAAAGTACATTTATTTAAGTAATCTTGTACTTCTGCTTGTTTTATCAATGACTATTTGGTTCTCTTTCCATTTGTCCTGTGGTTACATCTGAATATTTTACATTCTTTTTGATGTTATGACAAAAAGGGGGAGAAATAGTGATAAATGATTTGATTTATATTAGCAGTTGCCGGGAAGAAAGCCCCCACATTTCTAACAGAAGCTGCAAGCTTCATATGTTTCTAAGTTGTGTTGTTGCAGGAATTGAAGATTCAAGATCAATAAGCAACAAGATGAATCAAGTTCTTGGATTCTTGAAGCAAGCTGAGTGCTATGAAGCTTCAGAATCAAAAGCAAGAAGGAAGAATGTTCAGATATTCTGATGATAGAATATGTTCTGATACATTCTATATGGCTTATATGGCTCTGATACATATTATGTGTTCTGAAACATATTTTATGTTCTGATTCATTCATGCTGACTTTTGTCGTTTAGTTTTGTTCTGTAACATTTCAGGATGTAGAGATGCTCTGATGATGCTCTAGTACATTCAACAATGTTCTGATACAATCTAGCATGAAGTGATGTAAGAAGAAATTCAAGCTTTGAAGCTGTCCGATGGAAACAGGAATTAGAAGCTGTGAATGTTCTGAGGATCAAAGAAATTCAAGTTCTGAAGCTGTCCGATGGAAGCAGAAATCAGAAGCTGTGAATGTTCTGAGGATCAAAGAAATTCAAGTTCTGAAGCTGTCCGATGGAAGCAGAAATCAGAAGCTGTGAATGTTTTGAGGATCAAAGAAATTCAAGTTCTAAAGCTGTCCGATGGAAGCAGAAATCAGAAGCTGTGAATGTTCTGAGGATCTAAAGAAATTCAATGTTCTGAAGCTGTCCTATGGAAGCAGAAATCAGAAGCAGTGAATGTTCTAAAGTTCAAGCATATGTGAACGTCTCTACTGAAATACTCAAGGAAGTCTTTTATTTATAAAATTCTTCTAGTATTAATTTCAGGGGGAGATTATTCATCTCAGGGGGAGATTGTTAATCTCAGGGGGAGACATATTCACATGCTTATGATATAGCTGTGTAATTGTCTTTAGCCGTCTGTTATTCTGATCGCAAATTCATATCATTTATATATGTTTTTGTCATCATCAAAAAGGGGGAGATTGTTAGAACAAGAATTGTTCTGATCAAGAATCTTAGTTTTGATGATAACAATGTATATGAATTTTGCTCAAGATAATGTGGTACTCTAATCCTATGCAATTTCCTTTTCAGGAAATATATAAAGAGTAAGCACAAATCAGCGCTAAGAAGCTTTGACTCAGAAGGTTCAGTATGCAACTTCAGCACATGGTCTGGCAAGACATCAGAAGATGGTCAAGCAGAATCAGAACATGGTCTATAGAAGCATCAGAAGAACTTGAGTTCAGAAGCAGAAGCACTGAAGTCATGGAATCACGCTCAGAAGCATATCAAGATCAAAGGATCAGAAGATGCTCTGCACCAAGCTGTTTGTACTCTGATGATTTTCAACGTAGTATTTACAAAGAACAAATCAGAATCAAGTACTAGATGGCAGGCTACGCTGACTGACAAAAGGAACGTTAGAAGCTATTAAAGGCAATGTCAGTAGTCACAGCAAAAGCAAGGCTCGAGGTAGTTGACAAAATAGTGAAACATTAAATGCAATGCTGTACGGAATACGCAAAGCATTAAATGCTCCCAACGGTCATCTTCTCAAACGCCTATATAAATGAAGTTCTGATGAGAAGCAAGGTTACCAATTCTTGACAATTTCTGTGAATATTAACTTGCTGAAACGCTGTTCAACTAAAAGCTCAGAAACTTCATCTTCATCAAAGCTCACTACATTGTTGTTGTAATACTTTAGTGAGTCTAAGCTTAAATCTGTAAGAGAAATATCACAGTTTATGATTATCGCTTTTAAGAAGCAATTGTAATACTCTTAGAATTTGTTTACATTAAATTGTAAAGGACTAGAGTGATCGGGTTGTGATCAGTATACTCTAGAGAAGTCTTAGAAGGTCTCTAAGCAGTTGTTACTAGAGTGATCGGGTTGTGATCAGTATACTCTAGAGAAGTCTTAGAAGGTCTCTAAGCAGTTGTTACTAGAGTGATCGGGTTGTGATCAGTATACTCTAGAGAAGTCTTAGAAGGTCTCTAAGCAGTTGTTCCTAGAGTGATCAAGTTGTGATCAGAAGACTCTAGAAGACTTAGAAGTTGACTAAGTGGAAAACCATTGTAATCTCGTGCGATTAGTGGATTAAACCCTCAGGTGAGGTAAATCACTCCGTGGGGGTGGACTGGAGTAGTTTAGTTAACAACGAACCAGGATAAAAAATAACTGTGCAAATTGTTTTTATCTTACGAGTTTTTTAAACTACACTTATTCAAACCCCCCCTTTCTAAGTGTTTTTCTATCCTTCATGAATGAAATTGGATTGATCAAGTCAGTTGATGTAATTATTCAAAGTATTCCAGTGTAGGAAATAGTCTGCACTCGTAATGGGACATCGAACTAATCAAAATTTGGTATTATAAAAAAAAAATCAATTTAGTGACAAAATACATCTTACATATACAATAAAATAAAATAAATAAAACATTATGAGTTCTTCATGAACTATACAATGTTATTTCGCTATCCTTCAGGGATGCTTAGCTTTTGTTACAAACAATAATCTAAAAATTATAACCATCCTTATGGGATGCGTTAAAATTAAAACCATCCTTCTGGGATGCAAAAAGTTATTTCTTCTTTCTCTAATTCAATTCCACCGAATAAACAAAAATAATTCTTTCATGCTTTAAGCCAAATCCACCTTTTAATCCTTTGACACAATTAAATTTATTTGTGCACTATCCATCAAAATTGGAATCATTGTAAAGTCACATGTGTTATCCACAACCTCAACAACATCAACCCATCTTACTTAAAGTTGAGTTGCTACCTGAGTTTTTTTTTTAATATAATATTCTTAAACATACATCAATTCTATGACAAATAAAATTACAATAAAATTACATAATCTTAACCATAAAATTACAATAAAATCATTGAACAATAAAATTACAAAATTTTAAATTTCCTAATATGGTTATATTTCCTGAATATCATAAATAAATAAAAACAATGATCTCCTCCAAATCATACCTGAGAGCGTGGTGCTGATAACGTATTATAAACTAAATGAAACTATATAGAGATCAAAAGATAGGAAGAGAAGAGAACAAGCAACATAGTATTATATTCTTCTCAAAAGTGAATTTTACATTATAATATGAGTATTATTTATAGGACCCAAGGGAGGTAGGAAATTATGTACATTAAAGTGAAATAGAAAGATGAAGAATAAGAAGAGGGATGGACATCCACTGGTATAAATGTTTATAATAGTATTTGGTTATTGAAAAATTTGGCAACCTATGAGATTTGAGACCCATTAAGTATTATTAGCATTTTCTTTCCATAAAATGCACTGTTGGAAACTTCATATTACACTTATTTATTAGGACATTGTGCCAATGTTCTTCTACATAGGTCAAGTTTTTAATCTATCTTTTCTCGTACAAATTATTATGCTGAACTTAGATTAGCAATAACCTAATTAGCATGATAAAACATCTCATAGAGTCTGAAAACAAACCTTAGACCTACATGAAAAGTACTCTTTACATGAAATTTTGCAACTAACATGATAAGTATGCACTTTTCATAAAATGGAAAACAAAACAAATTTTGTATATGCATTCTCAACCATTCAATATTAGATGTCACATTAATTTAATAAATTAATGCTTACATATATTTTGAAAAGGCAAAGTGTGATTAAGACTTACTAACAATATTTCCGTATTGACTTAAGAGTCTAAATCATGATGTATTGTTTTAATTCATAACTCCCTCACCCTGTCTATATATGTCTCCTCTCTTTTTATTTAGTCTTGGCATTACTTATGTGGTATGTTCGGAAACATGAGATTCAGTGCACTTTATTGAACCAAATTAAAAGTTATTTACTTTAAGAAATAGCAAAGTTTATTTTTTCAAATAATAATAGAAAGTTTCTCAACCCAAGTCATCTTACACAACACATAAAATTTTAATTTTATCCCTTGTTTGTATATAAAACATAGTAAAATTTTGAATTTTTATAATTAATTGGAAAAATATTAAGTTTCGTAGATGCATCTACGGAATACTCTATTGGCAAAACCCATCAAACATTTTTGTAGATGTAACTACAAAAGATTTTTCCTAATTAATTGAAAAGTAAGTGTAACTACGGAAGATTTTTCCCAATTAATTGAGAATTTGAGATTTTCTCAATAATTTAATTGGAGATTTTCCCGATTAATTAAGAAAATCCCAAATTAATTAAGTTTGACTACATCTACGTAATCGTTAAAACACAGTGAATTTGGGAAAATCCTAAATTAAGTTATAAATTAATTGAGAAAATTCTAAATTAATTGGAAAAATCTCAAATTAATTAAATTCATGAAATCTTCCGTAAATATATCTAAGGAACATTCTAATTTTCTCAATTAATTGGGAAAATCCCACATTTCACTGTGTTTTAAGAGTTCCGTAAATGGTTGCAAGGGGTGTCCAACAACCATTAGGCTAACTCATATATATATATATATATATATATATATATATATATATATATATATATATATATATATATATATATTACAGTATTTCAATTAAAGTAAATTATAACACTTTAATAGGTTTAATATTATTAATTTATTATTTAAATTTTTATTTCATATTTAATAAATTATTTATTATATATTTTTAATTCCACGTATTTAAACAATATTTGCTTCTATAAAATATATGATTAAAATGAAAGTGTAATTTAAAAATAGATATTTTTATAAAAAAAATTATTTTTTATATGTTAGTTAACATTTTAATTTAAAATAAATATTAAAATATATAATTCAAATGAAACTGTAATTGAGAAGTATTTATATAATATGATGTAATTGAAAAAATATTTATAAATATTTAAAATTTCATATTTATTTATACATTTATATAATAAATATTTTTTAAAAAATTATGTAATAAATATTTAGTAATTATATTATTAAATAAATATGTTTTCAGAAATTATGTATTAGAAATATATTAGTAATTTAACATCAATATATTGTAACAATTCAATAATTAATAATCTAAAAAATACTGCAACAATTAAATAATTTAAAATAATAATTAATAATTTAACATCAATATATTGTATCAATTTAATGTTAAAAATATTAAAATTATTTTAGAATTAAATGAATAGTTTATATGGATACTATTTAAAAAAATACTGTAGCAATTATCCCATTAATATTTCTTTATATTAACATTACTTTTAAATATTAAAGTTATTTAAATATTAAATTTTTTAAATATAAATAGTATTTAATATTTTTTTAAATATTTATGTTAGAATAGTTTAAATATTAATGTTAAAATATTTTTATAATAATTAAATAAACATATTGTATTAGATAACATATATTAAACAATTTATGTAGTAAATATATATGTGAAAAATATTTAGTAAATTGTTTTTTAGTAATTAATTAACAGTAACTATTATATTTTTACAATGGCAATTATTCAACAAAAATGAAGGTGCAGCCTAGTGGTAAAGGGGTTTTTAACATCCCATGAGACCAATTTTTAAAGTTTTGAAATTTAAAAATTAACAACTAAATAATAAAAAAATAATAATAAAAAATACAATATGAAATAAAATAAATTAAAAAATAATAAAAATGTCACCTAAGTCAACAATATAATTAAAAATAATAATTATAAATTAAAAAAAATTGTCATGTCAATAATTCTGATGATTTGATTTCTTGTGGGAGTAAAATATGAGAATCTTCATATGTTAGGGAGCGAATCCAAACTTTTTTTTACAGGAGATTTTTCAAACCTCGTCCATATATGGCAGGGAC
This sequence comes from Vicia villosa, assembly GCF_029867415.1. Lineage (NCBI taxonomy): Eukaryota > Viridiplantae > Streptophyta > Magnoliopsida > Fabales > Fabaceae > Vicia > Vicia villosa. Next base: position 50,434,814 of record NC_081181.1, on the reverse strand, counting down.
AAAATAGCTATTACCCATACTTTATATAAATAACTTTTTATTGAATTTACTTAATTTCAAGATATTATTTCATCAAGTTAAATAAAAAATAGAGAAAGATATATTATAAATTTTATCTGTATTTGAATTTGTTAAAAAAAACTATTCTTTATTGAAATTACAGTGATTTTAAATTTTTTGGTACTCTAAAACTTAGTTGGGTAATGTTATTCTTTTAAATAAAATTTATATAAAATCTAAAATTATATTTAAAATAAAGTAATCTAAAAGTAGTATATTTAATAATTAAAAAATTGAAAGTACCAAATTGTTCACCTAAAATGATATAGATATCTCTTTGATTAAAGCGATCAAAATCAAGCTAAACCACTCATTTCAATTAAGAGCTTGATATGATCTGTCTGCCACATAAAATACACTTTATTCTTTTTTGAAAACTTTGTGCCATGTAAGGTTTGATGAGATGGATGCAACATTTTAATAAGGCTTCTTTCTATTTAACAATATCACTTTAATGACATTATGAATCTAAATAAAAATTTAAATTCTAAACCTGTAAATATATTAAAAATAATTTATATTTTAAATAAAATTTAAAAAGTTAACTATACTTAATTTATATTTTTTCGAATCGATCGAATTTTTATTTAATTAATAGTAGTTTTTAATTTAAAAGTAATACTTTATTTGACTAATCTTTAAAGAAAATGACATTAGAATAATTAATTAACATGAGTTGTAGTTTTACGTCAAACTAATTCAAATCAATAGTTGGGTCCTTGGGGTCTTTTTGCTTATTGCTTTATGTAACTATCACTAATAGAAGGACCATTATTGGTCAAATTGTGTTTATGTATAAATGTAGCTAGTTAAACTATGAGAGCTAGTTTCTTAACTTGTCATTATTCAATCAATAATCTCATGTTAATTAAATATCAAGTGCTAGATTAGAAAATGACATATGTTAACATATCCTTTGAGGTGCTTATAACCATTCATTATATTCATTCCATGCAACTAGTATATATATTAATTAATGCATGTCTTTCTTCAAACAGAAAAGCAAGATTAAAACAAAAGTCTTTGTCCATTTTAGAAAAAATAATTCAAGAATTTATAATTGTTGACGATCCTAATCAAAAAATTAGTGTGAAATTTGTACTTTTTAATATCTTTTTATCATAAGCAAGTCCACTTCAATTTAATTTTTCCAACACTTTATAAATACGCACTTATCACTTATTATATGCTATGTTTTTTTTTTCAAAAAAATAATTTAAACAATATTGTTACTTAGTTTAAGAACAAAATTAATTTTTTCCAAAAATAAAAGATGATAATTGATTGAATATATAATCATGATCGGTCTAACAAAATTAAATATTTAAAAACAAAATTATAATCGCTAAAAATACAATGAAGGTGAGAGTCTCCTCGTGAGGGTTGCTAGAGACTCAGAAAATGTTGTTTATGTAGAATTAGTGAATCTCATTCCTCAATTCTATGATTGAAACATTTATGGACGAATCCTTGAACTTTGACTAGAAATGCAAGAGCGACTTCACTCTTTTCATGACAAAAAACGTGGAGATATTGGAAGACTTGTCCTTCCTCATAATGGGGAGACGGTTTTTCTCCTTTTTAAAAACCCCACATGCATCTAGTTACATGCTTGATCACCATACCCGCTAAGCAGTTACACTACAAGAAAAAAGATATATAGCTGCGGTTTTGAGAGTAGGTTGCGGCAGTTAGAATCGCCATAAAACTGACATTGTGACAATTTGTCAATAGTCATAAAACTTAGTGTCATGAGCATTGCTTGTGACAATTTCAAAAACTGTCATGCAAATTGTCGTTAGTTGACATACGACGGTTGTAACTGCCGTTAAATGTTATGTACATTTTAAAATAAATTTGTAATTTGTGAAGATTTTTAAAATAAATTATGAAGGTTTGTAACCTCCACATATTTAGTTCTTAAATAAATAATTTACGTTATAGCTATATTTTCAAAATATATTAAACTTCAAAATTAACTTAATCTTACAACTCAAAAATCTATGAGATAATATATCAAATAATACTGGAGAAAAAATAAAAAACTACTAATACCTAAAGATTTTCTTACATCCAAGGGGCAAACAATGTTCACTTGTAGCTTTTTTTCTTCATTTCTCAAACATCTCCTGTATATATCTCCTCCGCCCGAGCGTATTCAAATAGTGATGGACTCATATTGTATCATAATTCACTGAACTCTAAAAGCTTCGATAATAGATAAGATGGTTGAAGTTATAATTACCCTCATCATATTCAGAATCAAGAGGTAAAATAAGCATTGAAAAGGATAAGTAATAGTAAGACGGTTAGACCAGACAACATATGCATTGAAGTGTGAAAATTCTTAAAGAGAGAGGCGTTGAGTGGCTCACTAAATTATTTAATGAAATTATAAAGTCAACGCAAATGTCACATGAATGAAGGAGAAACACTTTAATCCCAATCTATAACAACAGGGGAGATACACAAAATTATGCAAATTATAAGGGGATTAAACTCATAACTTGTTCTATGAAGTTGTGTGAAAGAATTATTGAAATGAGACTAAGAAAAGAGTCATTGAGAACCAATTTGATTTTATATTTGGGAGGTCAATCATGGAAGCAATATATCTACTACGAATTATGATAGAGCAATATCAGATGGACAAACAAGACTTGCACTTAAATTTCATTGACTTGGAGAAGGCGTGTGATAGAGTTCCTAAAGGGATTTTGTAGAAAGCTCTAGAAAAGAAAGGGGTTAGGATTGGATATATTCGAGATATACAAAATATGTATGAAGGGGTATCAACTAGTGTGAAGACATAGGGTGGAAAGATGATTTATTTCCCCATTACAATAGGTTTGCATCAAGGTTTCCTTTGAATACTAATTTCTTAATTTGAGAAATCATTCACCAACACCACAAGGTTTCCATTAACCATAACCACCGTACCACACCATCAACCAAAACCCTTCCTTCGAGGGATGTCGATTACCAACCCTAATTTAGTTGCCAACACATTGACCACCACATTATATTAAGATCCAACGAAAAAAATAGGTCTAAACTTACTCAACTAAAAATGAGACTTAAGATTAGGGATAAAAATATCCAAAATCCTCGCCACATCTCTTAAGGACTCAATTTGGAAAATCAAGAATTCTAAAAATTAGTTTATATTAAGGACTCAATTTAAAAAATTAAAATCTCTAAAAATTTGTTTATTTCAAGCCTGTAAAACCGATTTGAGAGATTTACAATTCTCCAAAATCACATAAATTTTATATTACTATTAGGTTGTGGTAGGGGTGACATGACAATTATACCCATTATTTTATAAATACAACTGATTATCTTAAGTAAGAGAAATATTATGTGGACATCATTTTAGGTGTTCAACACCGTATATGTATACGGTATGGATACGATTTCAATTTTTTATTAATTTTTTCTCTCTCTACATGTTTAATCAATATCTATAGAAGATGTATTTTTATATGGTATATGTGTTTATTTTTAAGTGTTGAAATAACACCACTCTTTAAATATAGTATATTTATTGGATAAAAGTTTTAAAAATTAAAATTTTATTTAATGAAACTATGTTAACTATTAAGTATATTTTCTTATGAATATCACCCAGAAGAATCATTCATACTTGATTTTACTCTTAGGCTCATTGTCTTCATTAGACCCTGATATATTTAACAATAATTCTATATTAAACCATAATTAGCAAAAAAGAAATTATAAAATAATTTAAGAATGAATGGAATGGAATTGGATTGATCAAAGTCGGTGTGTGAGATATTGAATTGTATTTTAGAGGGTCGAAGAGTAGCTTCGGGTTCGACAAAAGTTAGCATGCCGTCAAAGTATGTTCACATGTTGGTGTCGAAGACCTACATACTGTAGTCGAAGTGTGTTCTAGTATGTGGGTGTCGAAATGCTAGGGTTGTTAGTATTTCGAATAGGGCCTGTCTATTATGTCCAATTGTTTAAGTTAGCTTTTACCCAAAGTTAGCTTGTAATTGTATTTGTGAAAAACCATTAGTTTAGTATGTTAGGTTTTATTATCAATAGCATACTACTATCTCATTATTGCATACTATAAATACTAATTTAGAGTGAGATGGTTATTTGTTGTTCTTGTAACACTTGTAATTTTGTTTTAAAGAGAAAGTAAAGAATAATAGTTATAACCAATTCTCGTTGTTCTTCCTGTTTCCCATTGTGTTCCCTATTATACTCTGTTATTTACATCCTTTTCACAACAAATTGGTGCGGTGAGCGTGAAGAAGACGCCTCCAACAAAGTATGAGATTGAAAAGTTCATTGGAGTGAACGATTTCGGTCTATGGCACTTGAAGATGAAAGCCCTACTGGTCCAACAGGGTTGTTTGGAAGCATTGAAGGGAGCGATAGCTATGGATATTGTGTTAACAGAAAAAGAAAAACGGCCATGATAGAGAAAGCCCACAGTGCAATTTTGTTGAGCCTTGGTGATAAGGTTCTTCGACATATATCAAAGGAGACGACGACATCAGAGTTACGGGTGAAACTTGAAAGTTTGTACACGACCAAATCGCTGGTAAATCGACTCTACCTGAAACAAGCTTTGTATTCGAAGGAGTGGCGTCGAAAAGATACAAGGCAAGGTTGGTCGCAAGGGGTTTCACACTCAGAAAGAAGGTGCCGACCTTAATGATATGTTTTCTTCTCTCGTGAAGCATAGGTCCATTCGAATGTTGCTTTCCATGGTGGCATTGTTCGATCTTGAACTAGAACAAATGGATATGAAGATTGTGTTCTTGTATGGTGATCTAGATGAAACAATCCTGATGAGGCAACCTGAAGACTATGTCAAAAAGGGGAATGAAGATTATGTGTGAAAGCTAAAAAGATCGTTATATGGACTAAAATAATCTCCTCGACAGTGGAATAGGAGATTCAACAAGTTCTTGGCACGCATAAGTTTCATTAGAAGCCAGTTCGACCATTGTGTTTACTTCCGATTTCAACCTGGTAATTCATTTACTATTTTGTTGCTTTATGTGGATGATATTCTCATAGCAAGCAACAATGTCGAAGATGTGATGAGGGTGGAGGCTGAACTCAATAAGGAAATTATAAGAAGGATCTGGGAGTTGCATCCAGGATTCTTGGGATTGACATTCGAAGAAATAGAAAGCAGTCGAAATTATGCTTATCTCAAGAGACATACCTATGAAAGATTCTCGAAAATTTTGGTATGTCGAATTTGAAGCCTGTTGTGACTCTGACGAACCCTCAATTTCAGCTGAGTATAGATCAGTGTCCCAGTACTGATGTCGAAAGAGCTTATATGAATAGCATTCCATATGCTAATATAGTAGGTTCTTTGATGTATTCTATGTTATGTACTAGACCCGACATATCATATGCCGTAAGTCCTTGTAAGTAGGTACATGGAAAATCCTGGAAAGCAACACTTCAAAAGATTGTTGCTTTATCAAGTTGTATGGATTCCAGAAAATCTATTTCTGGATATGTTTTTACTGTGTTTGGCACAACAATTACTTGGAAAGCAACACTTCAAAAGATTGTTGCTTTATCAACGACTGACGCCGAGTATATTGCCCTAAGTGAAGTTATGAAAGAAGCATTGTGGCTTGAAGGTTTTGCTAAGAAGCTGAAACTTCACGATCGAGATATCATTATTAAATGTGATAGTCAAAGTGTTATACACCTGTCAAAGAACTCAACATATCATGAGCGAACCAAACATATCGATGTGAGGTTGCATTTCGTCAGAGGAGTAATCGAGCATGGAGAGTCCAAGTACTGAAGGTTTCCACATATCACAATGTTGCTGATATAATCACCAAGATATTGTCGAGTTGCAATTTTTTCCACTGTATGCAGTTGATAAAGTTGCATGACGAATAGTAGCTTCGGGTTCGACAAAGGTTAGCATAACGTCGAAGTATGTTCACATGTTGGTGTTGAAGACATACATACTGTAGTCGAAGTGTGTTCTAATATGTGAGTGTCGAAAAGTTAGGGTTGTTAGTATTTTGAATTGGACCTATCTGATATGTTCAATTGTTTAAGTTACCTTGTAATGGGTATTTGTGAAAAAATTCATTAGTTTAATATGTTAGGTTTTATTATAAATAACATACTAGTCTCTCATCATTACATACTGCAAATCTTAATTTAAAGTGAGAGAGTTATTTGTTATTTTTGTAACACTTATAATGTTGTTTTAAAAAGAAAGTAAAAAATAGCAATTATAACCAACCCGTGTCGTTCTTCTTATTTCTCATTGTGTTCTCTATTATATTATGTTTTTAATATCCTTTTTACAACAATGTAATTATTCAAAGTTTTCCGGTGTAGGGAATAGTCTGTGTGCACTCGTAATGGGCCATCGAACTAATCAAAGTTTTGTGTCTTTTTTATTTTAAAAAAGGCAACCTATCAAATTTGAGAACCAATAAATATTATTAGCATTTTCTTTCCGTAAAATGCACGATTGGAAACTTCATATTACACTTATTTATTAGAACACTGTGCCAATGTTCTTCTACATAGGTCAAGTTTTTAATCTTTCTTTTTTCGTACAAATTGTTATGCTGAACTTAGATTAGCAATAACCTAATTGGCACAATAAAACAACTCAGAGAGTCTGAAAACAAACCTTAAACCTACATGAAAAGTACTTTTGACATGAAATTTTGCAACTAATATGATAAGTTGCACTTTTCATTAAATGGAAAACAAAACAAATTTCTTGCACTTAAGACTTAAGCAAAAGTATTAATTTTTTGAATTATATTTTGAAAAGGCAAAGTGTGATTAAGACTTACTAACAATATTTCGATATTGACTTAAGAGTCTAAATCATGATTTGTTGTCTTAATTCATAACTCCCTCACCCTGTCTCTATATGTCTCCTCTCTTTTTATTTAGTCTTGGCATTGCTTATGTAGTATGTTTGGAAACATAAGATTCAGTCCATTTTATTGAACCACACATTAAAAGTGAGTAGTTACTTTAAGAAATATAAAAGTTTTTTTTTTTAAATAATATTCCCTCCGTCTCATAATAAGTGTCTCATTTGACACTTTTTTCATGTCTCAAAATAAATGTTTCTTTAGATTATCAATGCAACATTTATTATTTTTTTCCACTACTATACCTCTGTATATTAACTTTCACGTTTTTCAACTACTCTACTATCTATAATAAATAAGGGTACTTTAGTAAATTATACAAATTTTATCATTAAAACCAACACATTTAATCATTTTCTTAAGAACTGTGCAAAATCCAAATAAAACACTTATTATGAGACGGAGGGAGTAATAAACATGCGCTTAATTCTACTGTGGCAAAAGTGATTTTTTTTTTAATTTTTTTTAATTTAAATCATCACAATAAAAAATTTAATATATATACAGGAGTAAGTGTACTAAAATGTCTTTTTCTTTTACAAGAAAATCAAAATACTACAGTTAGTGTTTACTTTATATAAATAATATTTTATTGAATTTACTTAATTTCAAGATATTTTATTTAATAAACAATAGAGAAAGATATGTTATAAATTTTATCTGTATTTGAATCTATTAAAAACCTATTCTTTATTAAAATCACAGTGATTTTAAATTTTTTTTACTCTAAAACTTAGTTTGGTATAGGGGTGGCAAAACGGGCCGCCCGCCCCGTCTTATGCCCGCTAAAAAATGAGCGGGGCGGGCATGCCCGCCAAGTAAAATGGGCATCAAAATCATGTCCGCCCCGCCAAGATGGCGGGTTGGCGGGCGGCGGGCTTACCCGCCTATTTTTATTTTTATTTTTTTAATAGATTAATATGTTTTTTTTGCCTTTTAATTAAACTTTTCACTTATTTTTTAAAACAATTTTTTATAAAAGTAATTTTTTAACAAATTTACTCTAAAAAATATTACATATATTTATAAATAAATGTATAAAATAAACCATAAAAAATTGCAATTACTAGAATTAACTAAAAAAAGAGTGAGTTTTGGAGGATGAGCGGGTTTTGACGAGCGGCGGACTTTGGCGGGGCGGGTATGGCGGACGGCGAGTTTTAGCGGGGCGGGCTTTGGCGAGCGGCGAGCCTAAAATGCCAACCCAACCCGTCAATTTTTGGCGGGTGGCCCGGCGGACCCCAACCCGTTTTGCCACCCCTAGTTTGGTACTGACAATCTTTTAAATAAAATTTATATGAAATCTTAAATTATATTTAAAATAAAGTAATCAAGTAGTCTATTTAATAATTAAAAAATTGAGAGTACCAAATTGTTGACCTAAAATGATATAGATATCTGTTTGATTATAGCGATCAAAATCAAGCTAAACCACTCATTTCAATTAAGAGCTTGATATGATTTGTCTGCCACGTAAAGTACACTTTATTCTTTTTTGAGAACTTTATGCCATGTAAGGTTTGAAGAGATGGATGCAACATTTTAATAAAGCTTCTTTCTAATTAACAATATCACTTTAATGACATTTATTAATCTAAATAACAATTTAAATTTTAAATGTAAAACTATTAAAAAACTAAATTATATTTTAAACGAAATTAAAAAATTTACCTATACTCAATTTATAATTTTTTAGAAGAGTCAAAACAAGATATCCGAGTTCGGTTTTTTTTTTACTTGGCTTAAAAAGTCTAATTTATAAATATTTTATAATTTGGTTATATAATACGATTTTTTAGATCAATCGAATTATTATTTAATTAATTTTTTTATTTAAAAGTAATATTTCTTTTGACTAATCTTTGAAGAAAATGACATTTGAATAATTAATTAACATGAGTTGTAGTTTTACGTCAAACTAATTCAAATCGTCTTTTGCTTATTGGTTTATGTAACTATCACTAATTACAATTAGAATGTTAAATCAATAAAAGGACCATTATTGGTCAAATTGTGTTTATGTATTAATGTAGCTAGTTAAACCATGAGAGCTAGTTTCTTAACTTGTCATTATTCAATCGATAATGTCATGTTAATTAACAATCATCATATTCATTCCATGCAACTAGTGTGTATATATATATATATATATATATATATATATATATATATATATATATATATATATATATATATATATATATATATATATATATATATATATATATATATATATATATATATATATATATATATATATATATAGGGGCGGAACCAAGGCCCAGCTAGCCCGGGCAGGCGCCCGGGCTCAACCCCTATTTTCTTTATACTCTCCCTAAAATAATAGTCAATTTTTAAACAAAATCAAAGGTAAAATTAGGGGCAAAATTAGTAAAAATAGGGTGTGAAAATTAAAACAAATGAATAATCAATGGTGTAAAGTTTTTGCCCAGGCTGCATAAAATTCCTGGCTCCGCCACTATATATATATATATATATATATATATATATATATATATATATATATATATATATATATATATATATATATATATATATTAATTAATGAGCATGGATCCTCTCCAATGGTCATGCCTCTAATCCAATGGCGAGGAGATTTTAAAGAAATGAAATAAATCAAAGAAAATTATATTGAAAAAAAATGAATGGTGGAAACTGAAGCTGGACAGACAGAGGGCAGGAGAGAAAAAGCAGGAGACAATCTGGATCCTTAATTAATGCATGTCCTTTTTAGTAAAATGACATACGTTAACATATCGTTTGAGGTGACCATATATAGGGGTGGTAAAACGGGTCCGGCCCGCGGGGAAAGCCCGTTTTACCTGCACTTTTTCGCGGGGCAGGGCAAGGTTTTAGGCCCGTTCTCTTTAATGTGTCCGCCCCGCCCCGCCCCGTTTTTTGTGGGCTTCTGCGGGCATTTGTTTTTTCATAGAATTTTACTATTTTTAGGCCTAAATAATCGAATGCCCGCGGGCTTTCCCCGCCCCGTCCTCACTTTTTTGCGGGGCGGAGCAAGGTTTTAGACCCGCACTCTTAAAAAAGCTCGCCCCGCCCCGCCCCGTTTTTTCGCGGGCTTTTGCGGGGAGGGCCTAAACGGGGCGGGCATGCCCGTTTGCCACCCCTAACCATATATTCATTCCATGCAACTCAATACTCTATTTTTCTGCGAATTTATTTGTGGATTTTGAGTTAAATTTTTGCAGAAAACAAGTTTTCTGTGGTTTTTCTTGCAATTTTTTGTCCCCAATTAAAACTTTCGTAGATAATATTTTTGGCAAAAAATTTCACAGGTAAATTTGTGAAAAATTTAAATTCGCAGATACTTTCTGTCTCAAATTAAAAAAAAATTATTTTAGTAAATTTCTGAAGCAAGAGAAAATTGTAATTAAAATATTTGAATTTATACAAGACAAATTCATAGAACATGTTACGATAAAAATTGCTACAAAGTTATTAGTATTCGAAAGATTAAAAATATAATAATAATATACACTATTTTATCATTCTATAAAAAATTACTTTTTCAAAAAATGTCAAATATTATTCTATATTTTTTTTAAAATTCATTTTCGAAAGCCTTATTCTCCCTTCCCCTCTAAACTCTCAAACATAGCATAAGAGAAGTTATTAAAAAAATATAAAGGTTAATGATTTTGAGATAAGCATGATCTTACATAGAAAATTATGGCAAAAGGTGATCCATGAAATTGATCTCTCACTTTATGAAATAAAATTTGTTGTACTTATTGTAGTAGCAATAAATTTTTTTTATATATAAATACATTAAATAATCTGACTGCATAGAAATTATTTTTTTTAAAGAAGCATTTATTTTTCAGTTGAAATAGTTTATTAATGCTCTATCTAAAATGATAGAAGGATATGTGTTAGTTTGTTGTAACTTGTAAGATAAGCTTTCTAATCCAAATTAAGCCTTAACTATCAAATGCCTTCATTCTCCTATGCTTTTCAATAACTATAACTAATTATCATACTACTTAAAAATATTATCACAAAACAAGATGCATACATGCTAGTTACAACTTGCTATAATCGAGTGACTAATTTGACTAATCTATGAGAAAATGACATTTGAATATATTAATTAGATGAGCTGTAGTTTCACATCAAATTAATTCAAATCAATTTGTTGGGGACTTCTTGTTATTGGTCTATGTAACTATCACTAATTACAATTAGAATGTTAACATCTACAAAGCAAATGGACCATTATTAGTCTAATTGTGTTCATGTACTAATATAACTACTTAATCTCATGTTAATTAACTGTCAAGTGCTAAATTAGAAGATGACATACGTTAACATATCCTTTGAGGTGCTTATGACCATTCATCAGTCTATGCAACTAGTATATATATTAAGTAATGATGTCTTTTTTCAAACAGAAAAGCAAGATTAAAAAATCTTCTAAAGGAATACTCCCTCTGTGGTTCTTTAGATTATAATAATTAATTGTGTTGATTTCAATGATAAAATGAATATTATTTATTAAAATAATTTTATTAATAATAGATGCTGGAATAGTTACATGATTTAAAATATAATAAATAAGAATAAGTTAGTGGAAAGAAATAATAAATAATATATAGATATTTTAAAGAGACAAATAATTTAAGACAAATAAAAAAAGACACAGATGGAGTATCTTTCTAAAATAAATCGAAAAATAAAAAAAATGAAAATCAAATTTTATTAATTATAATTTAAATCAAAATTAAAAAAAGTAAATCTTATAAAGCAAAATATAATTAATTATGATTGCAGGTGTGATTCATCTTAGCAGGTGTGGTTGTAATCTTGCAATTTGTTAGCTCAAATCTCTTTAGAAGTTCAAGTTCATACTTTAGCTGATGCAAAATTATATCCTTCTCAGAATACATAATCTTCATCCCTATAAAATATACCATATTTCTCATATCAGTCATCTCAAACTCATTCATTAACATCTTCTTGAACTTGACTATCTCATTGAACAACTCCATGTTAGCATTATATCATCAACATAGAGATACATGAGAATCACAGTGCTTTTAGAGGTATGTTGAACATAAACACCATATTCTATCTAACACTTTATGAATCCTTGAAGCTTGAAAAAAAGATCAATTTTCATATTCTAAGCTCTAGGAGCTTGTTTTAGTCCATAAAATGCTTTATGTTACCTATACAGCATCCCTTCCTTGTTCTTCTTAACAAATTCAGGAGGTTGTGACACGTATACCTATTATTGTAATGGAACGTTCAGAAATGCAAATTTTACATCCAGATGCATCGGAGGCCAATTTCAATTTGCGGTTACAGCAATCACCAATCTAATTGTCTCATGTCTAGCTACAGACGCAAACACTTCAAAGTAGTCTAAACCAGATTTCTATAAAAATTCTCTAGCAACTAACCTTTGTTTGTGTTTGCCAATTGATCCATCTAGCTTTAGCTTTATCTTGAAAACCCATCTGATACTGATGGCTTTCTTCTCCTTTGAAAGCTCAGTCAACACCCAAGTCTTGTTTCTTCCTATAGCCTCAAGTTCTTATTTTACAGCATCCAACAACACTTTCTTCTTGAGATCTTCTTCAGTACTAACTGGTTTAGAGTCTACTAACATGGCACACTGAAAGATTTCTCCTTCACAGTCTATCTCAGTATCTTGGAACTTGTCAAACTCTGCGAATCTTCTTGGTATTTGTTTGCTTCTTTGTAGCCTCTGAACTTTTTCACAATCTTCTTTAAGTTATGTATAATAGTATCAGATGTTAGACCACCTTCAGAAGTTGGACCACCTTCAGAAGTTCCACCTTTAGACGCTTGACCAACAGATTTTGGATCATCATCAAAATCTGGATCAGAATCTGATTCACCTTCAAAGTCAGACTCGCTTTCACACTCACCTTCAGCTTCTGAATCATCTTCAGAGTCTCCTTCAGAATCAGACTTGACTTCATATTTAGAGTCATCTTCTGAATCTGACTCATCTTCAAAGGCAGAATCACATTTAGATTCACAAGTATCTTCAAAAGTTAACTCAGGTGTTCACATTACACCAGAGTTGGATTGAGACTTGCTCCAATCCTATGCTAATAATTATTTCACATTGACGTCTCTGTTGACTTCAAGTTATTAATGACTGAACAATAATGCTTATAAGCACATGTACTATGGTACCCAATCAACACCATTATTTCGCTTCAATCATCCAACTTCTTTCAAGTAGCACCTGGAACATGTTTGTAACAAACTAAACCAAATATCCTAAATTGGCTTAAACATTTCTTATCTGTCATACCCCGAAATTTGCCCATCATATTTAATCATATTTCAGTCTATCTGACTTTCAAATGCTCAAAGATACACAAGAAGGAAGCATGCAGTCTCTCTCCTAAACAACAACCCTCAAACTAGGGTTTTGATCTCTTCAAAGTAAAATCAAGTTCTGACAATTCAAGTGGACCTCATAAACTCTCATATGCCTCATAGTATCCTCACACCAAGTTTCAAGCTCTGACTCACAAGTTTGATCAGTCAACTGCTCAAATAGACAACAGTCGACCAATTTGACCTAAAAGTCAACTATGGTCAAACCACAGTCAAAACTCCTGATTTTTGGTCAACATCCTTATTTTGAAGTCACATTCATCATTTGATCAAGGTTTGATCATGATTCATCAAGGAGAGCTCCGAAATCATCAAAATCCCAAGTTACTAATTTAGGGTTTTTTAACTAAAAGTCAACCGAACTTTGACCAGCCATATCTCTCTCATACTTTCTCAGAAATTTCTCAACCAAAGCGCATTCTCAAGGAAATTTAATTCTCTACAACTTTGATGTTGGGCCTAAGGTCAAGAAATGCTTCCGCATAAGAGATATGAGCCAATACATTACAGGTCCTTCTAGAAGATCGCAAAAAGCTATTTTCTGTCAGGAGCCATATCTTCAAGATAAAATCATCAAATACAAAAAGTGTTCCAAAAGGGGTTATAGAGGACATCTTGGGATTTCCAAAAAGTCTTAGATCATCCTCATACAATCAAAATTGAATGAGTTATGGCTGGAGCAAGTTAGCTAAAATTCAAGAAAAGTGAAAAAACCTAATTGACAAAATTCATACTTTTGAGTGGTGGGCCTATAATTATGAGATTACCACGTGATTATAAGCTTATAGGAGGCCCATAAGCCAATCCTCATCAATTTTGTGATTTTATTTTATTTAATTTTGAATTTATTCACATAAAATCAAATTAAATCAAAATAAATTAAATAAATCACAAATGAATATTTTTAGATGCATGAATCATAGTATAATCACTCAAAGAGGATTTTGAGGGCCAAGTTATTTCATTGGTGCATGGCTAGTGATATTGTTTTTATTTATTTTTGATTTTATTCTATATAAATCAAAATAAATTAAAATAAAAACACAAAAGATTGCATTCATGCGTGTGAACTTATTTTTCAACCAAAATTAAATCTCCAAATTAATAGGAATCAAGTGAAATTGATTGGAAGGAAATTGTGCTCCAAAATAGCAAGTTTCTATAAGATTTTCAATCAAATTTTTTTAATATTTCCAAATCATCAATGGCATGAGTTCTTTCCAACATGGTTGACCTAATTCTCCTCATTATAAATACAGAAGGTCATCTATGCAGTAGGGGACGAAAAATTGGGTGGAGGAGCTAGGGTTCTAAAGTTGCAAGAATTCAACAAACTAGGGCATATTTGCATTCTTGGTTCCAAGGCCGTTCAGAGGTAAGCAAGTGTTCCATTCCGATTCTGAGGTATTATAAGGTAAGTCCATGTAGTTTTTAAACCTCAATCACGTTTCAAATTCACATACCATAGTCAACAACTTTCATGCATATTTCCAAATTCTGGTATTTTAATTATTACTATGATTTAATGCGATTTGATGATTTCATTGTGCTCCTGGAACCTTTTAGAGAAGGATTGGATCGATGGTTGGAAGGTTTAACGTATATAACGTTATCTACCATACTTAGGGCATGAGAGTTGATGCTCGACGGATCCTCGGTTGCGGGCATTTTCAGGACAAACCAATGGCACCATTGAATTCGCAAGGTGCCAATTGGTGGGTCTGGGTACTTGTGACTAACGTTTAAAGTGGTTTTGTTAAGTTTAAATTCTGCAGGAAATTGCTAGGGAACGTTCGCAGCAAACCGGCATATGGAACCGAAGCCAAATCGTAGCAAATTATGGAGTCCCATGGAAGAAGACGATGAGCTGTCTTCTGGACCCACCTGCGATACATGCGTACGACGGCCATTGGCCAGTCAACCATGAGAGCTCTCTCTCTCTCCGCGTGCGTGTCACAATATCGTTCGCTGGTCAAACTTTCAAAGCTCCCTTTCCCTCTTGTTGATTGGTTCGCGTAGTGGGACCCAGGCTGACGGCATCTTTGACTCTTCACAATTTTCCATATGCTTTAATATTTTATTAATTTCGTGTAACACAATAACAGATTAATCGTGTGGCACAGTTGGTAATGCAGAGTCCTTGGTATTCACCACGCCCTGGGTTCGACCCTTGTGCATGACAAGGACAATTTTTGTCAAATTGGTTGCTTTCAGCTACTACTAAATCCAGTGCAGCACACCCAGGCGAGATCACGACGTAGCCCCATCTTCTAGCCTTCAGATCATCAGGTTTTCAGATCCAACGCCTATCAACTTGATGGTACACCATGGAATTCACCAGCATGCCACACCTGATTCTGAGCTGAGTTTCTATTAATTTTTTTTTTAATTTATTTTTCTTATTACATAAATCTTTTTTATTTATTTATATTCTTTTCTTTTTTTTCTTTAAATCCTTTTTATTTATTTTTATAGATTTAGCTAATTAATGTTTTATATAATATTTTTATGATTATTTATTTTCAATTGAAAACTCGATTTTTCCACAAATTTATCAATAAATTGTTTTTAAACAATAAAAATTATCATTTTTGTATGTACTTTTAATTAATTAATTAATTGAAAATTAATAATTAATTTTTAGGTTTGTTAACCTTGATACATTTATAAACCTTAATAGCCTTAGGTTTACTGGTAGGTGTTGCCTATTAACCCTGATTAACTTTTGTATCTTTCGGGGTTTTGCCTTTTGCCTTGCCTTTTGTTCACCTAAATTATTACCATTTTAATTTTTGATCTGTTACATTATAGTCATTAGATCATTAATGCACTAACACTTTTCTTCTTCGTGGCTAATTTTCAGGGTTAACCAAAATCTTTCAGCCACGCGCCATCAGATCAAAAAGCTGAGTTTCTAACTCTTTATTTGTTTAAACATCATTTTATTTTTATTTCGCCCCTTGATTAAAATAGGGTTTGCGTCAATAGTCCATGAATCACTCATACACTAACTCTTATTTATTTTCGTTTTAATTTTTCAGAGTTCGAGGAAGATTAAGGCATTCAAGATATTTAAACTAATTATTAATCCCTCTTATTTTCTGCCTTTACTTTCCGCCTTTTAATTTCTGCACTCCCCTACAGGTTTTTATTGTAATTCCCCTTCCCCGCAGGTGTTTATTGTAATAGCGTAGGGCTTTAATTCTGCCTTTATTTTTCTGCTGTGGTTAGTAATCCTAGGGAGTGCAAGCTTCGCTAAATTAATTAGATCATTAACAATACAAGATAAATATAATCGAATTGAATCACGTGATTGTTGCACCCACACACCTTTAGGGTAACCCCTCTTGTTGCCTGTTGCCTATTAATTGCTGCCTTGTTGCCTTAACTTTGTTGCCTAAAAATAGTCAAGTTTCTCGATTCCTAGGATACCTAAAGCAAATGTTGCCTTCAAAGTTATTGAAACTCCCTCGATGTTGCCTCGGAAAAATAAAATGATTAGCCCTATTGCTAAGGTATCCTCGCCTGTTGCCTAAAGGTTAAATGACTATTATATCCTTCCCTTAGACTACCTGCCCTCTTTATGGCAGGGACAATCTTATGGCGAACGATAATCTCGATGACCCTTCAACATCCAATTGAAAGACTTCCTGCCCTCTTATGGTATGGATAGATCCTTTCGCCTTAAAAGCTAAAAGAACGTTTTTTCAAACTTAGGGTAGTTGCTACTAATTGCTTGCTCTAACATTCAAATTACTTTTCACACCTCTTTTCAAAATCAAATTCAAAAAGACTACGCTTATTTACAAGCTAAAGTTCTACTTCAAAATCTTTTCCAAACGCACTTCAAACATTTCAAACAATTCAAAAGTGAGCTAAGCAATTAAGAGCCCATGGATAACCATGGATGCAAAGGGTGCCTTATACCTTCCCTTTGTATAACTTACCCCCCGAACTCAAAATCTTTAAAAGGTCTTTTTCTGTTCTTTTAGCCTTTCTTAATTGGATAAAATAAAAGTCGGTGGCAACTCTTGCTTACCGCGACATTTCAAATAAATGTCAGTTCACCGTATTGCAGAACTGGAGACTCTATTGGGGATTTCGATTAAAAAGAAGGTTACCTTAAAAGTATAGGAATCACTTAAATGTTTTCTATTGTTTGCTTTGTTTGCTTTATTTTTGCAGGGTTGTTTTGGTTATTTTGCTGTGTGAAAGATCCTAACCCGAATCTGAGTACCTTACGTAAATGGCATGAGATCAAGGAGACTGCACAACGTATACTGATGTGGTTGATCTGATGGCCATCGTTAGTGTGACACATTGGTTTGTCCTGGTGTTCCTTGGGATCCGACCTTCGACACATCTTCTGCAACCGGAACGTAATTGTCAATGATGAGATCAAGAATATCTTGAGCACCGAACAACACACGCATCTGAATCATTTATCTATTCTAATTCTTTTCATCAAACACTAGAATATTTGTATTCAAGCTATTTGTGTCGTTCATCTTTGTTCTTGTGCACTGAAACTCACTCAGATCTCATCAAACACTCGTGTTTCCTGATCCCGCGAAATTAAGAAATGAAATGAAATCAATCACACATGCCTCACGTACACTTGTGTTTCCTTATGAATCAAACTGAAGCTCTAGATACCAATTGTTGGTGCACAGGGTTGAAGATGAAGATGAAGATGGAAGAAGAGAGAAAAGAGAGAAAAATGAAAAAAAAACTCTCATTGGTGAAAATTTTAGTTATGAAAATTTGTTACACCAAGATGTTTAAATACACTAGTGAAACATGTTACGTAGGCACAGTTAAAGAAGCTAAAACAAAGCTAAACTGTCACATTGGCATAACAAACTTTTACTAAAACTCATAATCTAACAACAACTTTTAAACAACAACTATTGACTAATGCAGAGCTCCTGACTAACAGTCTCAAAAGCTACTGCTATTGATTAACCACGACTTCTGAATATGAATTACTTCTAACATCATCCTTTAATTTATATTCAGCTAATTAAAATCTACAACACAAATTTTATCCCTCAAATGAATAAAGTGTTTAGTCTTGATAACTTTATTCAACACATCTGCAAGTTACTTCTAAGTGCTGCAATGCTAGGGGTGTTCGCGGTGCGGTTTGGGCGGTTTTGACGAAAAAAATCATCCGAACCGCAAGAGAAAAAATAGTGCGATTTGATTTGGTTTGGTTCGGTTGGCTTTTAAAAAAAATCCGAACCAAACCAAACCAAACTAATGCGGTTTGGTTCGGTTCGGTTGGTTCGGTTTTTTACAAATATTTTATTGAGCCATACATACACATATAGATGATAACATAATTTTGTATTTATACATTCATACACTATCAAATAACAACAAAACTTGTCATATTTTGACAATAATTTTCCATTTAATATGCAAAAATTAAATTAGACAAAAGTGGAATATTAAACATAAAATAATAGCATAAAACAATATAAAAATTACTATAACGAAAAAAAATAGAAGAGACAAAAGATTAGCGAAAGTGAAAAAGAAAAAAGTGTTGAGAGATTAGAGAAGAAGATATGCGATAAAAACGAAACTGAAATACGAAACATTTACATAAAAATGAGAAGGTCTATAAAATTAGAAGGTGAAAAAGAAAGAGTATAAGAGAGTAGAGATTATAGAAGAATAGGGAAGATGTATGTGGCAAAGAAGGTGCGATAATGTTATTAGAGATTTTAGAAGATCGGGACTGAAATTATATGTGTAAGGATGAGAAAATTGTTCGTAATCATAATGCTAATGTATAATAAGTTTAAGTTTGGGTTGGATGTGAGTTAAGTAAAATTTAGGTTGTAACATAATGCGGTTTGATTCGGTTTGGTTCGGTTTACAAAATACAAACTGCAAACTGAATCGAACCGTGCGGTTTTGTAAAAACTGACCCAAACTAATCCGAACCAAATGCGGTTTTTTTGCGGTTTCGGTTTGGTTTGATTTGGTTTGCGGTTTTTTATTGGGTTGGTTTTGTTTTGATCACCCCTATGCAATGCTGACTAATGCAGAATTTCTGACTAACAACCTCAGACTCTACTGCTTCATCTGATTAACCACAACTTTTAAATAAGAAAAAATCAAGGTAGTTAGTGACATTTGAAAGGAAACATCAATACAATTTAGGCTAAATTACAGTTTTGGTCCCTCTATTTTGGGTTTTCCACGATTTTGGTCCCCCTATTTTCTTTTTAAACAGTTTTGGTCCCTCATCCCAATTTTGATGCAACTGTTCATGCACTGTTCATGTACGGACATGTACTGTTCATGCACTGTTCATAGACAAAATTGGGATGGGGGACTAAAACTGTTTAAAAAGAAAATAGGGGGACCAAAATCGTGAAAAACCTAAAACAGGGGGACCAAAACTGTAATTTAGCCTACAATTTAAAAAATTAAAAGCTAAAATAATTTGTTTTTTTAACTTACGAAACCAAAATTAATCCCGATACAAGAAATGGAGGAAAAAAATAAACGACATCAAACACACAAATATAATGATAATAAATATATAAAATTATTTGTTTAAAAGAGAAAGACTTTTATACATTATGTGTCCAAGCATATACAAAATGACAATTTAAATAGTACTACTAAGTATTAAAAGAGGAAAACTAACTTAACACTATCTATTTCCTAGTTGACCCTTTTAACAAAAAAGACAACCGACAAACGAAAACCCAACAAAACTACATGACAATAATTGTCACCACTCCCCACCGGGTCAGGATCCTCTCCATTTCTCTCTCTTCATTTTCTCCATTATTATAGTTTTATATGTAAATAACACGTATTTTTATGACATGTGACATTTATTTCACATTTATTTAATTTTATATACCCAAAACTATAGTAATGGACTCTTCCATTTCTTTTAAGAAATGGAGAGGATCTCAATCCCTCCCCACCATGCTTTCAATATCCCTTTTTTATACAAAACAAAATATCATCAATTTGAAGACTCTTGTCCACTATACATGAATCATGATGAATCACTCTCTTTCACAAGCCTGCATCAAACGGCACACCACTTCCAGATATCCATGACTCACCAGCCAAGAAATTACCAACTGAAAATTTAACTGCTTCAGATGGATTTGTAATTACATGAAAACCAGACCAATTTACTCTCCCATCTGTATTAGCACTATCGCCGATATTCATATATTCACCATAATAAAGTGTACTTAAAGCAAAACCACCACTCCATGAAGCCCAACCTTGAGAGTTTATAACACCATCTATGTTACTTTTCATCACAACAGTTCTTGAATACTTCTGCCACGGTCTACCAAGATAACTTTTCACTGAATTCTGATATGGTTTCAAATCACCTGCGGCGGTTATACGGCAGTTATGGATCACTATTCCCGTGTTCTCGTTTGGATCTGTTCTTCCCTGTGCGGTTACCGAGTTCTGTTGGTTGCTCATCGGTTTTCTAATTAAGATGTTGCAGTTTTGAAGGACTGTTACAGCGTTGCCGAAGATGAAATCGACAGTTCCGTAGATGTTACAATCACGGTAGAATTGACGGTTGGCGTAGACGTAGAGAGTATCCTGATATCCTTTGAAGGAACAACGGTAGAAAACGGAGTAATCGGCGCCGGAACGGAGAGCCACCGCTTGGTGCTTTTGTGGTCCGGCTGTATTCTCGAAGGTCATATCTTTTGCTATGAATCCATCTCCCATAACAGCTGCAGTAATTATTCATTTTTTAAGAGTTAGAACTTTAGATTTTATTTATATATTCAATATTTATATTCATGTGATTAAGAAAGTAAGGATAAAAAGACATATAGAATACAAGTCTTTATCTGTTATTGTTGATTAATATAGAATACAAGTGTTATTATCCAATTTGTACATAAATAAGTAACGCATGTCCCTATCTTAAGAAATGGGTCCAAAGTATATTGATTTAGTTAAATCCAAAAAGTGTTTTTATATTACTGTTTCATTCATTATATGCATGTAGAAAACTACTCAAATATTCTTACACATAATATTTAGAATCTAGTGATTGAAGATTAAAGAAACTTACCAAAAGTAGCTGAACGGAAAGTTGTAGAGCCATCTTGAACGTTATGATTACCCGTAACAATTGTGGAATCCATTCCATCTCCAAATATCATTATGTTCTTCACTGTCTTCTTTATATCTATGTTCTCTTTATATACACCTGCTTTCACATGAATCACAACTCTTCCTTTTCCACTTCCCTTAGCAGCAGCTACACCTTCTGATATTGTCTTATAGTCCCCACTTCCATCTTGTGCCACCACAATATCAGCACTTGGTGTTGTCTGCAAAAGTTTTCTATCTGAACCAGAAAGCCAATAGGGAAATCCATCTGATGATAACAATCTTCTACCTCCATTTTGTTTAGTATTTGACAATGAGGAGGACGGTAATGAAGACGGGGTCGAAGAAGCTAGAGTGTTGCTAATGGACAGGGAATTGCTAATAAGTTTAGTAAAGTTTGTCAACATGGAAGGGAAGTAGTTTAAGTGAGAAGGAAGGTTGAAATCAATGAAACCATTTTGACAAGTTTGATGATTGGTAATGGAAGCACTTTGCCAAGTTAACTTGTCATTTAAATTGTTTGAGTTTATGGAGCGATTAAGTTGATAAATCGTATCCTCATAAAGTTCTACACAATCTTGCCATGCTGACTTGGCTCTATTGTCTTTGAAATTATTCAAATTCATGGTTGACACAAGTTTGTATGCTTCAATAGCTTGGTCCATGGTAACCTTAAGGGAAACATCATGGAAGGAAATAGAGTCTAGGGTTGATAGTGTATTAGTGGTTCCAATGTAATGGTTACAGACATGAGGGTATGGTGTTTGATTGCATGATAATTCTTTGGCTTGCACAAACAAGAAAGAGAAAAGGATAAAGTATGCAATGCAACAATTGTATATGAGTTTAGCCATGTGACTAGGTGTATAGGAATGGAAGAGAGGATTTAGTTATTGAATGAAAATAAAGTGCAAAGGAATGGTGATATTTATAGGTAAACAGATTTGGCTTTGGTAGGCCATAAAGGCATACAGATTTGTGGTTGTCACTCAAACAAAATCATACTTAAATATTTTTCTGTAAATTTTAAAATTTTCATTGTTGTTGTGTTTTGGATATCCGTACCTATCAAAATTGTAAGGTACAAATAATTTTCGATAAAAATAATGGAGTAGTAATTTAATAATGGACCATGCATATCACTACCTTTAAGACATTAATCAGTCAACTAAATAACAATGGGATAATGGCTTAATGTTCTCACTTCACAGTGGGCTCCCACGAGTTGATTTAGATCGTAGGTATAATTTCTTCCACTAATCTTCTTCCATAAAATGGACAATATTATGATGATTATCATCTTGTTATAGAATCTTTTCAATCGCGCTTTATAACTTCCTAATTTACCCAAATGTTAAAAAATATATTAAGGAGAAGATGTATTTAATAAACTTGTATTCATATTCAAAAAATTTAAGTTTGTTATCATCCTATATGATCAATTTATTCAAGGAGATTAATTTTATTGTTCATTAATAAAATTTGAAACCGATACCTCTTGATAGAAATATATTTTTAGAATCTAAATCTTTACAAACAAGCTAATCTTATGAGGGTTAAAAAATTTAAATAACTTATAATATGAACGAATGAATGAAACACTTGTGCGGATTTTTTTTTAATTTAGGCCGCATCTTCCGTTCTTTAATTTTTTATTTTATTTTTTGTAATGGTAAAAAAAAAAGTGATTTTGTAATAATATTAAGATTTGATTTACCTTTTTCTAAATTTATTTGTTATTGAGAGAGTCTGGGCCTAACCTGCTTTTTTATTTTTTATATATGTTTTTTTTTCTAATATAGGGCCTTTATTTTAAAAAAAAGTTGATGAATCTAATTCAATTTTAATATTAAATTTATTTTAAAATTAATGTTTAATGTGGTCATCTCCTACTAAAAAAAATATTTTTTAAATAAGCGGAGAATATGTGTTTGTTTGTTGCACTTTTTTAAATAATAATTTTCATAAAGTTAAATATATTTTGTTTATATTATAAGAAATTTATATTATTTTTTTAAAGAAAAAACCTCAAAAAAAATTAAATTAAATAATTTTTATAAAATTTTATTTTGGGCATTTCATATTTTTTTAATTATTTTTTTTTAATATCAAAATTTTAAAATATTCATATAGTATGAAATCATGTTTTTTAATGTTTTATAAAAATATATTTGAAATACATCTTTTTTAAAAATTATAATTTTGACTTTATTTTAATCTTTAATAAAGTATATTTATGTCAAGTATGTTAAAATTAATCTTTTAATTTATCAAATATAAATTTAAACAAATTTTAATGTTAAAAAATCCTTTTATAATATTTTAAAATAAATTCATATTTTAAAACAATTTATTTTAAAGGTACTGGTAGGCAACTTAAACTCATGGGTATCAAAGAATTTATTATCAGATATTACATGATATTAAAATTAATCTTTAAATTTATTAAAAAAAATTATTTATTTTAAATATAAAACACACAGGCTACATAATTTATAATTTATAATTTATAATAATTTTTTTTGAAAGAAAAATAGAGCGTATCAAATAATTCAAAAGGAAAACGAAAACCAAAGGATCATGCACTAATTAATTAGGTACACCATAAGTAGGTTAACTATATATTTATCCCCCTAATACACACCATAAGACTCGTGAAGCTTTTAGGGTTATAATTATGATACAATTTTGCTCTTTTTATTTAAACCAAAACCTAACAAGTAATTATATATTAGGTGACCGTCACAAAGCAACATGGTCATGGACACACTCCACTCACATATAGACACAATTTTCATCCCAAATTAGGCAATTACAGACGTATGGTTGGTGTGTGTTATGTACCTGTTCTTATTCATGTATACATTTGGTATATTATTATGAAACTACGTGTTCCTCAACAGGTTTGTTCTTATCAACCTTTTTAATTCACACGTAATTGCCAAAATATTGGCCACAATTTCCTATTCATATATCTCCTAAAATTTGTTATACAAATATTTATATAGATGTTTAATTTGTTTTGCTTCTGAATCATTCGTTTAATTGATAATAATCATATAGTTCATTATATGTGAAGATTATAATAATAATATTCAAACAGTCTTAGTCAAAGGATAAAGACTTCTCCAATAACAATGGGAAAAGGTCGAATGCAATGTTTTGAACCTGTTAAAGTGATACACTTTCCCACCAATAATAAACTTTGGAGGAACCTTACCCACGTATTTTATTTTAAAAAGTTTGTTGACTTGATCTAATTCAATTAATGAAATAATAAATTAGTTTAAGCAATCATTATGGAACAATATATATATATATATATATATATATATATATATATATATATATATGTTAAAGGTTAAATAATTTTTCTCAAATCTACTCCATTGACCTAAGGTATAAAACTCAAGTCGCATATAGAGTAAGGTATATTATCTGATCTTCACTTTTCAAAGTCTGGTAGTGATAGAAGTCGAATAATGTGGATAACAAATAAAGAAGAAAGCAAGAAAACACACAAGCAATTATCTTGTTTCCTCCTACAAATCAGGAGTAGCCCAGTCCCCTTGCACTTCTAAGAGATTTCCACTATAACTGAATTTGATTACAAGTTGCTCAAGCACACAAGCAATAGTCCAATGCACAAACACACAAGTAAGGGACTTCAATGCTCAAGCACACAAGCAAAAGAATTGTGATTTCTCAAGCACACATGCAAGAGACTTCAATGCTCAAGCACACAAGCAAGAGATTTTCAAATGTTTAAGCACACAAGCAAGAGACTTCTAAATGCTCAAGCATACAAGAAAAAGATTTCCTACAATCTATCTAGCAGTTAAATTATAGTGATAGACTGATAATTACACTTGATATACAATCAAAAGTGTAAAAAGAATACAACACAGAAAACTCTAAGACTTAATAACTTCTAAGAATGTACAATTAATAAGAAGTTCTAAGTTAACTTGTGTTATTTTTTTTATAGAGTAACTTCTCTTTTTCTTGTCAAGGTGCACTGTTGTGTGCATCTCCAAATCTTCAGCTCCTTATATAGAAAATCATGAAAGAATTGTTGGAGAGAACTTCACTACGCCAAATAAGCTATTTAATAGCGTTTTTCTTTGTTTTTGATAGCGCTTAAAAGCGCTATTAACCGTGCCGCTATTGTAAACTTTTTTTGTTTAATAGCACTTTAAAAGTGCTATTAAAGTGCTGTTTTTTAATAGCGTTTTTCTTTAAGTGCTACTGAAGTAGGCATTTGTGCATTTATTTTATTTGACTTTGATACCACTTTCAAACTAAGCGCTATTATAGGACCCATGTTTGATAGCACTTTCAAACTAAGCGCTATTATAGGACCCACGTTTCATAGCACTTTCAATGAAAACGCTAATATATGGCCTATGTTTGATAGCGCTTTCTCTTAAAAGTGCTATTATAGGATAATTCATTAATAGCACTCTTTACAAAACGCTATTGTAGTACATCTTTTATTTTTATTTTTTGTACGCAAAATCATTCTTTTGGTGTGCAAATATAAAAAAAAAACTACATTCAATTCAATACCAAATAACGCTTTAAGTTACTCATTGCATGCATATTATGATCCATCAATACCAAATAACATTTTAAATCAAATCCACTTATTTACAAATATCATAACATATATAGAGGGCATTTAAAAAAACAGGGCATTTGCATATAGCCAAATTTGTAGTTGCATTTGCATATAGCCAGATTTGTAGTTGCATGCAAAAAAAGAGGGCATTTTACAGATTCCAAGGTAAAACTTTCCTGCTATCTTCAGCAAAATAGAGCATATCATGCAATTTTCCATTTCCAATATGTTCATAAATTAGAAGCCGTTGGCCATGTTCTGCACAATATCCAGCCAGTGTGACAACATTTGGATGCCGCAAGCGTGACATATTTGAAATAGCTTCAAGAAATCTTCCTGTTGTATGGACAGTGAGGTGGCTCGGTCAATGAGCTATATACAATACCGAAGGAGTTTTAATTTAAGCAGATAGTATAGGATTCGAACACCGGGAACTAACTAACATTTTGCATATAAAAAAAGTTCAAATCCCAAAGGAAAAAGAACGTACAAAGCATCCAAAGGCAAACCAGCAAGAACAGTGAGAGAGCCGGTC
This sequence comes from Vicia villosa, assembly GCF_029867415.1. Taxonomy (NCBI): domain Eukaryota; kingdom Viridiplantae; phylum Streptophyta; class Magnoliopsida; order Fabales; family Fabaceae; genus Vicia; species Vicia villosa. The sequence continues at coordinate 50,408,128 of NC_081181.1, read as the reverse complement.
AATCGGTTGTTCTGCAAGAAACTGCAAAAGTTTTGAAAAACATTAAATTGACATTTGTTGAAAATTACTACAAGTTCATCAAATAAAATATCATCGAACCTACAGAGAAAAGAGATTTGTCAGTGAGTCAAATGAAGGTGGAAGATCCACGGAAAAGTTATAAACGATAGATCCCTGCATCATTGGAAATGAATACAAACAATTCATCAAATATAATCAATTGTAAAGAATTACATATTTCACTAGTTCCAAAGACTACAGTCAGTAGAGTCGACAAAATAATACATATTCGGTACGAAATACAAAACAATACAATATGAACTCTTTTCTTAGTAGGAATACTATGAAAAGGTAATAAACGACAGGGAAATGAACTACGGAAATGGTAAGAAATCTTACATGGTATCAAGACGGGAATGATTAACAAAAAAGTCGCTGATTGACAGAGAGAGCTTGTTATGGCTCACATTCCTGAAAACAACATATAAATGGTTATTATTAGACAATTTTACCTAATTGAAATTATATACTCTATAGCACACAATTGGTAAGTTACTTACAAGTGCATGCTCTCCTGTTTCAAATATTCACATATCCAGAACCTAGAAATACAACTTTAACATTTCCAATTAGATAAACTCTTATCATACAAGTACTTATACATAAGCTTATCGTATTTGTTTACCTCACCACAGTCTTCATAAATGTAGTCCAATCCTTTGTAATAAGGTGGGTGTCCAACATAAAGATACTGAAACATTAGCCTTGTACATGTTATGTTAGTATTCCTCACTATAAATGAAACTAAATGAATAATCGTGTTCTTACATTGATGCTACTGAGATATTTCTCCTTGTCCACTCTCACAATCTGGCCTTTCTTTACTGTCCACAAATCAACAAAAATGAATCACAGAGACAACAACACATTCGCCGGCTTGAACCGCACGAATCAACGGGAAAGAACAATGGCCATACAAACTATATAGATAAGAAAATAAGATGATACTCTTTTATTTATAGTTAGTGAAAAATCTCATGACACTATATAGAATTAATAATTAATTAGTTAGTGACAGAAACTCATGATAAAAACTACATAGAATTAATAATTAATTAGAATAGTTAAATGCATAAAAAAGATAGGTAGGTATTTGAATAGGTAAATGCATAAAAAAGCAATGCAACCTTAGGACTATTACCAAGTCATGTCGACCGAAGGCACGTCAAGCAAGAGTGGTACCCTTATAAAGTAACTTGTGGTGACTACTATGAAACTATTATATTTCTAGCAATTTTTACAAACACATACTAGCATAGCAGGGATGGTGATGAATGCCCATTTAGTAACATTATTGATAGGGCCAACTTACCACTTAGACAACAAATTTAACATCACATTACTTAAATCAATAAGAAAACAAACTAAGCTTGCTGGAATTTTATATGTTTTCTATATATTTAGAGATTCAAGTGGCACTCAAACAGCGACGATATGACTCAGAGAAACATCATTGGTTGATACTCGCAGAAACATCATTTATATGAACACATTTGGCCAACTTGTAACTAAATAGAGATTGCCAAGCTCGTACTTGGTTATTGCATTGCACACAAACAATGACGTCATGCTAAAAGTCAGGCCAAATATATTCCCCTAGTATTAATTATGGCTAAGACTTGATCTCATGTATTGTTGAGTGAGACAAAGTGCTCATCTACTATTAAACAAATCATCTCTGAGTCAAGTTAATATCAGAATTGAATTTTCTCAATAGCTCAAAGCTTTCTATTTGCATCTCTTATAACATCTCTTATTTCTATAGCTCAAAGCTTTCTATTTGCAAGTAGTCTCTCTAAGATTTTTCTGAAGCAATCAATATTTCCAAAATACACATATTGTTTCAGGTACATCTACCTAAGTCAAATCTGTAGCCATCTATCTGAGGAATGTGTCATCTTCCAATTACCACACCATATTAGTTAGTTTGGAACTATAAGTTAAGTTACCTTGCACGTATATATGTTTTTATGAGGGTACAAATTAACATATCCATCACTCATTACATTACCTCTTATGTAGAACCCTTTGTTTCATATATTGATAAGTCTTTTGTATGCTTTTGATGTGAAATGTATATGATAAATGTTAGAATCCTCCAAAAAGTTGTAACTATTATTTAGTCAAAAAGAGGGAAAAAACAAACTATGTGCAGCATCCATTATCTCAAAAAGAAAAACAAAACAATTAAACACAGTCAACCAACACATTGACTAGAATTTTTACCTGAACAACATAAACCACAATATTAATTGTTTAGAAACTTGATTTCAACACGTGCCTGCAAAAACACTTACAATAATCAGCCTGTTAAAACTAATTGACAAACACACTATGACAAGTTCTGAACCTATGAGCAAACATCGATTTAGGTTGTGCAGTCCAGTTTGGAAAAATAAATCAATTAACCCTTTTCTTCAATGAGCTAACTTTATTGGTCATCCCTCGTCTAACATTCATCAGACCCATCATCCCTCATTCTTCCTTTTCCAAACTCTTGGTTTGAAACTCTTAGAATGGGATCCTAGGATTCACTTATAATTAGTCACCTATCATTAATTTCAAATCCCTACAATTTTACAAACGCAAAGAAATAAATGAGTCGTGCACAGTAGCTTCAAAGAGTGCAAACCACACTAAAGGTTGAAATCATTAGTAGGAACAGTTACAGGAAATTCTAACTCAACTCAAGTTTGAGCAGTGGCCCGGATAGTCATCTCCATGTTATAGCCACATATTGCTCCACAAACAACAGGAAGACAACACAATCAAATTGACTCAACTGGTTTTATTTTACTCAAGAGTCAATTATCCTGTCACAAGGTTCAAATACAACATTACTAGGACACTGAGAAAAGAAATATTACCATATACCGATGAAGAGTAGGACGACGGTGGTGAGCTGACGAAGGGCTGAGTTCGACGTAGAATAGGTTTTGTCCGTTCTTTCTTTCCGGCGTTTCCTCTTTCTGTTTGAGTGGTGATTCGGAGGTGAATCTGAATCAATCGTGTTTTCCCTTTCTGGTGGTGAATCAATGGTTGAAAAATGGATTTTGTTCATTTGTTCTTTCCGATGAAACGGTGGTGAATCGATGAAATTTAGGAAGGGCCAACGGTGGTGAATCGAAGCGAAGGAAGGGCTAACCATGGAGAATCGATGGGTGACGAGGGAGAATCAATGAAACGAAGAAAGGGAAAATTGATGGGTGACGAGGGAGAATGGATGCAAAGGTGTGTTTTAGCTTTTGGCGGTGAGTGGTCAAAATATGTGCGCGGAGATGAAAAGTTGAAAACCATCTGCCAAAAAGTGTTTTGGTTTTTTATTTATTTTATTAATTAATTATATATTATGTAAAAAATAGCACTTTTGGTAAACGCTAACATAGGGTATAAAAGCATAGCGTTTTATAAAAAAGGATATCTTAAAGAAGAATATTAATAGCGTTTTAAAGAAAGCGCTATCTTAGCGAGGTTTAATAATAGCGTTTTGTCACAAAGTGCTATCAAAATCACATTGTATGTATTCTATAATAGCGCCCGACCATAAAGTGCTATTATAAATATGTTTTTTCCTTTTTAATAACGCTTTCTTTAAAAGTGCTATTAAATTAGGCGATACAAAAAATCAATTTTGGCGTAGTGCTTCTAGCACAAGAGGGTCTTTGAGAGAAGCATTAATGTATCTGTTGCAAAGATTCTTGAAATGGTTAGTGCCTTTGAAATGCCATTTATAACTCCTTTTCTACAAAAGGAATTATTAGTTGTAAATTTCCAGGCTTCTGCAACTTTCTTCTAAGTCTTCACGTGACTAGTAGAAGACAAATTGATCTCAGAGTCTGATAGCGACTTGTTAGATATTCCCTAGTTCTTGCGCTTTGACTGACTTCAGGTTCTGGTCCTTAAGAGTCTGAGTCTTAGCTTCTGAGTCTTTAGAGGTTGACTTGATCTTCAAATTTTACTTGATTAGAGTCTAGAGTCTTCAGGTTCTGATCATCAGAAGATAACTTGATCAAAAGTTGATTCTTCAGAGTCTGATCTTCATAGTCTGCCTCTTAAGAGCTTCTCTTTGAATGTTCAGTGTAGTTTCAGAACTGACTTCATCAAATTACCATAGTAATCTTTATACATTCACACTTGAACATACAATAGTCTACTCAATTGTTCTTTAAATACTTTATTATCATCAAAACCTAAGGGATATGGTTTTAACCAATTTTGTTCCAATAATCTCCCCATTTTTTATGATGATAAACCCAAGTATTTAAGAACAATGGTTGTTGATTTGATTAACATTCTGACTTCATGGTCTGAGGTTTGTAAGCTCCCCCTGAGTTTGATAATCTTAAGGGTGGGGTTTTTAAGATTCCTTTAAGTCAAATAGTTTTAAGAGTGAGGTTTGTAACCTCCTCATAATTCCTAGCTAGATTAATTAAATTTATATATGAAACATAGTAAACAATCCTTCAAAATTAAAGAAAAAATAATACCAATCAATCAGATTCATATTCTTAAATACTTATTCTTCTCCTCCTTCTTTTGTCATCAACAAAAAGATAAAAATAGAAGTAAGAAATGACACGGAAGAAAATATTTAACAAAAAAAAATCAAATTTTGCAATAAAATCATGTTCAAAATAATTGTCAAGACAAAATAAAGGGTTTGCTAAAATCCTAAGGCCTAGGGTTTTGCTTCAGAATCTCCAAGATAGCTTTCAAGTCAGAACCCATTTCATCTTGTCTTGCAATCACATTCTTTAGCTGATTTTCCATCACATCTTGCTTCATAGCCATGACTTCTTGAGTGCCAAAAAAAAAAGAAACCAATTTAGCTTCTAATTGCTCTTGTCTCTGACAAGATAAGGCTACAAAATCAGAAGAGAGATTTTTCACATTCTGCAGAACTGATACCATAGATGTTGTGAGAGAATCCCACTTAGCAGTATAAGCTACAAAGTTAGATGTTGCGAGCCTCACAATAATGAATTCTTGCATTCTATCAAAGACAACAGTTATATATTCCTCCACATGGTTCTGAATAAGAGAAATAAGGATTGAATGTATGGATTTTGTCAATGAAAGGAACTGGTATTATTCCTCCACGTGTTGAAAAAGGATCATGATGAGGTTTGGCTTGTGGTTCAAGTGATGTTTGGTCAAGAAAGGTTTGAGATATCTCTGGTACAAGATAAGCTTGGTCTATGATAGTTTGTTCAAATTCAGTTCCATGGTGAGTTTGAACAAACTGGTTTTGGATAATTTCTGAGTGGACTTGGGTTAGGGTGTCGTGTTCAACTCCAGTCTGAAGTTTAGATGAAGGTTGGGCTTCAGATTAAGATTGAACAAGATTAGGTTGAGGTTTAGATTCATAAGTAATAGCTTGGTGAGGTTTGGAGTGAAAAGGTAAAAGCTTTGATTGTGAATAATCAGAGCTAGATGACGAGGTTGATGTTGGAATGGTTGAAGAAGTGGTATGTTATTGAGGGTTGTCACGATTTTTTGGGATAGGTTCCATGATCTGATCAGGATCAGTTATGGTGTTCAGATAAGGGGGTAGCTCAAGTTCTGAGATGATATCACCATCTAAATGTCTAGACAAATTATATAGTGCAAATGATGCATTAAAAGTATCCAGAACTTGAGTAATGGTTGGGGATTTTGAGTCATACGAAGTCATGACATTTTCTGACATAGTATGTGAAGGTTAAAGAAACATAAGAAAGGTTTGGCGTTTGAATTGGGTTTTAAAATTGAAAATTTTTCGCTACCTAAAACAAGAAAGGGGAACTTAGAATAAAAATAATAAACAACAATATTTTTATCCTAGTTCGCTGTTAACAAAGCTACCTCCAGTCCACCCGCCAAGGTGATTTCGCCTTCTCACAAGGACTTAATCCACTATAGCCATACTTGATTACAATCACAAAGACCTATTGTCAGTGTTTTCTTAAGAACTTTTTAATATACCCTAGTCTCTAAAGGAAATACAACTGAAAAGTTTATATACAAGGTGTGCTACAAAGATGCTTCTAAAACGCAGATTGCACAAATGAATATCAAAGAATTACACACAAAGATATTTTCTATGAAAGAGTGTGAACAAAAATGTTCTTGAGTGTGTTAAAAATATTCTTGATTTTTTTCTCTCAATTTGTTAGCAAAATATCGCCTTAAAGATGCTTGATCAAAAATTCTTGTTTTCAATATCTTTAACACTCCTTTATATAGACAATGAAAGATCCATTAGAAGGCAGAAAAGGAATTTCAAAATTCCAGTTGTATTTTTGCATATTGGTTTGGAGGAATGGTACAATAGTACAGTTCGTATCCCATGAAATTAAGGTAGTGAAGAGAATGATGATCTTGTACTGTGTACTATTTTTCTCACGTAAAACACTTTTGATCTTATCTTCTAATATTCAGAGGCCTTGTAATGCATGTTGATGAAGCATTACTTAGAAGGATAAAAAATTGTATGAGAGAGTCTTTATAACCTGGTCTTCAGAATCTGACGAAATTGTTCTTTAAAATATGTGGAGCGCAGAACTTCAGAACTTGATAATATTTCGAAGCTCCTTTAACAGAGTCAGAGTCAAAAGTTATTTGATGAGTATTCCAGAACTTAATTTTTCCTTGTAAAGCGCACTTTATTATTTCTTTATAAACTCACATTTATAAAAGAGTGAATATTTGTGCGGATTTTTTTCTAGCTTATGTCGCATCTCTCCTTCTATAATTTTTTTTTTACTCCATCTTTTTTAATAATCAGGTGGCTTTGTAAAAAATAGACTTGATTTATTTTTATTTTTATAAATTGTTTACTATTTATAGGGTCTTGGCTAGTTCCCACTCTTAGGGTTATTATTATGATACAATTTTGCTCTTTTCATTTAAACCAAAACCTAACAAGTAATTATATTTTAGGTGACCGTCTTAAAGTTACATGGTCATGGACACACTACACTCAAATATAGACACACTCTTTATCCCAAATAAGGCAACTGTAGATATATGGTTGGTGTGTAGTGTACTTTTACAGGTTCATGTTCAAGTTTATGTATACATTTGTTATCACTAATATGAAACTACGTGCCAAGACGTTGGTCACAATTTCCTATTCATGTATCTCCTAAATTTTGTTATATAAATATTTATATATACATGTTTAATTTGTTTTGCTTCTGAGTCATTTGTTTAATTGATAATAATCATGTAACTCATTGTACTTTTATTAAATAATTATAATAAAATTATTTATTAGTCTTAGTCATGGGACAAAGACTACTCCAATAAATATAGTTATAATGCATTGTTGTGAACTTATTTAAGTGATACACTTTCCACCAATAATGAGCTTTGGAGGAACCTTGCCCACAAATTTTATTTAATAATCAAATTCTATTAATGAAACAGTAAAATAGTTTAACAATCATTAGTGAACCTCTAAGAGACTAAATTTTAAAATTGAACAATACTATAGAGAGGAAAAAGATAATTTAATTTTATCCACAATTATTTTTTTAATGGTAAATAATATATTAATAATGGGAGTGAGATAAGTACCCCCAACAAAATATAAAAAGATATTCACATAATATAAGAGGTATCAAACTAAACAGTCAATGTAAACATTTTGAGTAAAAAAAAATCTTAAATAAATAAAAAATACAGAAGAAAAATCAAAATAAACAACCTAAAAAAATTAATAAAGTCAATACAAAAATAACACCAGAGAGAAAACTCAAACAACTAAAAAATATCATCCCTTAATAGATACGGACTAGAATCCAACCCTGCATAACCACATTCAATAAAACAATTAAAAACCTTTAAGAAAAGCACCAAAATCATAAACATATGTAGAATCAAGTTAGAATTTTTGACCTGTTATTAATTAAGGCAGAAATTATGGTTTTGAAGTGAAACAAAGAAAGTATATGAGTTTCTCACCTATCTACCTAGAAACCATTTCTATCCACTTCTTTCATGGTTGATGAAGAAAAGTCACCTCAAAAACAATATATCTTGTATTCCAACTCTATTTTTCTCTTTTTTAGAAAAGAAAAGAAAAGAATAAAGCATGAGAGAACATAAAGAAGATTGGCGACTAATGTCTGGCCCGACCCTGCACAAGTTCAGAGAGTGGTTCCTAATTTTTTTTATAATTATTGTAGTTGTTGTGAATTCAATGCCACGAACAAAGTATGAAATAAGGGATGAATAAAGGACAAGGAAGAAGAGGAGAACACAAATATTGGTTATAACTGCTATTCTTTTACTTTCTCTTAAAACAAGATTACAAGTTTACAAGAATAACAAATAACCTCTCTCACCCTAAATTAGGATTTGCAGCGTAACAATGATGAGAGACTAGTATGTTATTTATAATAAAACCTAACATACTAACTAATGGACTTTTTCCACAAGGCCCATTACACAAGGCCCATTAAACACTAAAATCTAATTTAACATGCTAACAACCCTAGCATCTTCGATACAAGCATGTGAACAACCTTCGACTTCATGCTTAACCCTGTCGAACCAAGAAGCTACCCTTCGGCCATACAAGAGTTCGATCCAATATCTCACAAATCTCCACCTTGGATCTAACTCTACAACATCAAGGGAACAAACTAGCTTTCTTCATGCAGCTTTAGCAACTGCATACAGTGGAAAAACTTGCAACTCGGTAATGTCTTGGTAATCATATCAGCAGCATTGTCTTCAGTCGAAACCTTCAGCACTTGGACTTCTCCACGCTCGATTACTCCTCTGACGAAATGCAGTCTCACATCAATGTGCTTAGTTCGCTCATGATAGGCTGAATTCTTAGACAGGTGTATTGCACTTTGACTATCACATTTAACAGTGATACCTCGACCTTGAAGTTTCAGCTCTTTCGCAAAACCTTCAAGCCACAATGCTTCTTTCACAGCTTCGGTTAATGCAATATACTCCGCTTCAGTGGTTGATAGAGCAACAACCTTCTGAAGTGTTGCTTTTCAACTAATTGTTGTGCCAAACATAGTGAAAACATATCCAGAAATAGATTTCCTGGAATCCATACAACCTGCATAATCAGAGTCGACATATCCTCCAATTGCTGCTTTACCATCTTCACCCAAGGCTCCACCATAAATTAGGACTCTTTTCAGAGACACATTTATGTACCTTAAAATCCACTTCAATGCTTGCCAGTGAGCCTTTCCAGGATTCGTCATGTACCTGCTTACAAGACTTACTGCGTATGCTATGTCGGGTCTAGTACAGACCATAGCATACATCAAAGAACCAACTATATTAGCATATGGGATGCTATTCATATAGGCTCTTTCGACATCAGTACTGGGACACTGATCAATACTCAGCTTGAATTGAGGGTTTGTTGGAGTCACAACTGGCTTCGAATTCGACATACCAAACTTTTCAAGAATCTTCCGTAGGTATGCCTCTTGAGATAAACATAACTTAGACTTCTTTCTATCTCTTCGAATGTCAATTCCAAGAATTCTGGAAGCAGCTCCCAGATCCTTCATATCGAACTCCTTATTGAGTTCAGCCTTCACCCTCATCACATCTTCAACATTGTTGCTTGCTATGAGAATATCATCCACATAAAGCAACAAAATAACAAATGAATTATCAGGTCGAAATCTGAAGTAAACGCAGTGGTCGAACTGACTTCTAATGAAACTTATGCGTGCCATGAACTTGTCGAATCTCCTATTCCACTGTCGAGGAGATTGTTTCAGCCCATACAAAGATCTCTTTAACTTGCACACATAATCTTCCTTCCCCTTTTCGACATACCCTTCAGGTTGCCTCATTAGGATCGTTTCATCTAGATCACCATACAAGAACGCAGTCTTCACATCCATCTGTTCCAGTTCAAGATCGAATTGTGCTACCATGGCAAGTAACATTCGAATGGACCTATGCTTCACAACAGGAGAAAACACATCATTGAAGTCGACACCTTCTTTCTGAGTGAAACCCCTTGCAACTAACCTTGCCTTGTATCTTTTCGACGTCACTCCTTCAATTCCTTCCTTAACTTTGAAAATCCATTTACAGCTGACTAACCTTGCCCCAACAGGTTTCTTGATAAGTTCCCAAGTATGATGATCATGAAGAGATTTCATCTCATCATCCATGGCCTTCAGCCATTCAGTCTTATTTCGACTCCTCATAACTTCCTTGTAGTCTCTAGGTTCTTCGTCTAGAACCTCACTTGCAGAGATTAAGACATAAGCTATAAGATCTGCATACCCAAGCCTCTGAGGTGCCTTTATGACTCTTCTCGACCTATCTCTCGACAATAGGTAGTCATCGTCAGTTTCCTCAACTTTCTCAGCATCTTCTGCTTCTTCTTCGACTTCATCAGGGATATGCAATTCAGCATCAACATGCTCCACCTCAACAAGAATCTCTACCTGTTCCAGCTCTTCGTCAGATGTTTCTGTACTTCGACCAACATCATCAGTTTTCTTAAAAGCCATTTCAGCTTCGTTGAAAACTACATCTCGACTGGTGATACACCTCCTGTGACCTGGCTCTAGGCACCATAGCCTATAAGCTTTGACTCCTTCTGGGTATCCCATGAACATGCATTTCAGAGCTCTAGGTTCGACCTTGTCTTGCCTAATGTGAGCATAGGCTACGCAGCCAAATATTCTCAGTTTGTCGAGATCTGGTGGATGTCCCGACCAAACTTCTTCAGGTGTCTTCATATTTAACACTATCGAAGGACATCTGTTTATCAGATATGTTACTGTCGAAACAGCCTCAGCCCAGAACACCTTCGTTAACCCCGCACTAGTCAACATGCATCTGACTCTCTCCAAAATAGTTCGATTAAACCTTTCAGCCAAATCATTTTGCTGTGGAGTACCTGCAGTAGTTCTATGCCTTGCAATACCAGAGGCAGCACAAAAACTGTCGAATGCCTCATTGCAAAATTCAAGGCCATTGTCGGTTATCAACCTCTTGACCTTTCTGCCAGTTTGATTTTCAACCAGAGTCTTCCAACTTTTGAAATTCTCAAAAGTTTCATCCTTGGTCTTCTGGATGAATACCCATAATTTTCTGGAATAATCATCTACTATGGATAGAAAATACCTTGCTCCTGAATGTGATGGACACCTTGCAGGCCCCCAAAGATCAGCATGGATGTAATCAAGGGATCCATGTGTTCTTTGTTTGCCTTTGTTGAACTTCACTCTGCAAGATTTTCCAAGTACACAGGGTTCACAAAACTTCATCTTTTCGACTTTGTCTCCACCAAGCAGATTTTGTTTCCCTAATTCGACCAGACCCCTTTCACTGACATGGCCCAATCTCATGTGCCAGATTTTTGTTTTCGACAAAGGTTTCGTGGATGCAACATTTGTCGAACCACTTACAACTTCAGCCTCAAGGGTATACAAGCCTTGTTTCTTCACGCCTCTCAAGACTTCCTTCGAACCCTGCATGACTCTTAGGATACTTTTCTCTCCTTGGAAAACATATCCTTTCTTGTCGAATTCACCAAGAGAAAGCAGATTTCTCTTCAAATCAGGAACATACCTGACTTCAGTCAACAACCTTATTGACTCATCATGGAGCTTGAATCTCACAGATCCAACACCTGCAATCTTGCAAGCCTTGTTGTTTCCTAGCAATACTGATCCACCATCTTGATCACATAATTCCTCGAACAAGTCTTTGTTTGGAGTCATGTGCCAAGTGCAACCTGAATCCATAATCCACTCCTTCTTAGAGTCACTGCTTGAAACCACAAGAACATCAGATGATTCGAAATCATCTTGAACAATGGCAGCGTTGCCATTATCCTTACCTCCATGATATTTCAGGCGTTCAGGGCACACCTTTCTTGTGTGACCCTCCTTCTTACAATGGTAGCATCGAATGCCAGATGCTTCGCCACTGTAAGACTTCGACTGACTTTTGCCTATCTTCTTGTCGAACTTACCATCCTTTCGTAAGAGTTTTCCTTTAACGGCCAAACCTTCGCCAACAGTCGAAGGTTTATGCTCCTTTCGTTCATTCAAGTCCTTAGAGTACAAGGCTGATTGAACTTCTTCAAACGTCAGGGACTCCCTTCCATACAAGAGAGTTTCTTTGAAGTGAGCATGTGATCGAGGCAAAGAACACAATAGTAACAGCGCTTGATCTTCATCATCGATCTTCACATCAATATTTTCAAGATCAAGAATCAGCTTGTTGAACATATCCAACTGCTCAGCCAATACTTTGTCTTCAATCATCTTGAATGAATACAAAGCTTACTTCAGGTAGAGTCGATTTACCAGTGATTTGGTCATATACAAACTTTCAAGTTTCACCCATAACCCTGATGCCGTCGTCTCCTTTGATACCTGCCGGAGAACCTTATCACCAAGGCTCAATAAAATTGCGCTGTGTACTTTCTCGATCATATTCGTCTTCTCCGCTACCGTCAATTCTGCATTCATGGCTGCCTCTCCCTTCAACGCTTCCAAACAACCCTGCTGAACCAGTAGGGCTTTCATCTTCAAGCGCCACAGACCGAAATCATTCACTCCGGTGAACTTTTCAATCTCATACTTTGTTGAAGGCATCTTCTCCACGCTCACCGCACCAATTTGTTGTGAATTCAATGCCACGAACAAAGTATAAAATAAGGGATGAATAAAGGACAAGGAAGAAGAGGAGAACACAAATATTGGTTATAACTGCTATTCTTTTACTTTCTCTTAAAACAAGATTACAAGTTTACAAGAATAACAAATAACCTCTCTCACCCTAAATTAGGATTTGCAGCGTAACAATGATGAGAGACTAGTATGCTATTTATAATAAAACCTAACATACTAACTAATGGGCTTTTTCCACAAGGCCCATTACACAAGCCAACTTAATAAACAAGCTAACTTAACAAATTAGGGTTTAAACACTAAAACCTAATTTAACATGCTAACAACCCTAGCATCTTCGATACAAGCATGTGAACAACCTTCGACTTCATGCTTAACCCTGTCGAACCAAGAAGCTACCCTTCGGTCATACCAGAGTTCGATCCAATATCTCACAGTAGTGGGTCAAAATGTCGCAATAGTAAAAAAATGCCACAATATACTATTTTTTTTCTTGTAGCTCTTCTGCTTGATGCAAAACTTGTGCAGAAAAAGCGAAAACAAATGAGTTGGTTGAGAACGTCCATGGCGGTCCATACTAATTAAGAGTTTGTAATAAAATATTTAATATAATAGGTGACATTTTAAATAATCCAATATTCAAATAATTAACAAAATTTATTTTTTTTATAAAATAATTTAAGGATGAAATGGATGGATGTCATAGTTAGGGCTGACAATGAATCGAACGAACTCGAAAATAGTTCAGAATTCGGTTCGACAATTAAATCGTTGAACTAAGTTCATGAATCAAATGAGTTGAATATGAGTTAAAAACTAAATTTGTTAGCTAAATGAGCCGAACTTGAACTATACATAGTTCGACTCGTTAGGTTCATGAGTCAACTCAATTATTTATGAGAAGAATTATATTGTCTTTAAAAGTAAGTTTAAATATTTGCTCCAAATCTTAACCCTATCTTTTTTTAGTCTAACGATTTTAATTGGTAATTTATATTCTCAAGAGAACAAATTATTTCTAAAAAAAAAAATTATACAAATAGAATTAACATCGTATAAATTTCAATCTTATAAATTTTATTTTATTTGTATATTTTACTTTTAAAAAAATTAATTTAAAATGTCATATATATATATATATATATATATATATATATATATATATATATATATATATATATATATATATATATATATATATATATATATATATATATATATATATATATATATATATATATATATATATATATATATATAATAGATTTTAAAAATTATTTTTAAGTTCGGAAAATAAACGAGTTGAACCTAACAAGATAAACCTAACAAGGAATAGTCCACAATCGACACTAATGGGATATCTAATTAATCCAAGTTTGGTATTTCGTTTAAAAAAAATGATAACCTATTAAATTTGATACCCAATAAGCATTATTAGAATCTTCCATAATCTGCATGATTGAAAACTTCATATACACCTATTTATTAGGACAGTATGTTAATGTTCTTCTACATAGGGCAAGTTTTTTAATCTTTCTATTTTCGTATAAGTTGTTATACTGAACTTAGATTAACAATAACCTAATTAGCACAATAAAACAACTCATAGAGTTGGAAAACAAACCTTAAACCTATATGAAAAGTACTCTTTATATGAAACTTTGCAACCAATTCAACATGATCAGTTTGCACTTTTCATAAAGTGGAAAACAAAACAATTTTGTTAAATGCATTCTCAACCATTCAATTTTAGATGTCATATTAATTTAATTAATTCATGCTTACATATATGACAAGCATGATCCACTAAAACATACTTTGTCCTTGTCCTTAGGTAAGCTAGCGAAGCTCTAGCATTTAAGTTTTAAGCAATTAAGCAATAATATTACTTTTTTGAAATGTTCTTTTGAAAAAGAAAAATGTGATTAAGACTTACTAACAATATTTCTTTATTGACTTAAAAGTCTAAATCATGATTTGTCGTCCTAATTCATAACTCCTTGTCAATATATGTCTTCTCTCTTTTTCTTTATTTTTGGCATTACTCACGTACTAATTCAGTGCACTTTATTGACCTATTTTAATTGTTGTTGTTTTTATAAATTTTCCTTTTTAATTGTCTTCCTAAAATTTAAAGTAGTATTATTTAAAAATTAATAATATTTATTAACTTTCTTAGTATGGATAAAAGGTTTAATAAAATCACTTAAAAAATGGAGAAAACTGTAAAAGGTAAAATACACTTTATTCTTTTTTTTAGAAATTTGTATCACGTCTTTGGTAAGAATAGCGGTCGATTGATAAATTAGTTGATAGTTTATAACTTATAATTGATGGTTGGTGACTAATAGCTTATAATTTATAGCTGATGGTTGAGACTAATAACTAATAAGATAATTGAAGTGTTTGATGAATTTAACAATTCAACTAACTGTAAAATGACATAAAAGATAAATAAATAATTATTTTATTTTAAATTAAAATATAAATGATAAAAATAATTTTTTTAAAATAATAAGGATAAAAAATAAGAAAAAATAATAAGCTATAAGTTATAATCTAAAATGTTATTTAAAATAGTGTCTAAAAAATAAATTATAAAGAAACAAAATAAACTATAAATTCGTGAGAAAAATATTGTTAACAAACATAGATCTAAATTATCATTTGAGCTTATACACTAAGTTATAAGTTTAGTGTATTGAGTCTAACTCAACCCTACAAAACCGGCTTGTAGGGTGAGAATTGTCCCTTTATAGACACATGTTTAGGCTATATATTGTTCGATGTGGGACTCTTAACACACCCCCTCACGACCAGGACTAGACAATTGGAGCGTAGAAATAATTGGTAGGTGGTTTGATATATAGCGGAAACCATAATAAGTGGTCCGCCGAGTCTTAATCCAGACTGTGATATCATATTGAGAAATGTGGTTGGACCTAACTCAATACTACAAAACTGGCTTGTATGGTGAGGATTGCCCCCTTATAAACACATATGTTCAGGACATATATTATCCGATGTAGAACTCTTAATAAAAAATTAATTAAATTAATCAAATGTAAATAATAAATAAAAATAATATAATAAAAAGAATTATTATTTAAACATTAATAATATTTATTAACTTTCTTAATATAGATAAAAGGTAATAAAAAAATCAGTTAAAAAATGGAAAAAATTGTAAAAGGTAAAATACAGGTTATTCTTTTTTTAGAAATTTGTATCACCTAAAAGTCTTTGGTAAAAATAATGGTTGATTGATAAATTAGCTGATAGTTTATAACTTATAATTGATGATCGATAATTGATAGTTTATAATGTATAGTTGATGATTGAGACTAATAACTGATAAGTCAATTGAAGTGTTTCGTAAATTTAACAATTCAACTAACATATAAATGTATAATGACATAAAAGATAAATAAAAAATTATTTTATTTTAAATTAAATTATATTATAAATAATAAAAGTAAATTTTTTATTAAAATAATTAAGACAAAAAAGAAGAAAAAATGATAAGTTATGAGTTATAATCTAAAATGTTATTTGAAATAATGTCTAAAAAATAAGTTATAAGATAACAAAATAAACTATAAACTTGTGAGAAAAATATCATTAACAATCACAAATCTAAATTATCATTTGAGCTTATATATTAAACTATAAACTTAAATATATGTCTTACCAAATATATTGTAAAGTTTCAAGAGGTAGGAAGGGATGGATGCAACGGTCTAATTAAACTTCTTTTTAAGAGCTTAAAGGTAGTGCACTGTCGGTGTAAAAATTTTACACGGTCATTTAATTTAAAGAAAAAGTTAAATTTTCATAAAATTTAACGGCTTGAATTTTATTGACAGTGTAAAATTGCTTTACACTGTCGGTGCATTTCTATTAAATCCTCTTTCTAATTAACAAAATCACCTTAATTACATTTATATATTTAATTAATAATTTAAATTTTAGAGCTGTAAAAATATTAAAAGTTAATGTAAATGTTATATGAAATTTAGAAAGTAAACTATACTTAACTTACACTTTAATTTCTAAAGCAATCAAGACAAGATATCCAAGTTTTTATAATTTGGTTGTACAAGTCTGATTATCAGACTACAATTTTTTAGAACGACCCAATTTTTATTTAATTAATATTAAAAAAAAATGTTTGGCTAATCTTGGAAGAAAATGACATTTGAATATATTAATTAGATGAGCTGTAGTTTCACATCAAATTAATTCAAATCAATAGTTGGGGTCTTCTTTTTATTGGTCTATGTAACTATCACTAATTACAATTAGAATGTTAACATCAACAAAAGGACTAATATTTATAATTTATCTATTTATCATGTGAGGAAGTTTCTTAACTAGTCATTGATTAATCGATAATCTCATGCTAATGAACTGTCAAATGCTAAATTAGAAAATGATATACGTGAGCATATATCGTTTGAGGTGCATACACTCTACAGTCTACAGCTTCCAGCTGCTTTTGTTCAACACTAATTTTAATCTTTAGATTTTATTGTATATCTATTTATTTTTTTAATTTTATTCTTTTATTGCATATATCGACCATTAAATTTGAAGCATTATTGAAAGCTGAAGACTGAAAATTGGAGACGATCTATTAATTCATGTCTTTCTTCAAAATTAATAGTTTTGATAAAGTTTAATAAATCATTAATTTTTGTGTATTTTATTGACATGTTAAATTATTACTGATTGACTTAAAATTTCATAAACATAATTTATAGGATAGCAGCTTTCAGTCAAACTATTGATTTTGTTGTAGGAATATCTAAGAAAGAGTGATAAAATATGTCATATCAATAAATTTGACACATTATTATAATTTGTTCATATATATATATATATATATATATATATATATATATATATATATATATATCCCTCCTATATATGAGGAGAGATATATTTACTCCAAAAGAAAGTGTTGAACACTTACTCCAAATCTTAACCATTGATTATCATTAATCTAACGGCTTTAATTAATTTTTTATATAGAAAAATATTTTCAAAAATAATTATATTAAATGATCAATTAAAACTGTTAGATTAATGAACACCAATGGTTAAATAAAATGTTACACGCATTTGGATACATCATTTATTTTAAATAAAATGTTAAAAAAGAAAAATAATACTTAGATAAATAATTGATTATTTCGTATATAAAAATATTTAGATCAATAATAAATTTTTTTCCGTATACCATTTTTGAATCAAAAATATTAGATCATAAATATCATTTTTCGTATATAAAATTATTTAGATCAATAATAGATTTTTTCCCGTATACCATTTTTGGATCAAAAATATTTGATCATAAATACCATTTCTCGTATATATTAATATTTAGATCAATAATATATTTTTTTCCGTATACAGACTTCATTTTTTTTAGGTATCATTTACAAAAATACTTGGATCAATATTAAATTTTTCGTATACAAAAATATTTAGATCAATAATAGATTTTTTTTTCCTATATACCATTTTTGGATCAAAAATATTTGATCATAAATATCATTTCTCGTATATAAAAATATTTAGATCAATAATAGATTTCTCATGTTATAGGATGATGCGAAAAGAGGTAAAAGTACGAGAAAGATAAAATGAAACAAGATCAATACCGAACGGATTATGATCCGTAAACTGCAGCGAAAAGAGAAAGAAAACCAGAGATCCCGCGAGTGAGCTAGCAAAGCAATAGCAAATAGTCAGGACACTGATTAGCCGCATAAGCAAACAAACATCGACGTCGTGAAAATAAATCACGCGCCGACATGTGCGTCGAACACAATCACAATACACCTGTAAGGGAACAGTAATCCAGACGAACAGGTATACAGTAAAAGAAAATGTGTCTCTCGGACGAGAGTACGACACGAGGGAGTGAGGTTGTGTCCCGCAAATAAAGCGGAACACAAATGAGATAAGCGTTGCTCGATAAATTTCCAAATGCATTGCACACTAGCACACAAGTTAGAGATAACAACATATTGCAATCGGGATTGCATTATTGTACTATAAACTAAGAGAAAATGAATGACTAACACAAACACGAAATGAACAACAAAAGTCAAGGGGAAAATAGACATGAATAACCTACAATCACATAATACCAATCATCTCACAAGATAGCACATTTCGCAAGATTTCCAACGATATAAAGAACGCGCAAATCGGAGTTACGAGTCAAAAGATACGAGTTTTCGAAGTTGGAATTAAATCTGCCCACACTCAGTGGTAACCAGTTACTTGAAATGTGGTAACCAGTTACTTCAGAAATTTTAGTGGAAAACAGGGCAAGTAACCGGTTACTCCAGACATGGTAACCGGTTACCTCAGTCAGGCAGCGTGAAGAAACAGGCAGGTAACCGGTTACTTGAAATGAGGTAACCGGTTACTTCAAGTCAGAAGTGCAAAAAACAGCCAGGTAACCGGTTACTTGGAATGAGTTAACCGGTTACTTCAAGTCAGAAGTGCAAAAAACAGCAAATTACATCATTCAAAAGCAATCTACTCATGCATCAATCAAAGATACTATCAAGCACGAATTGGCATCAATTTGTACAGCAACACAAGCATCAAATAACCACAATTAGGCATCAATTCACATAGATTTCAAGTCATCATCAATAATCATCAAGCAACAAATTTATGCAAGTATTATCACGAACACGTAGTGCACCAAACTTGTATCAACATGCGATTGCAAGCAAAGTTTCAATCTAACAACTTGAATCTAATATTTAATCATCATCAACATCAATTAAGCATAATCAACACCTAGATCTAACATTCAAATCATGTTAACATCAACAATTAAGCACTTAATTAAAGATTCAAACACTTACCAAATGAAGATCCGAACGAAGCGCGAACACGAACACGAACGAAATTGAAAAGCGGATCCGGAAGGAGATAGGAGAGAGTCGCGAAAGCTATGGGGAGAGAAGAGCGAATTCGAACTCGAGATCTTGACTTTAATCCATATAGTTCTTGAGTTTGATGAAGATCAATCAATATGCATGAAGATTGATGAAGCTCTTTGTGTATTTTGTAGTTTTTGACCTTTGGGAATTGGGAGAGAATTGAGATAAAGTGTTTTTAGAATTTTGGGTGAATTAAAGTTATTGAAGTTATCAGAGAAAAAGAGGGAAAATGTTTTATATAGTGTGAGTGGTGAAATGTCCAAAACGCGGGAACCAAGCTCATAACACCTTCCCGCTAAGACTTGTGAATTTCTTCGCATTCTCACCGTATAAACCAATCTTCACGTCACATTTCCTTAAAACCATGAAAACCTTTTATTATCTTTCTTCCCTTTTCAAACGACAAAATAAACGTCTTTGATAACTTATAGCTTAAATAAAGAGGGCAAATTTTGGGGTGCAACAAACGGTCGTGTTGCAGGTGGTGCATTTGCTAGTGTTCCTGACTACAAAGATCCCAATTAGAGAAACAAATGCATCATAAAAACAAATACTAACAGATAATGTCTATAAGGCATTTAATCAAACAAATAACATTCATATTAATTAAAGTAAGTAGATTCTACAAAATATCAATTACAATATGTAAGAAAACAAACTAGATGCTCGCCTTAAAAACGGTTTCGTAGTGATTCTGGTGACAGTGATCTTGAAGTCATACAATGATCAGAGGGTAGAATTTAGGGTTTAATGGAGGTGATACATCAAATTTAGAGTTTGATGGGAATTAATTTGGAGTTTTTCATACCCCAAAATTTTCCCATCATATTTTAAGATATTTTGGCTCATATGATCTTCAGCTACTCAAGGCCACACAAAAAATAGGCATGACTATCTGTCTCCTAAGCAACGAGCCTACAACTAGGGTTTTGATCCTCTCAAGGTAAAATCAAGTCCTAATGCATCAAGTGGTCTTCACACTTCCTCATATGCTTAAAAGTATCACCATGTCAAGTTCCAAGCCTCATGGCTCAAGATTTCTCAGTCAAAAGCTCAAATGATCAATAGTCGACCAGTTTGACCTAAAAGTCAACTATGGTCAACTTATAGTCAAAACTCTTGATTTTTGGTCAACATCAACATTTTTAGGTTATATTCATCATTTGATCAAGGGTTGATCATGATTCATCAAGAAGAGCTCAAAAATCAACAAGGTTCATAGTTACTAAATTAGGGTTTTGAGTGAAAAGTCAACTAAACTTTGACCAATCATAATTGTCACATGGTTCATCAAAAATTTTCCAACCAAATCTAATTCTCAAAGAAATTCAATTCTCTACAACTTTGATGTTGGGCCCAAAGTCAAGAAATGCATCATTTGAGAGATATGAGCCAAAACATTACAGGTCCTTCTAGAAGGTCACCAAAAGTTGTTTTCTGTCGGGAGCCATATCTTCAAAATAAAATCCTCAAATGCAAAAAGTGTTACAAAGTGGATTATAGATAACATATTGGGCTTTCCAAAAAGTCCTAGAACACTTCCATACCATAAAAAATGAGAGAGATATGCTTGGTGCAAGTTGGGCTATTTTTGGGAAATGCTTGAAACCATAATTGGCAAAAATCAAATTTTTGAGTGGTGGGCTTATACTTTTGAATTGTGAACGTGACAAGGATCCCATGAAAGGCCCATAAACCTATTAAATTTATCTTTTGATTTTTTATTTCTTTTATTTTGAATTTATGCATTTAAATTCAAATAAAACCAAATAAATTCATGATTAAATGATGAAAGATTTTGAGATTAATTTTCTATTTTTTATTGATTTAAAAATCATCTGGGGGCCCATAAAATAATCTCATAACATGTTATGATTTTTATTTCTTTATTTTTTGAATTTATTCATATAAATTCAAAATTAAATCAAATAAAATCATTCAAAATTGTGTGATTAATTTTTTAAGATCCTAATTGATTCATGAAGCTAGTTACACGTGAAAGAAGGTGCACAAATAGAATGGAGCTCAAAATAGAAGGTTTAGGTGCAAAAGATTTCAATCAAATTTTCCATTATCAAAGTGCAAAGATTTGATTGGATTTTCTCTAAGTTTGTTAACCTAATCCCTCCTCCATATATTCTCACCTCACTCAGCCCTCAGGGGGACGAAAAACTGCTTCAGAAAGCCCTAATCAAGCTTCAAAAACACCGTGGAATAGGTGATGGTACCAGGCTGGATTTTTTATCGATTCAATCCGTTCCAAGCATCAAATAACGCCCCTTGAAGTTCTCTGAAGCATCCCAGGCCATTACAGATCATCAACGCCTCCTGAAGCACAAGTTTCCAAATCACGGTTTGCTCACTTTCTTTCAAATTGCGATTTTTATCATATACGCATCATGAACATGTTTTGCTTGTATATTTATGATTGTGATGACCTATGCAACGTTTCTGGATTGTTGGACTTGAGTTTAAACGTAGGAATAACAAAGTGCCATTGTTAGGGCATAACGAAGCTATACCTTCGTATCCATAGCTACAAGCATTTTCAGACGAAACTAACTCCACCATTGGACTTAGGAGCTTTGATTTAGGTGACATGAGTACTATTTGATTTCTGTCTAACGTGTTTTACGAGTTCTTATGTTTTCCAGAATCTGCTACGAAAATTCATAGCTATTTTCGTAGCAAATTTCAAGTTAATTTGCAACAAATTCTGGGTGATGAGATGAGAAAGATGATGAACAGGTGGTGGGCCCTTTCTTCCACGCGCGTCTCGCCCTCATTCGTTGGTCAACAAAGTCTGCTTCTCTCTCTCCTTCCGATTGCCTCGTTCCACATGCTGGGGTCCGGCGCTGACTAGTTTGACTTACTCGTTTAAATGCTGTTTGTCATATTTAATTGTTTTTGCCTATTCAAATGACAACGAGCGTAGGAAGAAACAAGTGGCGAGGGCTTGAAGACTGGAAAACACCCATACATGGGTTCAACCCCTGGGTGTGACATATAATTTTCTTTTTTTCAATTTGTCTGTCCTTTTCAGATCCAGTGCATCCAGTCCATACACGCCCATCATACATCCTCACTTCTCTACCAGTGGATCGTCCGCGCGCCTAGATCTAAGGACCCAGAAGGAGTCCCCCATGGTAAAACCTCAAGGCGTCACCATATTGGATCGTAAACGCTGCTGACTTTTGTTTGTTTGTGGGTTGATCTCAATTCTTCTGGTCCATCCATTCTCTCTTCAGACTACCCCAGGCCTGTAGCGGTGAAATTGGTGAGACTAGAGTCATGGTAAGACTTAACTCATTTTAAACAGAGTCGCCACCGCGCTTTATTGTTTCCAAAAAGGAATGGGTGAAAGAGCGAATAAAACCCACAAAAGTTTTTAAAATCAAAACTAATGAACTTATCAGAGATCTGGCTACGGAGGGTTTGTTATACAAGAGGAAGGTTTTAAGCACCCCTCATATCCATGGTACTCCATGGGAACATCTTTGTTTTTATGTTATTATCTTTTGTTATAAATACCTTTTTTTTGTGAAAAACCTATGTGAAAAACTTATTTGAAATAGAGGGTGGGGATGGGAAGAGAATGTTTTGAAAGTGAGCTCGATAAGATATCGCATCTTAGGCCTACATACCCCTTATGTGCAATAGGGAAGTCAGAGCTTCTGTAGTTCCTCTTTTTTAAAAAAGGGCAAAAGGGGGGCCAAAGTGGCCAAAATCGTTTTGGGTGTGAGCTTTAAAATACTCACAAATTTTTAAAAGAGGGTTAAGCTTTAAAATACTTAACAAGTTTAAAAGAAGATTAGGCTTTAAAATACCTAATTAGTTTAAAAGGTTAAGCTTTAAAATACTTAACAAATTAAAAAGGGATTATGCTTTAAAATACCTAATAAGTTTTAAAAGGTTAAGCTTTAAAATACTTAACAAATTTTAAAACAAATCAAAGAAGGACCAAGCTTTAAAATACAAGGTCAATGGGTTAAGAGAAGTTTCACCGGGAATAATTCATCTCTTAACACCAAGGTTTAAAAACAAGATCAATGGATCAAGAATAGTTTCACCGGGAATAATTATATTCTCAATACTAAGGTTTCAAAACAAAGGGGGTTTGGTTAAGCTTTAACAATACTAAACCATAAACAAGTGAAAAGCTTTAAAATACTTAACACAAAAATAAAAGAGATTGGAAAAGAATTTAGGTACCTTGACAATTTAGTCAATATCATTCCCATCCTTTGGATAAAACATCAAACTTAAACAATTAACAATAAATACCTCATGTATGTACAAGAACAAACAAGTAAGTGTTAACAAACAAGAGATGGATGTATCTAAACCCTTGGATTCAAATCATGTATGAATGATTAATGCGATGATTAAACATTGGGTTAGATAAACAAAAATAATAACAAGTACAAATCACATGGATATAAAATCAACAAGTATATGTACAAGACAATGTTTAACATTTAAGTACAAAGCATGGATTAGAAAATCAACAATAATGTACAAAGATTAATAATTAAGTACAAGACATGGATTAAAATCAACAAGTGTGTACAAAGATATACATGGATAAACAAAGATCAACATGTTGCAAATTTTTTTGTTAGGGTTTTAAACCTAAGGATTTTTCAAATTAGGGTTTTAGAAATTAGGGTTTTGGAACATACACCTAATCCTAATTAATTTTAATTGTTAAATACCAAATTCTTTAAAAGAATTGGTCTAAGGGCGTATGAGAGAGTCAATGACAATCTAACTTAACCCTAAACAAGTATTTACAAAATTATGCTAAGTCACTTTAGAAAAATATTAAAAAAAAAAAACATATTTTTGTTGATTTTTTCATTTTAAAAGACTTGTTTTTTTGATTAATTTTAAATGGCGATAAAATAAATATTTTTGTGATTTTAAACATGGTATTAAAATACACTAATTAAATAAACACACACAAAAAAGGGATTAAAAATATTAATTTACCTATTTTTTTATGATTTTTTGAAGTTTTTATAAAAAAATGATAAAAACTAGTGATAAAAAATAGACTTTTGTCTTCAATGGGGTTTGAACCCAGGCCCTCTCCATTGCAACACAAAACACTAGCCTTTGGGCCACGCGCGTGCATTTGTTCATAGAGCACATTCAGTTTAACATAACACTTAATCAAAGAGTGAAAATATGAAGAAAAAAAATAAAGCCAAAAGGTCTGGGGTGAGAGGGATTCGAACCCCAGACCCTATGGACGCGCAACACAAACACACAAGTTACCAGCTGAGCCAAACGATGTATTCAAACAATACACGCCTTGCAATAAACATAACATAAACTCGGTCATGAATGGAACTTCATCTTCTTCCTTCAGCAACAACAGTGGCGCCAAGAACACAAGATTCAAACTTTTCCAAATCTTAACCAATTTTAACAAAATAAGACTCTAACATGATCATCTTTCAACCACGAATCTAACTACATAACTTTTGTAAACTAATTCAAACAGATATTCATGAATTTCCAGAAAATACGTATGAACCCTAAAAATTCAAACTTAAACTAAATGATCAATTTTAACAATCAGGCCCTAAGAGTTTAGGGCTTTTGTTCCCTACATCATTCTGAACACAATGGTATCAAGAAATGTAAGAAACAATACACAAACAAGTATGCACGAAATTAAGAAAGGTACCTCTGAAAATGAGCTCGAGGGGAGTGATTCAATGGACCTGGGAATGCCTCAAGTATTCAGAAAGCTTCAACAAACCATCAGGAAGTTATTGCAATGCTCAAAAAGTCTTGATCACACCTGTAACTCAGAATTCGATTTCAACTTGAAACTGAAAAAGTTATGGTTAGTGTGCTATGAAAATCGTGTTAGAGATCCAAAACATAAGTTTGATTAGCTTCTATAAGAAGTTTAGAAGCTAACAAACACAAAAGGCCTCAAAACGCACGAGTGGATTTTGTTTTGGCAAGTTTGGTTCAAAGGTTCCATAAAGTGAAAATTTGAAGGGTGATTTTGGGTTATAGGTGTTTGGAAAGTGTTTAGGGGTTATGAATAGCTTCAATATGGTAAATAGAAGCTATTAGAACAATTGGTTTGGTTTGAAAGTGTTTGGTTTGAAAAATGACAAGTTATGAGCTTAAAAAGGTCTTTAATGGAGGTTGAAAAGTGAAATTTCACTTGGGGACCTTTGAGAGGCTAAGGAAGGTATAGACACCTTCTAAATGATGTTTAGAAGTTTTCTAAATCATTGGTTGACACCCATAACTTTCAGAACAAGAATTCACGATAAAAGTGAAAAGAACAAGAAATGGAGAATTTCAAGTGACTATGGACTTGGAGAATTCTGGTGTAAGGGATGCAATGAGCAATGCCCTCTATTTATAGGCAAGATTTAAGGTTTGTGGAGGGAAAAATCTCAGAGATTTGAAGCTCCCATGTGATTTTGTACCATGTTGCTTATTTGTGAAGTTATGTGAAAGTTATGGTTTCAATGGTGAGGTACAAAGCTTTAAGCATGCTTGCAAAGTTTTGATTTGATCTTGGAGGCTTGCTTGCTGAATTCAAATTGCTTTTGGGACAGAAGAAACAAGTTGGCTCAATGCAAGAGTTGTTGGTGATTAAAGTCACTTTACTAGAATGGAAGTGTAAGCTTTATGCTTGAAATGGAATAATCCAATGGTTAATGGCTTAAGCACTGGGATCATAGCCCTAAAGAGTGTGTAATATTCTGATTATGGCCTCTTAAACAAGTTAGAGGGGCTGTACTTTGAAGATTCTTGCAGATTTTGAACAAATTCAAACTTGTTCTTCATGTTCTTCATCATTCTTCAAGTGTCCATGGTGGTAAATTGACAAAATCATATCTCATGGATGGAGCCATGGATTTTTATGCTACTTAGCTCTTTGGAAATCCCTTGTTACATATTTAAAATGAGTAGTTGAAAGTTTCCTCAAACTCCTTTTGGATCTTGGAGAAAAATGGACTTAAAGTGGAGGAAAAACTAGGTAAAACACTTAGAAAATTTTCTAGTTTTTTTGAACATAAACCTTGTTTGCTCCAAATCACTTATAAATAATCACTTTTTGCCAAAATGTGATGCTGACAAAATGATTTTTATTTGAAGAGATCTACAACTTTCATGTTGAAAGTTTTTTGAGTTGTGTAGGTGAAGTTTTGAGATCCATGAACTACGTCAAAATGCACTTAAAAAACCCTAGTTTGACTTTTGTTGACTTTTTGATTCTTGATGAATTCTTTGAATTTTCTTTGATCAAATGTCTTCAATATCCATATGATGATGATTTGGGCCCTTAAAAGTCCATGGTTGACTTTTTACCTCAAAAGTCAAAGGTTGATTTGTACAATTGACTTTTTCTAAATGAATGGTTGTCTTGTGATTTCCAAATGAATCAAGCTATCATCTTCAAATGAATGATGTGAATGGACTATAATATTGATTTGGATGCCTTTGAGTCATATTTTGAGTCTTGGAACCATCTCTTGATTAAAAGTCAACCCTCCATAGAAATTAGGTCAAAAACCCTGATTAGAGCTTCTGATGAACTTGGAGGTGATTGATCTTGTATTGAACCATCTTTGGGCTTTGATTTTGATTGGAGAACTTCTTTGAATCATAGAAGAATGTTGAACTCCTTTGTAGGCCTCAAAACCCTAATTTGTTCAGTCTTCTCTTGATCAGTCTCCTGTCTTGGGGACACAAGCAACAACACACAATTTTTTTGTATTTTTGGTTAACAAATGATAAATGCATGATGATTATAATGACAATGATGATCCTAATGTTTAAGATATGGTGGGATGTCAGTGGTCAAAAATTGGGGTGCAACAAGGCCCATTTATTTTTCTTTACTTTATCTTTATTTATTTATTTTGTTTAACTAACATATTTAAATTACATCTTCTTAATTAAAATCAACCAATTAATCTCACCATTAAAAATGGAATTCTAATTCTATCTTTTAATTTTAGCTAACAACTTTTTTCTAAAAAATAATCTTAACTTAATTAGATGTTTTTTTTTTATATTCTCTTTAAATCATAAAAAAATATAAAAAATAAGCACAGTTATTTTCCTTTTAAGTTTTTTTTTTAAACCTAATTTTAATTATCTTAATAATTAGGCTTAGTAATCAAAAGAATTAGACATAGGTTTTAGTTAATCTTAATTTTTGTTTTTTATATAATTAACTTAATTAAATATTAAGGATTAGTTTTAATTTAGTAATTAATTAGTAATTAGGTTAAATAATAAGTTTTTTAACCCTAATTTCTCCATTCCTCCACATTTTTCTCGATTTCTCGATTTACCCGCTATCCTATTTCTCGGATATTTTATAATTATGTAATTGTTTCGAGGTTGTAATAGTAATTAGGTATTTAATTTCCGCACTTTTATTTTTCCGCAATTTTTTCAATATTATGTAACTATTCCTGGTTGTAATAGTTTTAAACTAGGTTTTACTTTCCGCACTCCCCGTTTTTTTTTTGGTTGTGTATTCCCCATCCCGAAGTCTTGTAATAGCATAGGATTTTCTTTTCCGCATTTTTACTTTCCGCACATATAAAATGCTTAGATGTATGGCTAATAGGATTGTAAAGAAATACTTAAAATCAACTGTTAGATCACTAACTCCAAGATAAAATATCTGAACATAACACACTCCTTTTTTACTGTTCACACACTCACCTCTGGGGTTTCCCCTCTTTTGTTGCCTTTCGAATAATAGTCAAGTCCCTCGGGCGTAGGGATACCTTAGCATATGCTGCCCATGATTCCAAATCATCATAGTACTTTCGGAATAAATATCATAGTCCCTTCGAGTTGCATACGATAAATGATCTCGACCCTCGATGTTGCCTTCGATTAAATGATGATAGTCCCTTCAAATGCTAAGGTATCCTTACTTGTTGCCTTATGACTATTCACATCTCATAGGACTTCCTACCTTCTTTATGGTGTGGATAGCCCCTATGACGATTCGATGACCCTTCGATGACCCGCACATCCAATGTATAGGACTACCTACCCTTATATGGTATGGATAGTACTATCGCTCAAGGAAAGTCTTTAGAATAGGAAATACCTTACGAATTTAGGGTAGGTAACTCTTAAGTGCTTGCTCACAACAAATCAAATGTTTTTCACACCATGTTTTCTAACATTGTGTTTTTAGATATTTTCAAAACAAAACTGTTTTTCTAAACACACACGACACTTTTCAAACATTTCAAACAAACAAGTGAGCAAAACAATTAAGAGCCCATGGATAACCATGGATACAAAGAGTGCTTACACATTCCCTTTGTATAACCCACCCCCGAACTCAAAATCTTTTAAAAAGGTCTTTCCTGTTCTTTTATATCTTTCCTAATTGGATAAAATAAAACTTGGTGGCGACTCTTGCTCACCGCAACATTTGTTTACGAAATAAAACAAAAGTCAGTTCTCCCACCGCATTATAGAGGTAAAATAAGAAAATCAAAGGAATGAATTTGGTATTGAGTTATGTGTAAATTTAATCTAGATGGTTTGAACTTGGGGGGCGATGAAGGGAATTTGGATTCACGATGGTCTTCCCTTTGCACAAATAATAGAAAAGGTTTATTATATTTTCTTATTTTCAGTCAAAATACAACAATATTCAACAACTTACCAAAACAATTACATTATTTTTTAATAATTCCCTCTTACAAATTTGATTCGGAGATATTGAACAAATCAAAATTCAAATCAAATCATACTATTTGGATTGGATTTTTTTTTAGTTTTGACAAAAATTGAATCAAATCAATGAAAATTGTTGTTAATTGATTCGGAAATCAAATTTTTAAAATTCTACCCGCCGATCCGTCTACCCGAACCAACTATATTAATTCATATAATTTATATCATTATTATCATGGAAACTAGTATAAAATATTCAAATTGAAGAAGAAGAATAGAACGTCATTATGGCATTCACAACTTATACAAAGAAACAAAAAAAAATTAAGAATTTTATATTATTATAGAAAATTTGTTGATGTAAATTAGACATTTTTTTGAAATATTTTTACACATTTGCTTATAACGTATCTGATTAATTCAACTCAAACCAACCTGTTGTTTCTCGGTTTGGTTCGAATTGGATTTTATTGAAAAAATATGCAAATCCAACCAATCCATATATGTTTGATCGGTTTTGACATTAGATTCTTTCGAAACCGAACCAAACCGGCCCGCGAACACCCCTAATACAAATAGGAAAACAAAACTTATGTAAGTAGATAAATTTGAATAATCCAATGCAAACAAATATTTACTATCTTAAATTTGTTAATCCATTTAAACATTAATTAAATTGCTTATTTACAAATGTTAAAATGAAAAAGGCTTTAAGTAGACTAATAAACCAATCAAGTCTTCGAAAAGGTACGCAAACCTTAAAATAAGCATATGGAAGACTACAAAACAAGCTTATGCTTTATATTTTGGGGTTGCTCTTTCCATCCGTATATGTGTATCCCCCCATACATCTGGAAATTTGAAATTGCCCCTAATGCATTCGGAGATGCATCTTCGACCAAATCCAAAACCACACAAATCTCAGTCTTTCTGATATCCATCCTATTTTAAACAACATGTAGCCCAAAGACGCATCTCCGTAAGTCATTTAGGTTTATTTGGAGATACATCTCCGAAATACCTATGTTCTTATTTGTGGTATTTTTATTCACTAAATTTTGATATTTTTGAGTCTAACATATATTTGGTCATTTTAGACCATCAATTAGAAGAAAAATGCATATATAATGTTGATTCAAGCATAATAGTGAATCATGAAAAAATATAGTACTCAATTATAAATAAATAAATAAAGTCATATAATAAGTTGTTACAAAAATACAAAATAATACAACCAAACAAAAACCTACTGGGTGTGTCAAACCCCTATCCTTCTCATGCACATGTAATGCAAAACATTTTTGTGCCTTTCACGAGTTCCAATTGGGGACTGTCTTCTTCAAAGAGTCGTTCCTCTTAGACAGATCTCCCCAATCTGCACAATACACTGACAGACCATCAATACATCCTCATTGTGGTTGTCCCTAGCCTCCAGCACCTCCTGATTAACTGAGGAGCTTTTTGTGTCTTGATAAGGTGTGACACCGAATAAAACCATGTCATGTAGTATTCAACAAAAATCTATTAAAAAAGAGTTGACAGCCTCTGATACTCCTCTAGTACCAAGTGATTCTCGAAATCATCCAGTACCGCATTAAGATCTTTGCGCTTAATGGTGGGAGAAGCAGACTCATATGAGGGTGTTGGAATAATATGTAGATAGTCAAACTGACGCATCACTCGCTTGGGCAGACAAGGATACATAAGAGATGATAGTCATATCAGTAGTATGAAGTAAGTATAAGGAAATGACATCTAGCTGACGCGTCTCGCGGTGGCCAGGGCCGGCCCAATCAATCTAGAGGCCCTGTTCCAAATTTAAAAAATACTTTAAAATTATAATTTTACACTTTATTTTAAAAAAACATATATAGAATGATTGATTATTAAAAACAAATTACACTTTTTTTTAAATAGGTGTAAAATTTATTATTTTTATAATTAAAAAAGAAATTATTAGACTCCACACATTTGGATCCCGTTTATAAAACATGTTAATTTATTTGAGTTATATTTTATTTAGAATGAAGACAAATAAACAAATTAAATCTATTTGTTTTCTAAATTAATGTATAATTAAGTTAGATTGAAAATGAGATAGAAAAATTGTTTTATTATTGAGCTTTCAAATGTAATAAAATTTGGTCCTATTAAGATTAAAAAATTGTAAGGTAAATAAATTAAAATAAGAGTTTAATGGATATGTAATGTAAAACTATTTTATAATGTCAGTGGATCGTCTATTTTCTCTTAAAATAAATAAAATATTGTTTTTTATATAAATTATTTTAAGTTGAAGAGATAATATCTCACTCTAAAACTTTAGAGTTTAAAGAATATCTATTAATTAATTTATATTTATTTCATTCAAAAATTCTAACTTATATTTTATCAGCAAATCAAACTAACTTATATATACATTTTGTCTTAAAACAAATGGTTTTAACTTTTCCAAGATTAAACATACAATATTTAATATAAATTTTAGGTAGTACTTAATTAATTATGATGGCACAAACAAGTATTTTTGACGACCTTTATTATTCACACATTTAAAGTTAATTAATACTAGCCTTTGGCATAGTTTTGATGGCACACAATCATAGTAAAAAAATGAAAACTAGATAAGTAACAGAGTGAGAACGAGAAGCATGGAGAAAATAAGATTAAACTTGATGTGGGGCCCCCATAATCTGGGCCCAGTGCTGCAGCTCATGCTGCACTGCACCTGGGGATGACCGGTCCTGGCGGTGGCCTCCGTAATTTAAATACAACATTTTTATCCATCAAATTTCTATTTTATATTTTATATAAAATATTTCAAAATTCTACAAAAATGTATTTAATATACAAAACAATATTTTTTAAATTATAATATATTGTAACTTTGATTCCTCTATTTTCTATTTTTCATTTTGATTTCCCCATTTTAAAAATTAAGTTTTGCTTTTTTTTTTTAAAATTTTATTTTGCATTTTAGTCTGGTGACCAATTTGAAAATAATTTTTGATGATATGGCTCTTGTTCTAATGATGTGTGAATGTCAAATTATAATTAATTTTTCAACTAATTATTTATTAAATTTTTAATGTTTTTAATAATAACAAAAAGTTAAAGACAATTCATTAATATAAACTCCGTAAATGAAACGTTTTTCTTGATGCTCATTTCCTATTTTCATCATTCCTAAAAGAGTAATCTTCTCGAAAGGTAAACCCTAACATTTTCTCTCCTCTTCTACTCAACTCGAGATCATCCTTATGAATTGCTCTCTCTACGGCTCTCTTCCCTTTACATTTTGTGACTGCAACCCAACATTTTAAAGTGGAGTCTGACGGTGATGGGGGTTTTGTTGTTCAAATTTATGGTTTTTGGTGTGATTTGTTTTGAGCTTCAGGATTCATGTGTACAACAATGAGGATTTGATATTGTGCGCATTGCCGTACCACGACACACATGCATTTGTTCGAATAGTACAAATACTTGATATAAGGTTAGAAATATATGATTACTTGTTACTGTGTTTTGGTTATGATGTAGATTACTCGTTGGATTTGGAATGGTTTCTGATGTTTTTATTGATTTTTGTAAAGGAATGGTACATGGGGGTTTCTGCAGGGCACCGCCACTTAGAATGGTTATAGTGCAGCAATGCCTTTGTGATAAGGGCGTATTAGAAGTACTATGCAACTACGTGGGTAAAATAAAGTGTTTTAGCTGTGGATTTGATAGACGTCTAAGAGTTTAATAATAAGATAACTACATTTTTTGGTTGCGCAGGCATCTCCATCTAAGAAGTTTCAACCTTCGAAGAATGTAATTGCCTTTTGTACTGCTGTTTTCATTGAACTTTTGGGGACTGTTGTGACGGTTGAGGATGATATTGTCAAGAGAATACTTCCTTTTGTGGTCTCTAGTCTTCAGTCAGGCATTAAGGGGCTTTCAGATCACAAGGTTAGATTGTTTTCATTCATTCAAACTGATTATATTATACCTACCTAGGTATCATTTAGTATTTTTTGTGACTAACCTTTTGGTTAGTTGGCTGTACACAAGCTCCGAAATGGGCAGACCATGTGAAATGAATTTGCATTTTCCCCTTAATATATTATGATGCATCATAAACAGTAATTCATTCTCTTGCATTTTCCCTCTCATGTTAAGAAATTATATCACTGTTATCACTTTCTATTAATCTAGAATATGCTTGGACTAGCTCATGTTATAACCTGTGATTTGTTCAATCAATTTATTGCATGATTTTTCTGTTGATTATATGATTTTTAAAGTCCTCAAACTCCGGAATAACAATGTAACTAAAGTGTATAATTGCAAACCTCTGCATATTTGGATAAGGCTGAATGAGTCATAGTTGTTTATTGAGTATTTTTTCTGTACAATTTAATCCATGGTCATTCTTAAATTATTTATCTTTGTTACTCTTTATTTTTAAATCACAGAAGAAATAAAACTTACTCACTGATGTTAAAGGTCTCTCCACTCGCTCTTCGTGTTTGTAATTGAGAAGGAAACTCTTTTCAAAAGAACATACACTGAACACCAAACAAAGACCAGGGGCCAACTATTTCTCAAACACACACGTCTAAGGAAATGTATCTCTATTTAAGATTTCACTTCTGTCACTCAAAGAACATCGTACATTTTGTGTACCACTTAAAAAATATGATTATATATAGTATATGTATCACCGTACTTTTAGGACTCAGTTTATGTTTGCAAACTTCCTATTCGGAGGGTCTAATTTAGGCAGGCTAGGAGGGATATTTAGGCACAACTGTTTAACTGATTTAAAACAGGTTAAGTTATAGAGAGAGAATTGTGAGAAGGAGAATAAAAGAGGCAAGAGAAGAGAGAACAAGCAACCTTTTCTGAGCCAGTTAATTACCGAGTAGGACCTGGCCTCTTATTTCTAGTTTAAAAAGAGTGTGTTCTCTGTATTCTTCATTATTCAATCAGGAACATCCGTTTCAGGTCTTATGGTTTCTTTTATGTTCTAAATATTAGTACTTGATGCCACATATATTTCTTTTTTATTGTGTTTTTGGGGCACTTTCTGATGCACTGTTGTACTATGCAGGCCAGTTCATTGATGATAGTTGGCTTGCTTGGAAATAAAGCTGCATTGGCTCCTAAACTTTTGAATAGTTTGATAGGTTCAGTTGCCGAGGTTGCTCGGGAGGAGGCTAAAGAGTCGACAGATCTTCATATATTCATTGGTTTCGGTTGTCCCTTATGGCCTTAATCAATCTTGTCCAGGTACCATGTTGTGACAGAATTTTTTATCCTATTTTCTTCTTGTTATATGTCTCTACTTTTAACTTGGTTATACTTTTATTCTTTGTTCTGTTTGAATTTTTCTAGTCCCAAAATGTTGAAATACTTCCAATAAAGGCCTTGGAGGTTTTAAAGGAACTAAGGTTGTCTACCTCAAACTGTTCAACTTGTTGATGATACCTGTGGTTTGGCTGTTTCCATTTGCATATTAATCATTTATATACATGATTTATAAAATCCTTTTTTTCCAGGGATTTGCCAGTGGTTTTACTAGAATTGTCTAAGGAGTTCAACATTGAAAAGTTTCTTGTTGTTTTATTGGACTCCTTAATTGACTGCTGGTGAGAATTCTATGAGTTTCTTTCTGGCGGTCTATGCATACTATACTATCAACAACTTTTTTGTGCTGATTATTATTCATTCGCAGTTCTAAAGATGAATACTGCCAGCAGGCTTTGCTGTCCTTGATAGAAAAGGTCCCCATAAATGATTATGTTCATCGCGTCGTCACCAAAATCCTATCAACTTGTGTGAAACTATCCCAAAAAGTTGACGACTCAATATCTTTGATGTCAGGTATGTATTATGATTCTGAATTAAGATTTCAGCGAATTCTAGAACGTGAGAAAATTTAATATGAATGGAAATTAATTTTTGTATTCTATCACCAATAGTTGTAACTAACCTCTAAATTAGTTTTTACAACTGTACCCGGCTCAGCTCTTATAGTTGCAGTCTAGTCAGTTATTCAGTTATGATATGATGCCTAGCTTATTGTCCTCACAACTTTGTTGTTTTTTAAATGACAATTAGCTGGATGGGCAAAGAAGATTCTGATAATTGTTATACAAAGTATCCGTTTGAACTTCGTGGAGCAGTTAATCATTTCCTTCAGGTATGTTGAAATTTTTTTATGCTTCTCTTTGTGAGCAATTGTACGAAAGTCTTAATGGTCTGAACTCAGCTTGTTCAACTTCAACAGAATAACAAATCACATTCAAAGAAAGACGATTCACTGTATAAGATTTTATGCAAGATGTTGGATGGTAATCTGGATTCACCATCTGATATCTCAGAGTCTTAAGTTTGCTTTGCCTTGTATCATCCAAAGGTAGTACCACCCATTAACTTTCTATTGAATTTCCGTGTCTATAATCATGAAGTGTGAATGGTCATCAATTTTCTGTTAGTATTTATGAGCTTCATTCTTATTTGATATGGTATAGGCTGATGTTAGATGAACTACACTGCGTGGTATAAATTCTTCTGGCATCTTGAAAAACGAAGCATTTGTTTTAGAGGTATCTATGCTCTGCTGCTACTCTTACCCTCTCCTCCTAAAGCTATATCTTTCATTTATATTTTCATGTGTGACAATGGTTTAAGAACATCCTTGGTATTTATCCTTGGAGTTGAAAAATTCAAAATTTTTGCTCAATATGGTTAATTACCAATATTTTACAAAAATCTCTGATCATTGTGGCCTATTGATTAAATATTATTGCCTATTTTTAATTATATTTTATCTGAAAAGGTTGTGTTGTATATTTGTCAAACTGGTTTTATTTGGAAATGTATTTCTATATGTTGAGTTCCATTTCAAATGATTTGAACTGATTATATTTGTTATCTAATATCTGTGTTGTTGCTGAGAGAGAGGGAGGTTTAAGGTCATTGATAAGTTGTCGTTACTTACTTTATAATTAAGCAAAATATTTATTTTAGACATTAATTTCTGCCTAAAACTACGAACAACGCTTTCGCGTACAAACTTGGATGCTTTGGAAAATGAATGCTAGGTCCTTTACATAGTAATAACAAGTTGAAGTTACTTTAGAATTCATGTGAGAAGTAGTTGTTAGAAATCGGGTATGATAATCCTGGATAACTTCGAAGAATCGTGTTCGTACACTTTCTGAACAAAGTATTTCGACCCTATTCACTATAGTAATACTTTGTTCGGAAAGTGTACGAACACGATTCTTCGAAGTTATCCAGGATTATCATACCCGATTTCTAACAGTAGTGGGGATAATGGGAAGTTGGAAAAGTGGGAGAAACTTCTAAAGTAGTGTTGTTAGTGGGTGGTTACTTTTCTGGACTGCGCACAAAACGGCAACCTCCGTTTGCTAAATGACGACCGCCATTTGCCAGAGACTTGGTTTTCTGCTCTTTTTCTCCGTTTTTGTCGCACGACACTCTTATTCGACGAATACCTGAAACACAAACATAATATGGCATAATACCATTAAAAGCATAATAAAAAGATACTAAATAGCATGTGAATCGAGTCTAAAAATACGATACATTTACGTGTTATCATGATACAAGCTGGAAGCTTTTCTGGACTGCGCACAAAACAGCGACCTCCGTTTGCTAAATGACGACCGCCATTTGCCAGAGACTTGGTTTTCTGCTCTTTTTCTCCGTTTTCTCGCACGGACACTCTTATTCGACAAATACCTGAAACACAAACATAATATGATACATTTACGTGTTATCATGATACAAGCTAGAAGCAGAAGAAACTGTTGAAAGAAGGAATCACCAGACCTTATCTTCCATCAACCAACATTACAGCACAAAGTGTGTGCAGAATTATAATTTTGGTTGTTGTGTGCACTGTTTAATCAATATGAAAGGACCATTTATTTTCTCTTTTTAAAATAAATTTTGGGGAACATGTAGCTATTGACTTTATTCATCTTTGGATTCTACTTTTAGGTAATTTGTTCACTTTTTCCATTTCTTTTGGCCTAATTTAGAATAATACTTTTTTGTTTAAAGCCGGATTTTGGTATATCTCTTTTTGATATTTTCTAGTAGACCAATACATGGCATGGAATAAGTTATTTGATTTATAGCTGGGAAAAAAATATTTGCTTTTTGGAAAGGTAACAATGTGATGATTTCAACAATGATGCTTGTTATGATGGGCTTTGGCTACTATGCATAAGGATTTTACTTATGCACCATGCATAAGCCTACATAAGCCATTGGATCATGTTTTTAATCTAGTATTGAGTATTGAGTATTGAATATTGAGTGGCGAGTATTGAGTAATAACAATTGATATCTAGAATTTGATCCAATGATCCAAGGGTCCATAATAATCTATGCATGGTGCATAGATTTTTATCTATGCACGGTAACTGCACCCGTTATGATGGATTCATTAACTTTATTTTGATCATGATGGACCACACCATGGCATGGCACCATACCATGAGGTAAAAAAGTTTAAAGAAATATGAGAAACGAAATGAAATTCATTAAGAGAGAAAACACACGATTCAAAGGCAACATGTTGTTAGGGTTTGTGCATTTCTTAAAAGAGAAAGAAAACAACACGAATAGAGTGATTAACTTGGGGGCTTTTCAAATTATTGGTCATTGAGCCTCTTAGTTTTCTTTTTCTTTTCTAATACCCCTCCCCTTTCATTTAAACCCTCACCCTTCATTATTTTTTGAACTTTTTTATATTTTTTCAATTGTATTTGCAAGTTTCATAGGTTTTTTTTTTCTTCTTTTGAATTGACATAGAGATATTAGAGGTTTGAACTAGACATACACCCCATGCGATGCACGGGTTAATTTTCTAGGATCGTTTTTGTTAATTATATTAATTAAATAAATTCTTAAAATAAATACATATATTATGATTCTACCTACAATTGAGAATGTATTTCACTGATATAAAAGTTTGATTTTATAACTTCAATAGTGTTAAAATACTTGTTAAAAACATTCATCTTGATTCACTCCTTTGAGTTCTAATTCTAATAAGAAAATGGTTTCTATACTCAACGCAATATTAATTATTTTATCTCAACAATTCTTTAAAAATTTTGTGAAATTATTAATAAATTAATAAAAATGAGAAATTGAGTTTAGATATAAAATGAGTTAGTGGTGATTATTAGAGAGAGAGAGAGAGTGAACAATATGAAATGAATAAATAGTGTCTGCGAAGATTCATGTTGATGATAATGTTTGATGAGAACTAGTTGTTGGCTTGGGATTCTTTTAATGATTAATTGATGATATAGACTTTGATTAATTGAATGTTGCTGAATTTGGATTAGTAATACACGCTGTTCATTTTCCTTATGAATTGTATGGAGATAACATGCTTTGACAGGATTGTTGAATTCTATTTGATTGATTATATCACATGTTGAGATACTTTGTGGATACTTAGCTTATTGAAACATGAATTGATGAAGACATGTTCTCCTCTTGTGATGTGATTGGTTGGTTATCTTTGTGCATGCTCTTACTGCATTTCGTTGTGATACACTTGCCGCACCGTGTGAAGTTTTGTCACTGAACGCTAGTTTAAGATGGAAGC
Source organism: Vicia villosa (assembly GCF_029867415.1). Lineage (NCBI taxonomy): Eukaryota > Viridiplantae > Streptophyta > Magnoliopsida > Fabales > Fabaceae > Vicia > Vicia villosa. The sequence goes on along the minus strand of NC_081181.1, from coordinate 50,369,120 downwards.
ATGCTTTGTTGTGTTTATGACAATAATAATTGTTGTTTGTGTTGAGTAATGATGGAGTGGATTTTGTTGATGACATTATTGTTGTGATGAAACATACTTGCTGTGCTAATGCTGGAAAATTCGATGACATTTTGGTGTTATTTTGATGATATTTTGTAGCTGGTAATTCAATGTTGTTTTGGTGATTGTTTTGGTACTCTAAAGGTGCATAAAATGGTATTAACATGCGTGTATGATTGCTGAAAATTTTGAGTGATAATTGTTGGTGCTTGACATAAAAATGGATGAAAATGGTGGATTAAAAAGGATAGTAATCCTGAATTTTTGCTTGAGGACTTGTTTTGATGTTCATTAGTTTAATAATGGTGACAATGGCTTTGTTCTTAATTGTTGGTTGATTACATGAGTTGGAAACATGATTGTTGAACTTTAATTGGTAGTATAATCTATTTTTTGTTGCCATGAGCTTGTGTTGTTGTGAAAATTGACAAAATATTGGAAAGAGCTTTGCTATCATTTGTTACATTTTCAAACTTGGTGCTATTTCTTACTTGATGGATTGTCATTAAGTGCTCCCTCATCATATCTGTTATTAGAAGAGAGCCAAAATTTTGTTGATTCTTCTACGTATAATACTACTGTCTTGAAACCAAAGAACAACACTAACGTAACATATATTCTCAACTTTGTTGTTTAGGAAAGAAAACCTTATAGAGTATCGGCAACAAAAAACCAGAAAGTTTGGAATCATTATATATATGCTCAAAATTCTCCTATATATCTATCTTAAAATGTGAATGAGGCAACGACTGCACCACCTCATAGCAGCCTCATAGCAACGGTAGTGGTGCATGGTTAGCATATAACTGTGGCGTCCGACCATCCAGCAATGTCAACATAACATCAACCTCTAATCAAACCCAAGTTCTAGGAAGGACGGTTGTCTCCACCAAATGGGGACTGCTTGGGTCACCTTTTTTGCAAACAAAGCATCTTTGGAAAATCACAGTATTGAAAATATAACTGTCCCCTGAAACTAAAGTTACTATTACTGCATTATATGTGACATGAGCAAAAATGATTTAAAATAAAGGTTTTGGTTTGAGAATAATGGTTTGAAAATAATAACAGTGGGTGGTTTGACTAGTCGTGTGTGATTAGATTGTACGCAATGCAATTTCTATTTTTCTTAAAACACAATATACACAGTTTGAAGTAGTCTTTTATGGGGATTAACATTGATTCATAGAATAACATATATCAGACAATATTCAGAAGAATATCCACCGAGCATCATTAATATAATTCCAATGTTGGAGAGAGTGGCTCTATAATTTCTGGCACATGTGTGAGAGCCTTCCCAATAATGCTCATATTAGGCCTAAGATATACACACTGCAGAGGGCCAGACCAAATATTAGAGTGCAGCGTTAAATGGTCAGTCCAACTATGAAAATATAAAATAAAATAAAATGGATTTAGTGACATAGTAACGTTCAAATTCAATTTCATTTTGTTGTAATTTTGCCACACACAACATTAAGACAATGAATATCATTGTTACTAAACGACGAAGTGTTTTAATGCTGGATTTTTTAGGAAGATGATTGACTGTTTGAGGAGACTTGACGTTGAATTTTATAGTTGGACTCTTGACAGCTGCTCGAGGTGTCGTAATGTTGCATTTTGATGGACAATATTTGACTGCTCGAAGAGCGTTGATGTAGAACCTTATAGCAAGACTTTTTTACTTCTAGAGGTGTCTTAATGTTAGAGTTTGTAGTACGATGTTTCACTCGTCGGGGAGCCTTAAGTTTGTTTGAATTAGTAGCACGACTCGGTGGTGATGGTGGGTTTACATACGTGACATATTGAAACTCAATTGGACAATTACCCCTGTGGGGTCAGTCTATAAAGTGATAAAAATCACGTAAGTTCTACAAATTAATACACGAACTAAATGATCGGCTATGCAATCCTTTTTTACAACAATCATTTCTCCTCCCCAAAATCAAAATGTGACGTATGTATTATCTATGCCTCTACTAAAGTCTTGTTTAGTATATGTTACTGGAATATGTTCGTCATTTGGAAATTCACTTGGAAATATTTCTTGTTGCCCGAGTACTTCAAAGAGATTTACTGCATTAAACAACGCTAATGTTTCATGTATGTACCTTGATCTTCCCCATTTGCCACATGACCAATGTTTTACCCATTGATGATTCCAAAAATGATCGTTAAGCGTGGTAAATTCTAGAAATAATCGTTAAGCGTGGTAAATAAAGGCCAATACCTGGCCATGTTAGCTCGTAGGGCAACATTGACCTTTGTAACATAATAAAAATAATATGAGTAAAAACATGAATAACACAATCATCGAAATCACAAAATCACTAAAACTCAACAAAAACCCTAATATTATAAATCTAATCACCCAAATAAAAAAGTGGGACTCCAGGTAGCATAAATCTAATCTAACCAGCAACCTTGACTTTCAGCAACTCTAGATTAGATTAGATGCTACTCGGAGTCTCACTTTTTGATTTAGGTGATTAGATTTATGATATTATGGTTTTTGTTGAGTTTTAGTGATTTGGATGATTGTGTTATTGATGTTGTTACTCATAGTAGTTTTAATATTATGTTACAAAGGTCAATGTTTTCCTACGAGCTAACATGTCATGTATTGACCTTCATTTACCAGGCTTAACAATCATTTGTGGAATCATCAGTCTGTAAAGCATGGGTCGTGTGGCAAGAAAGGATTGTTGTAGAAGTGGATTACATAGACGATCATTTAGTCCGTGTATTAATTTGTAGAACTTTAGATGATTTTTATCACTTTATAGACTGTCCCCACAGAGGCAATTGTCAATTTAAGTTTTAATATGTCACGTATGTAAACCCACCACCCGCGAGTCGTGCTTCTGATTCAAACAAACTTAAGGCTCCCCGACGAGTGAAACATTGTACTACAAACTCCAACATTAAGACACCTCTAGAAGTAAAAAAGTCTTGCTATAAGGTCCAACATCAAGGCTCTTCGAGTAGTCAAATATTGTTCATCCAAATGCAACATTACGAGACCTCGAGCAGCTGTTAAGAGTCCAACTATAAAATCCAACGTAAGTCTCCTCAACCAGTCAAACATCTTCCTAAAAAATCCAACATTAAGGCACCTCGTCGTTTAGTGACAATGATATTCATTGTCTTAAATGCTGTGTGTGGCAAAATTGCAACAAAATGAAATTTTATTTGAAGTTTAGTATATCACTCAATCCATTTTATATTTTTATAGTTGGTCTGGCCCTTTAACGATGCATTCTAATATTTGCAGTTGTAGCAGCACTGTGTGTGCAGGGTGAAACCGATCTTAGGAATAATATTAGCATTGTTGTGAAGGCTCCCACACCTGCGTCAAAAATTATAGAGGCACTCTTTAACATTAGATTTATATTAGGGTTGCTCGGTGGATATTCGTCTGATATATGTTAGTATATGAGTGGATGCTAATCCCCATAAAAGTCTATTTGAAACTGTGTATATTGTGTTTTAAGAACACAAATTGCATTGCGTACAATCTAACCACACGTGACTAGTCAAACCACCAACTGGTATTATTTTCAAACCAAAACCTTTGTTTTAAATCATTTTTGTTCATGTCACATATAATATAGTAATAGTAACTTTAGTTTCGGGGGACAGTTATATTTCTAATACTCTCATTTACTCAAGATGCTTTGTTAGGTGACCCAAGCAGTCCTTCCTAGAAGTTGGGTTTGATTGGAGGCTGATGTTATGTTGACATTGCTGGATGGTCGGACGCTGCAATTGTATGCTAACCATGCACCACTATCGCTGCAATGAGTTGTTGCCTCATTCACATTTGAAGATAGAGATATATAAGAGAATTTTGAGCATATATATAATGATTTCAAACTTTTTGGTTTTTTGTTGCTGATACTCTATTAGGTTTTCTTTCCTGAACAACAAAGTTGAGAATATATACGTTACGTTAGTGTTGTTCTTTAGTTTCAAGACAGTAGTATTATACGTAGAAGAATCAACAAAACTTCGTCTCTCTTCTAATAACAGATATGATGGAGGAGCACTTAAGAATTTGGTTTTGAATTTATTTCTACCTTTACTTGCCTTCTGGTGTTGCTGTTAGCAAATATATGTTTGGATCTTGATATCATGATTTTTACAGTGTTCTAATTTCTATAATGAAATGTAAAAAACATACTCGGATCCATGTCGGTGTTTCTGGATTTTTACAATTAATAACTTCAAGATTGTATATGCAAAATTGTATTTTCTGTGATTTACGATAGTTTGCATATTGGTAACAGTAATTATTACGGAATAGCATGTTTTTTATGTTTGTATTTTGATTTTTCGATAGTTATTAATTGGTATTGATATGTATCATAATTAATTTTTATATGCATGTGCCACCATGTTGCCGTAATGAACAGTGGTTTATAAGACTTGTTCATAATTGAAAGTGAATATAGATGGCCACTTATTGCATAATAATACCATGTGTCTGTATATTATATTCAGTCATTTTTGTATTGTGGCTTCATAAAAATGTTAAAAACTAAACATAAAAGTTCATCATAAATGCTAAAATCATAAATTGTGCATTGTATATTTCTAATAGGTATGATTGATATATGTTAAAGTGTAAGTACTCAAATGAGTTCTAACAAAAGGAGTGGGTAGAATTCTAAATAATTTAGATTTTTCTCCCACAGTTTTAATTACTTCAAGTGTTTGAGAAATTTGGCATATTTTAGAATCTTCTTAATTACTTCAATGAGTGAAATGTACACTTTCACGTTTTTGAATGTATCTAATACTTGTCTCTATTTTCCTCATCTATTTTTTAGTCTTCATTGCTATTTGAGGGAGAGGAAGTGGTTTAGTGTTCTTGTTTACATCAATGGTTTTAGGTTTAGGTTCGGGTATTTTTCTCGGGTGTTTCTTTAACATTTTTTTTTTCCGATCTAAGACCAGTGACGCTTCCATTAGGATTTTTCGAATTCACTATTGTTTGAGCATGTAGTGGGTTAGATCATTGATCTTGCATGTGATTGATTGAAATTTTTAGTTTCCAATATTGGTCTAATTTTGAAATGGTGAAATGTGTTCTTTGTTGAAATTGTAAATTCTGAACAGCCATCTGGATGAGTAGTTATTCACTAATCTAGTGTTGAGGACATCTAGACACTAGTTTTTGAATCACCCCCAATACTCATTAAAAATTTCTCTATAAATCTTTCTAATGCCACATATTTCTTTTCCAATACAAGAAGCTCTTGAGGCAGGAAAAAATATTTCTGTGAATACTTTCTTCTAATCATTTCAGCTTGTAACAAAATATGCTTGAAAGTAGATCACCTTGAAGATATAGTCTTTCGTGATTCCCTCGGGTTTCAATGGTGTAGATCACGCTATATAAAATTATTTCAAGTGTTAATGAGGATCCTCTCTTGCAAAACCACTAAACTTTACCAACAAGTGTATCTAGCTAGATTTAAGCTCAAATGGTACAACCAAGGTAGGTTATTCTCAATACACAATGCATAATAAGTGACATTATGTATATCAAGCTCTATTGAAGATCTTTGAGGTTCATCCATATTATGATTAGTATATTCACTATTAGAATAAAATAAAATATGATTGAACAACAACACAATATTCCAACAGTGACCCTTTTACTCAAACCAAAGTGGAAATTCAAAAGTCAATCTAAAGGAAGGAAATTGAAATTTTTAGAGTGAACATCTAAGGGAGTCGTGTTCTTTGATTTATTTGTGATTCTATGGGAACATTTTGGAACAATCTGAATAATTGCTCAATGGTCACTTGCGTGACTATTTGGAATATTTAACTATATACGACAACCTTGTAAATAAAAATAAAATAAAAAAATGAGTGCTAATAGAATTCTAAAACTAGGATTCTAAATTGACTTTATTGTTAGAGAATCCTCAATAATAACGTTAATTTGATTTATTGTCTCACACGAGTCTAAAAAGAACTAATAAAAATTGTAGTTTATAAAAGTGACACTTGAGTTGTATTGCATAAGCTCCTAATTCAATTGACTAAATTTACAATGAACTAGATATATGGCCCGTGCGTTGCACGAGTATGTTTATAATTGTTACTTCAAATATTATTTCTCAAGAATTTAATTGGAGAATGATTCAATAAAAATTTGTATTTTCACATATAAAAGTGAATAAAAATATAAAATATATATTTATTTTTTACTAATGATATTTATTTTTGTCTATTAGAATAATTAAATTTTTGTAATAATAAGTAATATGATTTGTTTATCTTATTATCAATTATAATTATTATTATTAATAAATAAGTAATCCATCTTATCAACAAAACTTATAATGTTGTTTGGTTTATTATAACTTCAATATAAATTAATAAAAAAAAAAGAAAATTTTAATAGTGAGAGGGCAAGAATTTTCCCACTAAATTAACAAATGAAAGGAAAAAATAAAATAAATGAAAAAATAAAACAAATTCAAATATTTATTTCAAATAATTATTTTAATCCTATACAATAAAATATTTCCATATGATAGGTATTTTAATCCAAAATGGTAGCAAATGAAATTGATAAATAATGAAGATAGAATTAAGAGTGGTTATAAAAGTGTGTAAGAATACAAAAAGACATACTATTTTATAACCATTTTCATAGACTCTATTATTAATATTATTATTATGACCTCTCATTTTTTAGCAGTTAATTATTTTACCAATTAATAAAAAAATAGTAACGGATAAACAAATCTAAGTATTGCACTAAAATAAATTTTTTATGATACTCTTAATGAAGAGTTAAAGAGATGAAAAAACCAAAAAACCAAAAAGTGATGGTTGGTTATGGAATATAAAAGAGATTATTATAGATAATAATATTTTCCACCAAAATATACTATTACAATTAGAATTACAATTAAAATTAAAGTAATATTAAATGTAGAAAAAAAGTTAAAGTATAGGACTATTAATATTTTTCTAGAGTTATATTTTTTTTTTGTATTTTAATATGTTTTATTTATTATAATAATAATCTTTTATAATAAAATATAGGACTATTAATATTAAATTAAAAATGGGAGGCAGTGAAGGTAAAATTTTAAAATTTAAATTTAAAAAAAGGATCATTCTTAGTCTGCTGCATCTATAACAAAAAATTTTAATAATTAAAACTTATTACTAATTAATAATAAAGGCGTATAAAATAGTAGTAAAGGAATATGAAATATTTTTGCAAATAAAAAAAATAATAGAGAAAAATATATTAAAAAATTACTGTAATAAAATATAATTATATTCTTAGACAATTAGATTATTAACGACTATGATTTTAATTTTTTGTTTAATATTTATAAATGTTAATTATTATCATTAAAAAATATCTTTAGTTGTAGGTTGGTTAAAAGAATTAAATTTAATGAGAAGAAGTGGCCAATATATGAAACTGCCAAGAAGGAATGGAGAAGAGAGATCCTGAAAATTACTGTTGCAGAATTGGTAGAAGTCTCACAAATAGATACTGTAAATGTGAGTCTTATGAGTGTTAGATAGTTGCATTGTCGTTTTGAGACCTAGATCTTCGGATCGATTTTGTACTTAATTATTTTTGGATTTATAAAAAAAATTATTTCTCCAAAAAAATATTAAATTTACGTTTTAATTATATTCTAAAACTTAAAGTCACTTGCTATGTTTGTTTTAAAAGTTAAATTTACGTTTTTAGAAAGATAAATTTTCAGTTTTATAAATATAAAATTAAAAAATAGAATATTTTTAGTCTGCCACATAAACAACAAACGATTTTAATAATTTAAATTTACTATAAAATAAATAAAATGTGCTATTGAGAGAAGTAAACTAATATTTAAAAAAATTTACAAAAAAATTAATAATAGGAAAAAAAAAACAGAAGTTAGTGTAATAAAATATAATTATATTTGTACACAATCAAATAACAATTATTTTTTTAATTTTTTATTTAGTGTTAATTAAATGTTGTATTCAAATTGAGAGAGAATCACACCAAGTTTGCAAAAAAATCCTTCTAAAACCAAATTTTGAAATCTTTCCAAAGTTGAATCGAAATAAAATTATCGTTTATTAATTTAGTTAAATAGTTCAAAAAATTGTAAATAAGTTTCATATCAAATACAAATATTTTTTACATATTTAAAGTGATATCATAATAATTCTTTCAATATAATAAATGAATATTAAACATTACATTTTATTGTATTTATTTAAGAGCAATGTTATACAATGTGAAACTATATATCACGAATACATCACGAATAGGAACCAACCAATTAAAATTTGTTGTTTGACACAATACATAAGTGAAATATAGGATGACATAATAATGACATAACATAATAAGGAAGTGACTATCAAACCATACAATCAAAATATGCCAGACCAGCTCGTGATGCATTCGCGAGAGTTTCACTCGAGATAAATAGCATTTTTCTTTATTTAATTAAAAACTAATAAGATATTTTTATTATTAACACATTTTGACCAAAGTGATAACACTTTATACATAAATAAATATTATCATAAACAATTATCATTATCTATTAAACACAACTCAATAAAAAAATTGTGTTTAAAATTACACACAAATAACTCATTAAAAGCTTCACTAAATATACAATATTTTAAAATTGATTGTTGATGCTACCTCCCACTTAAATATTTCTCTTTATCTGGCCATTCCATCTGCATTATAATTTTTTTCCTATATCTCATATAAATTTAACCATTCCATATGTATTTATTCAAAAAAGTGTATAAACCATCATTCTATTCAAAATATTTATAAACCATCATTCTACTCAAAATATCTATAAACAATGCATATTATACACATTACAAAATATATAAAAATACCATTAAAATAGTCTCACCATTGTAGTGGAAGAAAATATACCATATTATAAAATTACAAAACTTCGAAAAATAAATGTATATAAACCACCATTCCACCTGTATTAATTCATTCAAAATGTCTATAAACAATGCATATGATACTCGTTGTACAATATATAAAAATATCATTAAAATAGTCTCACCATTTTAGTGGAAGAAAGCATATCGTACAATAAAATTACAAAATTTTGAAAAATATTTCTTATTCTACAATATGTAAAACTCTTATCCTATTTTCAAATTCATAGTAGTTGGTATCTCTTACTTAAAACCCACAATAAAATCACAAAAATTTGAGAAGTAATTTTTGTTTGAGATTTCCTTCTTACCGAATGATTGTTTATAGGGTGTATATATATAACTAATTTAGACAACCGTTTTTAATTTTTATTTATGATTAAATTGAAAGGTTGATAATTAAATTTACCAATATACGTTAAAGATGATGATTTATGCTAATATATTAAATATATAATTGATTGTATAATTTATTATATATTTTTAATTAATCATTTAATTGAGAATTTAACTCATTATTTAATTAAGAGATAGGGATGATCCACCTTTTCCGTTTTCTTCTTCTTTTGATTGCATATTAATTATATATTGATTGTATATTATTATATGAATATTATATTATTATATTATTATTTATATTATTATTTTATTAATATTGGTGGCTAAATATTATTATTATTATTATTATTAATATATTATTAATATTATTAGTGTTATTATTATTATTATTTTATTAATATTATTATTGTTATTATTATTAATTAATATTATTATGATTAGGTTTGTTTGAATGATTAGGGTTTTATTTAAAATATATTATTTTATTCATATTATTATTTTTATGTTTATATTTTTAATAATATTTTACTATTTAATATAATAATAAAGCATATTATTTAATATTAAATAATATTAAATATATAATTATTATTAAAAATATAGACATACAAATACATACATATAAAAGTTAAAAATATATACATATAAAAGTTTTTTTATCTAATATTTGTATAATTTATAATTAGAATATATTTGAGAGTTATAAAATATTAAATAATAAAACATTATTAAAAATATAAACATTAATATACATAAATTTTAAAAAAAAATTATTTAATATTTTTATACTTTATAATTGGAATATATTTGAGAGTTGCAAAATATTAATTAATAAAATTATATTCTTATTATTATATTTAATTTGTAGAATTTACAAATAAAATATTAATAAAAATATAAATATAAAAATACATACATATAAAAGTTAAAAATATATACATATAACATTTTTTTATCTAATATTTGTATACTTTATAATTAGAACATATATTTGTGAGTTATAAAATATTAAATAATATATTTGAGAATTATAATTAGAATATATTTGAGTCTTATTATTATATTTAATTGGATGACACATAATCATGAGGTTATGTGAAGATGACACATAAGTAAATGCTATAGAGAGATGACACATAAGCAAATGCTAGGTTTTTGGTCTAGGGTTGTCATCATGACAACCTTACATTTATATTAAGTAGATAAAGTTATAAAGTGGACTTTTCGAGTTTGCACGATTTTAAGAAAATTCTATAAAAATGTGTGAGTACAAATCTATTGATATGCCAACTCGCCAACTCTGATCTATCAGTTCTACGGTTCAATCTCTAATTTCAATTTTATTCACTACAAAAAAATACATTTTATGACAAGGTAAATAATAGGCACGCCACATTTTAAATTTTAAAAAAATATGTTACATATTCCCTCTGTTGAGCTGCCAATCTAGTAAAAAAGTATACTGGGAACACGTCTTTGAATTTCAACAACTGCATTTTAGCAACTTTTAATTTTTTCTATTTTTGTTTATGGCCTATTACTTCAGGTGAGCTGGCAACCGAGGGAAAAAATATTAATAAAACACGCCTTCAAATTCCAGCAACTACATTTTAGCATTTTTATTTATATTTTTATTTACCTTGGCTGAGCTAGCAACTGAAAGGAAAAGTACTTAGGGGACACACCTTCCAATACCAGCAACTACATTTTAGCAACTTTTAAATCTTTTTTTATTTTTGTTTATGATCTATTACCTCGACTATGCTAGAAAAAGAAGGGGAAAGTATTGATCAACTCCCGTTTTGAATTTCAGCAACTGTATTTTAACGCATTTTATGTAACTTTATTTTTTATTTATGACCTATTACCTCATTTAGCAACTTTCTTTTCTTAATAACTTTATTTTTCAATATTCAATTTTTTTAATATTAGTAATTTCATAACTTTATTCATTTTAACCACAATTTAGTCGTTTACTAATACATTTTATTATCCTCAATCCAAATGCGTCTTTGACTTGGCTGTTATAGTAGCTATTTTTTTTAATCCATAGGACACAGGACCAAGCTCAAACGTCGATGCCCACGTAGATATGGGCTCCAGTACATGAATTTTTTAAACTGCATATATGGGAACAGGTACTATAGTACCCTATCCATATTCTACTAATTTATAAATTTTTCAATTTTAACTAAAATATAATCTTTTACTAATATCTTTTATTTGACTCAATCCAAATGCGCGAAAATGATGGGTACCACACTAGTTTAAATTTTAAAATTAATTAATTATTAATAAATAATAGAAAAGATCTTTTTCCTTACTAAATGGAGTTAGTGGGATGGTTTATTATTTATTATTAACTAATAATAAATCAAATAATTCAGAGAGATGAGAGTTTTATTATTTATCAAGTAGTTTTAAATCAAATAATTGAGAGATAGTAAATGGAGTTAGTGGGATATTGGGGTAATTTTTTAATATTATTATTATTTTTTTTTTATTTAGTGTTAATTTATAATTATTATTATTTTAATTAATTATTTAATTATTAATGAATATTGGGGTAATTAATTATTTATTTAGTATTTAATTATTTAGTATGATGATAGTTGAAAATTCATTATTTATTATAAGTTTTGGCGGGAAAAATTGGTGGGAAGAAGTTGTAGGAGTATAATTTAGTGTGATATATTCATTAATACTTAATGTTTGGTATATTATATATTCATTATATTAATTTATTTTAAAATAAATTTAAAACTTAAATAAAATATATTTATAAAATATATATTCAAACAATATATTATATGATCTGACACATTTAATACATGCCCTTACATTCAATATTATTGAGTTTGAAGCATGAATATAAATAATAGAACACTTAATAATGAAAATCTAATAGAACACTTAATAATAGGCGATGATTAAATAATAGAACACTTTTAATACATGTAGTGTCACAGGTGACTGATGGAGTTGTCATTCCAGCATATGCACGTTCCAGCAGATGCACTTGCTAAACCCATTCCAACAGGGCCTTCTCCATCTGTTCCAATTGAGGGGCCTTCCCCATATACTACTTCATCACAGAGGCCTCAGGATGATGGTGAGGGTTCCACACAAATGCCCTTTGCGCGCAGACGTCACCGGGGCAGTTCTTTTACTCCTGTGCCTGTTTTTGTGACGATCGATGCATGTTCTCTGGTGCCACCTCCTGAGCTGCACGAGGATGATGATGTTCAGGAGCCTATTTCGTATCCGAGGGTCCTATAGACGCATCCCTGCTGATAGAGTATGCAGATCATCCAACTCGACATATTTGGGTCGGGGAGGTAAAATTTCTTTGGTTGTTAATTATTACTTTTTTTCTTTAGTTTCTGATAAATTGTTTCTAACTTTGTTTATTAATAATAATGTTTTTTTTTTGAAAATTTCTGGAGAGGGATCCTCAGAAGTTCTACAACCATGGTCAGAAGGTTGCCGCTCTAGCGCTGCCTACTGAGGCGTGATTCCAGAGCACGTCATGCGTCAGTTTGGCTACAAGCAGACGACATCTCGCGGCCCTTCTGTCTCTGCTCCCATCCCCATGACCCGTCGCCAGTTAGATGAGGTCTTTGCCGCCTTTAAGGAGCACATGGTCCCTGACGAGGCTCGGGCGACCAAATCAGAGCGAGATTGGAGCTGCGTCAACAGTACATTACTTGGTACTACATAATGTCACACTCATACATGATCCCCACTACATCGGGTGAGCCACCCATACCAGCCCATAGGGAGATTTTGCAGACTCAGTAGGCTCAAATGGACCACACTCATGATGTTCTTACTCGGTGTCGTCAGATAGTTGACATGGGGCGATCATGAATTGCAGATAGTTTCTTCCCTGAGGGGTCTAATGACAGGCGTGTAGTGGATGATATGATCAAGCTGGTATAGGAGGCATTTTTGTACCGTCGATATCGTGCCGGAATAGATGAGGCACTTGACGATAGAGGCAGAGTAGCCAAACGACACCATGGACGGCGCGAGGCAGGTGCCAGAGGCAGAGGAGAGATGGATGATTTCCGACAGACACAGTAGTGATAGTAGTATTTTGATTTCATTTATGTACTTTGTATAGATTTTGTACTTTATTATGATTATGTATTTGACTTTACGGCCGATAATTTATACAATGTTTTTTTGTGTGTGCTATTTTCTACTGCATTTAAATTGCGGTAATTTAATTCATTATATGTTACATTTTTTGTTGCACAAATTGAGTTTTTTTGAGTGAAATGAATAATAATTTGAAAATATAACAGGATCCCTAATTTTTGTGAACCAAAATGAAGAAGACGACGTCCGAAGCAACAAAACCAGAACCCTAATTTGTTGCAAAACCCTAGCAATGGCTACTTCCATAGCCTCTCAATTGGAAGCTATCAGAACCATTGCACATGTCGATTCCGCGCCTCTAAGAAGACATTACACTCGTACTTCTATCTTGTTCGATCCTAAAGAAGCTGCTGATATTAGTATTGAATCCATCTTCACTATCGCTCTTTAAGGTAACTTCACTTTTCAATGTTCTTTAGCTATTTTTCATAAGCTTACTCGAATGAATTTCAGCTGTTGTATTGAGTTGATTTTTTAGTTCTGTTACAGGGTTTGGAGGTTCTTATTAGCAACGATGAACGATTTAGGAATTATAAGAATGATTTGTTCAGCCACACAAGTAAAGAGTTGGATAGAACAAAATAATCCACTTAATGTCTTTGATTCATTTGCTTTACATCAATAGCATAATTCCAATAAATGACTTTGATTTCAAAATATGCTTTATGCATTGGATTAAAATTACCATTTTTGAATGAACATTTTATTTGCAAATAAGTACTCATCTTTCAAGGAAGTTCAAACAGTCGAGAAACTTGATCAATGATCCTATCAGGGGCACGTTATTTCAAGATCCTGTTGTTCAAGATTCATGCTGGGGCAAGTGTTCCCAACATTCATTTCAAGAACTGAAGCCACAATCAGTCAATCAGGGGCAGTCTTCTTCAGCAATCCCCAAGCAGCTTATCAGTCCTTCTCAAAAGGATCATCGGTGTGACAAAACCGTGTTTAAGGATAATAGAGTTGGCAATGTTCTTGTGTTTAGGAATCAGAGTTATAATCTTCCCTCACAAAAGAGTTTACCTTAGTTGTTGTATACAATTGCATTGCATTAATCATTCATATATCATGATAAAAAAATCAATATCATGCATCGAAACAAGATTCATACCCATTTGCATTCTTTTAAGGTTCCGTTGTTATTAACATCCTACCTTGAGATCAAAGCACAACTTACTTGGAACCTACCAAAGCAGTTGTTTGTCTTTCTGTTTCTTCTTTGTCCCATGCAACTCTCGGATGTATAATTGTTTCTCTTCATCCAATGCTACTCTTGAATGTCTTTTTGTTTCTCTCTGTCCAATGCTATTCTTGGATTTATATTTGTTTCTCTTCGTCCAAAGCTATTCTTGGACATATTGTTTCTCACCTTTTATCCAAAGCTACAATTGGATATCTGATAAGTGCCAAAATGTTGTTATTTTGAGTATATAATTGTGGCACTTATCGATTCTATTCATTCTGTTTTTGTAATAAAATCCCCACTTTTGTGTATATATTCACATTATTTAGTTTTCATATACTTTTATACCATTTGATAGTTTTTCCTTTGTTTTTATAGGTATTCATGCTTATTGGAGCCTTGAGGAATAAAGTGTCAAAGGCACGACTTCGATTTCGCAGTTTTGGTGCAAGCCCGCTTAGCCACCATCAAGCGGACTTCCATAGGCTCAAAATAAGGATGACCAAAATCATCATTTTGGTTTCCATTCATTCATTATTATATAGAGCATTGAATAAGCTTTCTAACGCTTCGAACCGGGCGCAATTCGGAGTTACGGTTCTCAACTTATGGCGAAAACAAGATTTCACTTTTGCTGTCAGCCGCTAAGCGGGAGTACCTCCGCTGAGCGACCATGACAGATATCAACTCGTTAAAAGGGGCCAAAAACACAATTTTTAGGTTATGTTTTGGGGTAATTGTTCCCAAATCATCAAACTTTCATTCTTAGGGTAGATTAGCTTAGAAAACAACTTCGGAGGTTGCATACGGATGATCGGGGGTGGATTGGGCGTCGAACGGAGCTGACAAACCGGGAGATTTTCGGTTCATTTCTCTTCTTCTTTGTGTATTTCTCTTTGGTTGGGTTTTGTTTGTATATTTACTTGAATCTTATGTATATTTACCGATTATAATGTTATGTTTAACTTGCTTTACAAATCTGTGTTGATGTTGTTCTGGATTTTTGCTCTATGCTGGGGATTTGGGTTGCTTTAGAGATAAACTTCTTGAATCCTTATCTAGGATAATTATCTGTTAGTTTCTGAACTCTAGAGATAGATTTAGAGCTAGCATTCACTGTGGGTATCTGTACTTAATGCTTTCGTGTTTGAGCGGCGCGCGAGAGATCGCCGACGCGAGAATACGGATGTTTTCGCGACTTCGCGTTAGAGATAACCTTAGTTGTGAGATGATCTCGTTTGTGCTCCAGAGATGGACACTTATGTGAGAGATACGTGATGACATAGATGAGTATCGTAGGTTGAGTATAACGGGTTGGTAAGTGTATGTTTGTGAAGAGTGAATATATTTACATTCCTGATAAGTTATTTCTCTTCTAAGAATGTGTTTATTCTTTTCCTGTCTATATCTTTGTTTACTTTTTGCTCATTCAAATCTAAAGCTCGAAACCATAGAAACTGTTGAATGGCATCTCTCCATCTCTGTGGACGATAAATCCCGGATCAATATTTCCAAATCTTGTTTGTTGCTTGCCCTATACTGCATCCAACAAAATGGCGCCGTTGCCGGGGATGGTTGTGATTGCATCGCAATAGTTTTCGTGGTTTTGAGCTTTGTATATATCGTATATATTGTATAGTTTCACTTGTATATATACTTACTTGTACATGCTTACTTGTTTATGTTCACCATATAGTTTTACTTGTATATGTCACATACAAGTATACTTTTGTTGGTGAATGTTGGTGAAACATGTTGATCTCGGATGATCTCTTTAATAACAAATCTTCACTTTTCAACTTGTGAATCCAACATTCACCAACTTTACCTTTTTGTATGATAATAGTTGTTTGTGTTTCATACTTGTGCATATGTGTTTGTTTATGTATATGGTTGTATATTTTTGTTTTTATGTTCGTTTAATTGTTTTATATATTTGTACCCGTAACGTTTGTTGAGTGTTTGGTTAGGACACTTTCTTTAGGCTTGTGCGGTGAGATGTCACCATGGCATGACGAGAGGAGGCTACTTTCCAAACACCGAAACAATAAAGGCGTCGAGCTAACGACGTAAAACAAGCGCTTGTTGGGAGGCACCCCAACGGTTGTAAATTTTGTTTATTTTTATGTTTAAGAGGAATTTAGGTGAAGTGGAAGAAAATTTGAACAGCTGGTGCAGTTCTGATTTTTCTGGTTTTTCTGTCATCCGCTAAGCGAGCCTAGCTCCGCTAAGCGATGACAGTAAAATTCTGTTTTTCTGCTCTGTACCAGTGGGGTTCCCATTCCACCTGGTTCACTCCTTTTCCCACTTTCACCAAGGCTACTTAGTAGTAGATACTAGTTTTATTTTTCTAATTCTTTTGTTGGTTGTTTGTATTCAAATTTTGTTCGGTAATTCGAAGATTTTTGAGGTGATTTTCCAAAGCTTGAGTGTTTCAACTTGCGGATGTATGGTAGGATATTGTTTTTGAAGTGTATCATTCAAGGTATTCATTTATCGCTTTCTATAGCATAACATGTTTAGGAAACTTTTCATTTGTACAATTACCAGACCATTCATTCTTTTGCATTACTTGCTTATTGATTGAATCACTTTAGTTCTCAAACCATAAATGTGAGGAAGCTTTCCATTGTTTACATAAGCTGGAGGCCACAATCTTTGTTTTAACTAGATTTTATTATGCTTAATCTTTTATTTATGTTGATTTTATGAAAGCATGAAAAGGATCAAGGCATTTTGTTTCATTTTGAGCACAACCACCATAACCAAATAGTCAATTCACCTTGTGAGTGTGTGATCATTTGTTAACCCTTTTGAGCCTTTTTGTCAATGTCCATGTTGTATTTGCTAAATGCTTATCTTTGAGTGTTTAGTTCTCATTTTTGCATGGATGATTGATTCTTTGTTTTCTTGAACCCTCAACCATGATTTTTGATATGAATTTTTACCTTGCCTTAGAAAGTAGGGAGTATTCACATGATGATGTGGTTGAATTCAAGTTGGGGAGAAAATGATTGTGCACTTATTTGGTTGTTGTTATGAGGTTGAAAAGAAAAGAAAAAAATGTGAAAAGAAAAGAAAAGAAAAAAAAAATGTGAAAAAGTTTTGAAAAACAAAAAGAAAAGAGAAGCGAATAACTGTGCTAATAAGTATTGTGATTGGTTTGAGAAACTTGTGGTTATGGAAGAAGTTTAATCGAGATTTTGTTGCTTAGGACTTTGGTGGATTGATCACTCCCTTAGGTTTAGGCAAGTTTTTGTTTCGATTAGCCTTAGGACTTATCCTTTGTTTGTTAACCAAGCCACATTACAACCTTGAAAAGCCCTTGTGATCTTGCTTTTGTATCTTCAATGTGATTTTTAGATGAATGCATAATTTAATCTTTTGTTTGCAAGATTGTTGGATGAGTGTTAAAAGTCCTTCACCTTTGTGTGTTCTTTATCCATTGATGAATTTTTGCTAGGTGTGATTCATGATGTGAGCATGTATTGTGTTAGAATGTTTTGTATGCTTTTTGTACTTAGGATTCGTTTCATTTACATGTTGTCGTTGTAGTATAGTGGTAAGTATTTACTTTGTTTATACGTTTTTGTATTGAGCCATACATTTGTTTTTGGTTTTCAAAACTTGTTGATTCACAATTCTTTGGTTTATTACTTTTGATTCTTTGATTTATTTGACATTGTTTGAGGACAAACAAAGTTTTAAGTTGGGGAGAGTTTGATAAGTGCCAAAATGTTGTTATTTTGAGTATATAATTGTGGCACTTATCGATTCTATTCATTCTGTTTTTGTAATAAAATCCCCACTTTTGTGTATATATTCACATTATTTAGTTTTCATATACTTTTATACCATTTGATAGTTTTTCCTTTGTTTTTATAGGTATTCATGCTTATTGGAGCCTTGAGGAATAAAGTGTCAAAGGCACGACTTCGATTTCGCAGTTTTGGTGCAAGCCCGCTTAGCCACCATCAAGCGGACTTCCATAGGCTCAAAATAAGGATGACCAAAATCATCATTTTGGTTTCCATTCATTCATTATTATATAGAGCATTGAATAAGCTTTCTAACGCTTCGAACCGGGCGCAATTCGGAGTTACGGTTCTCAACTTATGGCGAAAACAAGATTTCACTTTTGCTGTCAGCCGCTAAGCGGGAGTACCTCCGCTGAGCGACCATGACAGATATCAACTCGTTAAAAGGGGCCAAAAACACAATTTTTAGGTTATGTTTTGGGGTAATTGTTCCCAAATCATCAAACTTTCATTCTTAGGGTAGATTAGCTTAGAAAACAACTTCGGAGGTTGCATACGGATGATCGGGGGTGGATTGGGCGTCGAACGGAGCTGACAAACCGGGAGATTTTCGGTTCATTTCTCTTCTTCTTTGTGTATTTCTCTTTGGTTGGGTTTTGTTTGTATATTTACTTGAATCTTATGTATATTTACCGATTATAATGTTATGTTTAACTTGCTTTACAAATCTGTGTTGATGTTGTTCTGGATTTTTGCTCTATGCTGGGGATTTGGGTTGCTTTAGAGATAAACTTCTTGAATCCTTATCTAGGATAATTATCTGTTAGTTTCTGAACTCTAGAGATAGATTTAGAGCTAGCATTCACTGTGGGTATCTGTACTTAATGCTTTCGTGTTTGAGCGGCGCGCGAGAGATCGCCGATGCGAGAATACGGATGTTTTCGCGACTTCGCGTTAGAGATAACCTTAGTTGTGAGATGATCTCGTTTGTGCTCCAGAGATGGACACTTATGTGAGAGATACGTGATGACATAGATGAGTATCGTAGGTTGAATATAACGGGTTGGTAAGTGTATGTTTGTGAAGAGTGAATATATTTACATTCCTGATAAGTTATTTCTCTTCTAAGAATGTGTTTATTCTTTTACTGTCTATATCTTTGTTTACTTTTTGCTCATTCAAACCCAAGCTCGAAACCATAGAAACTGTTGAATGGCATCTCTCCATCTCTGTGGACGATAAATCCCGGATCAATATTTCCAAATCTTGTTTGTTGCTTGCCCTATACTGCATCCAACAATATCACAATCCTTAGCAAAGTGTTATTCAAAGTTACTGTTGAATGGTCTTTATATCTTTGGGAATACCATCCTTTTTTTATCCAAAGCCACTATTGGATGTTCTAGAGTTTGTTTTTCCTTCCCATCCAATGCCACTATTGGATGGCTGCTCGTATTTTCCAAAATTGGTATCCATCTCATCTATTGCTCCTCGGGATGACTCTGATACATGTCTAGGTTCAGGTTTCCTTTTTGCGTTCAAAGCCACTGTTGAATCTCTTTGGTTTACATCTTATCCAAAGCTATTGTTGGATTGTCCCCGGTGTTTTTCTGAGTTTGGATTCCTTTCGGTCAATGCTACCCTTGGACGTCTCTGCCATATCTCTGAGTTTGTAGGTCTCCTCTTGCATTCAAAGCCACTTTTGAGTTGTTAGTTTCCTACCATCCGAAGCTACTATTGGATGTCTCTACTGTTTCCTCAGAGTTTGGATCTTTTTCAGATTCATTCAAAGCCACTCTTGAATGTCTTTGATGTTTGGTGTCGTCTAATGCCACTCTTAGACGTTCCTACCCAAAGTTTTTATTTAAGATTAATTCAAATCCACTCTTGAATGTCTCTAATGATTTCCATCTGCTAAAACTACTCTTAGACGTTCCTACTATCTTTTTACCCAGAGTTTTATCCCTCTTTTCCAAGTCTCTTCAGCATTAGTTTGTCTCTTGTGGCACCATATCCCCCTACAGAGTTTCGAGTCTGTCTCATATCATATTGCATAAAACAAAAATCCATGCATTGCATTTCACCTGCATAAGGACAAAAATTCGGGTCCTTCTATATTTAATTACCTCCCTCCATTGATACCATGAAGACTAAAGTCATTCATGCTATTTGGCTCGGGATAATTAAATAGGGGCATTTGTCGTACCCCGGTTTTTGCCCCAGTCATTTTTCAACTATTTCACAATCCATTTGCAATCCTTTGCATTGACTGTGTCTGGGTTATTAGTTGACTGTTTGTGAAGTCCATTGGCCCAGTCGTTTTGCTAATCTCGTCGCATCTAAGCTGTGATTGATTTTTGCACCTTGTATATCTAATTTCCTTGCATCATGTGTTAATTGAATTAATAGTTAATTTTATTATTATCAAAATTAATATTTCCTTTAATAATTAAATTTACTATTAATTTATTTAGCATTGTAAATAATATTTAATTTCTTCTTATCTTTTAATTAAAGATGCATTCAAAATAAGTATTTTAATTAAATTTACATTATATTAAATATTTGTATTTTTTAATAATATATATATATATATATATATATATATATATATATATATATATATATATATATATATATATATTCAATTTTATTACTTTTTTATTTATATGGTTATATATAAAAAAAATTTGCAAATAAAAAGGGTTTGTTTCTTTGGGCCCAATTCCTTTTTATTAGAGTCCATTTACTTTTTTACATTAAACAAAATAGTAAAAAACAAAAAAAAAAACAAAAAAGTAACACAGGATTTGTCTTCATCTTGCTGCTCCACCATCCAAGCATCTCTGCACAAAACCTGTCCAACTGCTATCTCTTGCTGCTCTGCACATTACTCCAAATCATTCACCAAAATGAGCACACAAACCTGCATCAGTGAAAGCACGAAAAAGACTTACCAAATAAGTTCAAATCAGTTTCAATTTTCCCTTCGGTCCCTCAAAACCTCACTCAATCTCACTCAGCGATACACACCCCATACGAATCTGAGTCACACACAAAACAACAAATACAGCACAACCTGCAAAGAAACTCTCAACTTTCACCTCAACGTTCAACCACAACTCACCCTCAACAGCAATAATCGAACCTACAGCCTCACCAACAAACACACGAAACTTCACCTCCCTGAAACACATCGCACCACACCACTCTACAGTAGTCACACACGAATTGCACACAAAACGCATAGAAATCCACAAGGGAGAAGGACGACGAAGAAGAAAAGAGTCAAGGGCGCTTACCTGAAGGTGTTGAATCCGCTCCATCGAGGGTATCTCCGACGTAACCTCATCTCTATTTTTGTAACTTGCTTTCCGTTTTGCCCGATAATTATTGTAATATGTAATCTGAATCAATATTGAAAGATCGGGGATTTAGGGTTTTTGCAGGATAAGGGTTTTATTTCTTGTTGCTTGCATTCGTTGATTGAACATCGTGAGAGAAAGCAAGATGAATGAGTGAAGCCGTGAGAACAGAGAGTGATGAGCGGCGAGAGCATTTCGTTGTCGTTGTTGTTCGATCACGTACTAACAGAGAGCATTTCGTTGTTGCTCGGGAGGAGGCTAAAGAGTCGACAAATCTTCATATCTTCATTGGTTTCGGTTGTACCTTATTGCCTTAATCAATCTTGTCCAGATACCATGTTGTGACCGAATTTTTTATCCTATTTTCTTCTTGTTATGCTATGTCTCTACTTTTAACTTGGTTATACTTTTATTCTTTGTTCTGTTTGAATTTTTCTAGTCCCAAAATGTTGAAATACTTCCAATAAAGGCCTTGGAGGTTTTGAAGGAACTAAGGTTGTCTACCTCAAACTGTTCAACTTGTTGATGATACCTGTGGTTTGGCTGTTTCCATTTACATATTAATCATTTATATACATGATTTATAAAATCCTTTTTTTTTTCCAGGGATTTGCCAGTGGTTTTATTAAAATTGTCTAAGGAGTTCAACATTGAAAAGTTTCTTGTTTTATTGGACTCCCTAATTGACTGCAGGTGAGAATTCTATGACTTTCTTTCTGGCGGTCTATGCATACTATACTACCAAAAACTTTTTTGTGCTGATTATTATTCATTCGCAGTTCTAAAGATGAATACTGCTAGCAGGCTTTGCTGTCCTTGATAGAAAAGGTCCCCATAAATGATTCTGTTCATCACGTGGTCACCAAAATCCTATCAACTTGTGTGAAACTACCCCAAAAAGTTGACTACTCAATATCTTTGATGTCAGGTATGTATTATGATTCTGAATTAAGATTTCAGAGAATTCTAGAACGTGAGAAAATTTAATATGAATGGAAATTAATTTTTGTATTCTATCACCAATAGTTGTAACTGCTGTAACTAACCTCTAAATTAGTTTTTACAACTGTACCCGGCTCAGCTCTAATAGTTGCAGTCTAGTCAATTATTCAGTTATGATATGATGCCTAGCTTATTGTCCTCACAACTTTGTTGTTTTTTAAATGTCAATTAGTTGGATGGGCAAAAAAGATTCTGATAATTGTTAATACAAAGTATCCGTCTGAACTCCGTGGAGCAGTTAATCATTTCCTTCAGGTATGCTGAAATTTTTTTATGCTTCTCTTTGTGAGCAATTATACGAAAGTCTAAATGGTCTGAACTCAGCTTGTTCAACTTCAACAGAATAACAAATCACATTCAAAGAAAGACGATTCACTGTATAAGATTTTATGCAAGATGTTGGATGGTAATCTGGATTCACCATCTGATATCTCAGAGTCTAAAGTTTGGTTTGCCTTGTATCATCCAAAGGTAGTACCACCCATTAACTTTCTATTGAATTTCAGTGTCTATAATCATGAAGTGTGAATGGTCATCAATTTTCTGTTAGTATTTATGAGCTTCATTCTTATTTGATATGGTATAGGCTGATGTTAGACGAACTACACTGTGTGATAATCATGTTGCCTCCGAGTCGTGTTTTCTTTCTTTTTCAAGAAATGCACAAACCCTAAAAACATGTTGCCTTTGAATTGTGTGTTTTCTCTCTCAATGAATTCCATTTCGTTTCTCATAGTTCTTGTAATACCCTACCAATATGCGTCTAGAATCATATCAGTAAAATATTAATAACTGGTACTGAGTACAAACAAAAGCTAGGAATAATGATATAAATTGCATACATTTATAAATCATCTCGAAGATGGATACAACGAATATGTCTACACAGTAATAATAATATACGGCGGAAGAAAAGATTAGGCACGGTCTTCACGACATCCGAAACCATGGAATCAACTCCGAATCGCATCACACGATTCGAATCCTCAATAATATGGACCGTAGGGAAACATGGATTCTCATCGAATTGCATCGCACAATTCAACTCATCAAACCCATGGAATCAACTCCGAATCGCATCACACGATTCGAATCCTCAATAATATGGACCGTAGGGAAACATGGATTCTCATCGAATTGCATCGCACAATTCAACTCATCAAACCCATGGAATCAACTCCGAATCGCATCACACGATTCGAATCCTCAATAATGAGAACGATAAGGGGAAGGTATTGGTTCGCATCCCCGGGAGTTCATCCCCGAAGAATACTCCTGAACTACAGAGCACCAATCAATCCTGAGCGTCACACCCGAGAAGGACCTTCATATATGGCCTGGGAGCATCCTTGGACATCGCATCACAAGGACAACCACATATAAGTAACAAGCATCGCACCGGTTACTACCCTCATGCCCATTATGTAACCCTTCGCCATGGCACAGCCTTGTTACTTGACCTCCGTTAATCCTTCATAATATACATTCTAAGGATTACCTCGCCATTATGGTTATTGAGTAAACATCCTCTTAACACTTATGTTAATTGTATAACCTTTCATCTCTTGGTCCATATAACTCAATCTGTCATTACATGACTTAATTATCTTTAATTAATCATGTATTATACTTAGGTTAGTTTATATAAACCCAAGAGTCAATCATACATGTAACATACTAATATTTCACCAAGTTTTACTTTATTAAACAAGATACAAAATATACATTTGGATTATAGTAATATTTAGAAGTATGATAGAGTTATGGAAGCTTAGGCATCTCATAGCCCTTTCTGTTAGCTTTCCAACGATATAAAATTTGCGTCAATCGGATATACGATGCAAAAGTTATGAATTTATGAAGTTTCGAAAAAGCTGCCCAAACAGTGATGTAACGGGTTACATGAATCATGTAACCGGTTACATGGCCCAAAAACTGCGTTTTCCCCCCTTTTTCACACATGTAACCGGTTACATCAACCATGTAACCGGTTACATCGCTGACAGACCCAAAAATTCTGCATTTTAGGAGTTCTAAACCAGACCCAAACCCCTCTAATTGATTCCCAGCATCATAATTTAATCCCAAACGAATTTACAACATGCAATAGTGATCTAATGTACATATTACATACATAAAACACAATCTCATCATTAAATCAAACATGCATCAAGTTAGCTCACACTAAAACCCTTAACATACAAATTCTTCCCCAAATTCTACCCAAGGTTTCTAATCTAATGGAACTCACCTTGAATAGGGAAGAGATTCTGAATTCCAAGCTTAGAAGGAGATGACGATGAAGACCAATTCTGACTTGGGAGATGAAGGAGAAGATGATGCACTTGATCATGGTTCTTTCTCCAAAATCACCTAACTCCTCGTACATGCATCCATGGAGAAATAATTTGATGCCTCTTCTTCCTTTCCCTTCCTTTCACGTTTTCTCTCTATCTTTCCCCCAAAATTCTGATTTTGCTAAGGCAAGAATGAGTCATTTCCACCAAACTAGTCTTTAAGTTCCTATTTAAGTAGTGGATTGACCACACTACCCTTCAACCATGACATAATTACCAAGGTGCCATCTAGTTCAATTCTAACCAATCCTTAGAATTTTTAACAACTTCTCTTAATAACTATTAACTATCCATAGGTCTCATGCTTAGAGAAATAAGGTTGTTACAGTTCTTTCGCTAGTCTTTTCTGTTATCGAAGCTTTTAATCACTATATTTTGGTTCAAACATGGAGTCCCACTTCTTGTCGAGATTTGGCTTGCATTATTCCCCCAGTGGAGAATCATTTTCATCTACACGGATTATGGCCGAAGGAACTCCATGACCCTTCTCAACCTCCATATCGTGGACCGGGAAACATCGATGGTCAACTTTCCAAGGGGCTCACGGCAATGAGGTAATACTTTTATTTTTGTTTTATGCTACACCATACTACTCCCGTGCATATATAATATTGATCTTCAGTGTTACCATTCTGTTTCAGTCTTAATCGTTCTCGCAAGTATGAACTTATTGCTTTGCTGAATATTTAATTGATTGCTTTGATTTATAAATTGAATTGTTGAATTGATGATGAAGATTCTTGAACAAAATTATGCACGTAAGGTGTTTGTTTTAATTCTTGACATCGTTTTCTTTCTTATGACATAGAGTTTTTTTTTGACGGAAAGCTAACTTCTATGACTTACAGTATTATGTGATAGTGGATTCTGGATATTGTGAACGTAATAAATAGATCCTGTGTCATTTAGCTTGTGTTCAATTGTTGATTCCATATCCGGATTGATTTGCTTTACTTAATTTCCACATGTCGAGACTTTGTTGCTTGTGTTGCTAATTGTTGAAAAAATTAAACAAGTTGAGATGATGTTCATGAGATTGATTCTTTTTTTTTTCTTCTTTTTCTTTTCACGATACTTGAATCTAGTTGGTGATAATTGTTAATCATGTAGAGTTGTTGTTGGTGTGAGTCATGGGAGATTCGTCCGCGAGAATTCATGTTGATGATAATGTTTGATGAGAACTAGTTGTTGGCTTGGGATTCTTTTTATGATTAATTGATGATATGGACTTTGATTAATTGAATGTTGCTGAATTTGGATTAGTAATACACGCTGTTCATTTTCCTTATGAATTGTATGGAGATAACATGCTTTGACAGGATTGTTGAATTCTATTTGGTTGAGTATATCACATGTTGAGAGACTTTGTGGATACTTAGCTTATTGAAACATGAATTGATGAAGACATGTTCTCCTCTTGTGGTGTGATTGGTTGGTTATCTTTGTGCATGCTCTTACTGCATTTCGTTGTGATACACTTGCCGCACCGTGTGAAGTTTTGTCACTAAACGCTAGTTTAAGATGGAAGCATGCTTTGTTGTGTTTATGACAATAATAATTGTTGTTTGTGTTGAGTAATGATGGAGTGGATTTTGTTGATGACATTATTGTTGTGAAGAAACATACTTGCTGTGCTAATGCTGGAAAATTTGATGATGTTTTGGTGGAGTTTTGATGATATTTTGGTGTTATTTTGATGATATTTTGTAGCTGGAAATTCAATGATGTTTTGGTGATTGTTTTGGTACTCTAAAGGTGCATAAAATGGTATTAACATGCGTGCATGATTGCTGAAAATTTTGAGTGATAATTGTTGGTGCTTGACATAAAAATGGATGAAAATGGTGGATTAAAAAGGATAGTAATGCTGAATTTTTGCTTGAGGACTTGTTTTGATGTTCATTAGTTGAATAATGGTGACAATGGCTTTGTTCTTAATTGTTGGTTGATTACATGAGTTGGAAACATGATTGTTGAGCTTTAATTGGTAGTATAATCTATTTTTTGTTGCCATGAGCTTGTGTTGTTGTGAAAATTGACAAATATTGGAAAGAGCTTTGCTATCATTTGTTACATTTTCAAATTTGGTGCTATTTCTTACTTGATGGATTGTCATCAAAGTATATGCTAACAGCAACACTAGAAGTCAAGTAAAGGTTAATAAATAAATTTAAAACCAAATTAAGTGCTCCCTCATCATATCTCTTATTAGAAGAGAGCCAAAATTTTGTTGATTCTTCTACGTATAATACTACTGTCTTGAAACCAAAGAACAACACTAACGTAACATATATTCTCAACTTTGTTGTTTAGGAAAGAAAACCTAATAGAGTATCGGCAACAAAAAACCAGAAAGTTTGGAATCATTATATATATGCTCAAAATTCTCCTATATATCTCTATCTTCAAATGTGAATGAGGCAACGACTGCACCACCTCATAGCAGCCTCATAGCAACGGTAGTGGTGCATGGTTAGCATATAACTGCGGCGTCCGACCATCCAGCAATGTTTACATAACATTAGCCTCCAATCAAACCCAACTTCTAGGAAGGACGTTTGTCTCTACCAACTGGGGACTGCTTGGGTCACCTACTCTACAAACAAAGCATCTGGAGAAAATCAGAGTATTGGAAATATAACTGTCCCCTGAAACTAAAGTTACTATTACTACATTATATGTGACATGAACAAAAATGATTTAAAATTAAGGTTTTGGTTTAAAAATAATGGTTTGAAAATAATAACGGTGGGTGGTTTGACTAGTCGTGTGTGGTAGATTGTACACAATGTAATTTGTGTTTTTCTTAAAACACAATATGCCCAGTTTGAAATAGTCTTTTATGGGGATTAACATTGATTCATAGAATAACATATATCACTCACACAATATTCAGAAGAATATCCACCGAGCATCCTTAATATAAATCCAATGTTGGAGAGAGTGACTCTATAATTTCTGGCGCAGATGTGAGAGCCTTCCCAATAATGCTCATATTAGGCCTAGACCAAATATTAGAGTACAGCGTTAAATGGTCAGTCCAACTATGAAATTATAAAATAAAATAAAATGGAATTAGTGATATAGTAACATTCAAATTCAATTTCATTTTGTTGTAATTTTGCCACACACAACATTAAGACAATGAATATCATTGTTACTAAACGACGAAGTGTTTTAATGCTGGATGTTTTAGGAAGATGATTGACTGGTTGAGAAGACTTGACGTTGGATTTTATAGTTGGACTCTTGACAGCTGCTCGAGGTGTCTTAATGTTGCATTTTGATGGACAATATTTGACTGCTCGAAGAGCCTTGATGTAGGACCTTATAGCAAGACTTTTTACTTCTAGAGGTGTCTTAATGTTGGAGTTTGTAGTACGATGTTTCACTCGTCGAGGAGCCTTAAGTTTGTTTGAATTAGTAGCACGACTCGGTGGTGATGGTGGGTTTACATACGTGACATATTGAAACTCAATTGGACAATTACCCCTGTGGGGACAGTCTATAAAGTGATAAAAATCACGTAAAATATTTCACGTTATAGACTGTTCCCACAGGGTCAATTGTCCATTTAAGTTTCAATATGTCTAGTATGTAAACCCACCACCAGCGAGTCGTGCTTTTGATTCAAACAAACTTAAGGCTCCTCGACGAGTGAAACATCGTACTACAAACTCCAACATTAAGACACCTCTAGAAGTAAAAAGTCTCGCTATAAGGTCCAACATCAAGGCTCTTCGAGTCAAATGTTGTCCATCAAAATGCAACATTACGAAACCTCGAGTAGCTGTCAAGAGTCCAACTATAAAATCCAACGTAAGTCTCCTCAACCAGTCAAACATCTTCCTAAAAAATCCAGCATTATGGCACCTCGTCGTTTAGTGACAATGATATTCATTGTCTTAATGCCATGTGTGGCAAAATTGCAACAAAATGAAATTTTATTTGAAGTTTAGTATATCACTCAAGCCATTTTATATTTTCATAGTTGGTCTGGCCCTTTAACGATGTACTCTAATATTTGCAGTTGTAGCAGCATTATGTGTGCAGGGTGAAGCCGATTTTAGGCCTAATATAAGCATTCTTGTGAAGGCTTCCACACCTGCGTCAGAAATTATAGAGGCACTCTCCAACATTAGATTTATATTAGGGTTGCTCTGTGGATATTCTTCTAGATATTCGTATGATATATGTTAGTATATGAATCAATGCTAATCCCTTTAAAAATTTATTTCAAACTGTGTATATTGTGTTTTAAGAAGAACACAAATTGCATTGCGTACAATCTAACCACACGTGACTAGTCAAACTATCAACTTGTATTATTTTCAAACCAAAACCTTTGTTTTAAATCATTTTTGTTCATGTCACATATAATGTAGTAATAGTAACTTTAGTTTCGGGGGACAGTTATATTTCCAATACTCTCATTTTCTCCGGATGCTTTGTTTGCAGAGTAGGTGACCCAAGCAGTCCCCAGTTGGTAGAGACAACCGTCCTTCCTATAAGTTGGGTTTGATTGGAGGCTGATGTTATGTTGACATTGCTGGATGGTCGGACGTTGCAGTTGTATGCTAATCATGTACCACTATCGCTACTATGAGTTGTTGCCTCATTCACATTTGAAGATAGAGATATATAGGAGAATTTTGAGCATATATATAATAATTTCAAACTTTTTGGTTTTTTGTTGCTGATACTCTATTAGGTTTTCTTTCCTGAACAACAAAGTTGAGAATATATACGTTACGTTAGTGTTGTTCTTTGGTTTCAAGACAGTAGTATTATACTTAGAAGAATCAACAAAACTTCGGCTCTCTTCTAATAACAGATATGATGGAGGAGCACTTAAGAATTTGGTTTTGAATTTATTTCTTAACCTTTACTTGCCTTCTGGTGTTGCTTTTAGCAAATATATGTTTGGATCTTGATATCATGATTTTCACTGTGTTCTGATTTCTATAATGAAATGTAAAAAACATACCTGGATCCATGTCGGTGTTTCTGGAATTTTACAATTAATAACTTCACGATTGTATATGCAAAATTGTATTTTCTGTGATTTATGATAGTTTGCATATTGGTAACAGTAATTATTACGGAATAGTATGTTTTTTATGTTTGTATTTTGATTTTTCGATAGTTATTAATTGGTATTGATATGTATCATAATTAATTTTGATATGCATGTTGCCGTAATGAACAGTGGTTTGTAAGACTTGTTCATAATTGAAAGTGAATATGGATGGCCACTTATTGCATAATAATACCATGTCTCTGTATATTATACTCAGTCATTTCTGTATTGTGGCTTCATAAAAATGTTGAAAACTAAACATAAAAGTTCATCATAAATGCTAAAATCATAAACTGTGCATTGCATTGTATATTTCTAATATTGATATATGTTAAAGGGTAGGTACTCAAACGAGTTCTAACAAAAGGAGTGGGTAGAATTCTAAATAATTTAGATTTTTCTCCCACAGTTTTAATTACTTCAAGTGTTTGAGAAATTTGGCATATTTTAGAATCTTCTTAATTACTTCAATGAGTGAAATGTTCACTTCCACGTTTCTGAATGTATCTAATGCTTACTTGTCTCTATTTTCCTCATCTATTTTTTAGTCTTCATTGCTATTTGAGGGTGAGGAAGTGGTTTAGTGTTCTTGTTTACATCAATGGTTTCAGGTTTTGGTTCAGGTATATTTCTCGGGTGTTTCTTTAACATTTTTTTTCCGATCTAAAACTAGTGACACTTCAATTAGGATTATTCGAATTCACTATTGTTTGAGCATGTGATTGATTGAAAATTTTAGTTGTCCAATATTGGTCTAATTTTTGAATGGTGAAATGTGTTCTTTGTTAAAATTGTAAATTTTGAACAGCCATTTGGATGAATAGTTATTCACTAATCTAGTGTTGAGGACATGTAGACACTAGTTTTTGAATCACCCCAGTAGTCATTAAAAAATTCTCTATAAATCTTCCTAATGCCACATATCCCTTTTCTAATACAAGAAGCTCTTGAGGCAGGCAGGAAAAAATATATCTATGAATACTTTCTTCTAATCATTCCAGCTTGTAATATAATATGCCTGAAAGTAGTACAACTAATCTATCGCAGCACCTTGAAGATACTCTCAACTTGATATGGTCTTTCGTGACTCCCTCGGGTTTCAGTGGTGTAGATCATGCTACATAAAATTATTTCAAGTATTAATGAGGATTCTCTCCTGCAAAACCACTAAACTTTACCAACAAGTGTATCTTGCTAGATTTAAGCTCAAATAGTACAGTCAGGTAGGTTATTCTGAATACACAATGCTTGATAAGTGACATTAGGTATATCTAGCTCTATTGTAGATCTTTGAGGTTCATCCATATTATGATTAGTAAATTCAGTATTAGAATCAAATAAAATATGATTGAACAACAACACAATATTCCAACAGTGACCCTTTTACTCAAAGCAAAGTGGAAAATGAAAAAAAAAACGATTAAAATTAAATATAAAATAGCAACAAAAATTTCTAACAGTATCCTTATTACTAAAATCTAATTGGAAAATTAAAAAAATGTAAGTTTTTTTTTTTTTTTTGGATTTTTTCAAAAATACAACAAATTCAAAAGTCAATCAAAAGGAAGGAATTTGAAATTTTTAGAGTGAAAACATCTAAGGGAGTCATGTTCTTTGATTTATTTGTGATTCTATGGGAACATTTTGGTTCTTTGATTTATTTGTGATTCTATGGGAACATTTTGGAACAATCTGAATAATTGCTCAATGGTCACTTGCGTGATTATTTGGAATATTTACCTATATACTACAACCTTGTAAATCAATAAAATAAAACATGAATGCTAATAGGATTTTAAAATTGACATTATTGTTAGAGGATCCCCAATAATGACGTTAATTTGATTTATTGTCTCACACAAGTCTAAAAAGAACTAATAAAAATTGTAGTTTATAGAAGTGACACTTGAGTTGTATCGCATAAACTCCTAATTCAATTGACTAAATTTATAATGAATAAAGTTATAAAGTGGACTTTTCGAGTTTGCACGATTTTAAGAAAATTCGATAAAAATGTGTTTGAGTACAAATCTATTGATCTGCTAAATCGTCAACTCTGACCTATCAGTTCTATAATTCAATCTCTAATTTCAATTTTATTCACTACTACAAAAAAAATACATTTTATGACAAGGTAAATAATAGGCACGCCACATTTTAAATTTAAAAAAAATAAGTTACATACTCCCTCAGTTGAGCTGCCAACCTAGTAAAAAAGTATACAGGGAACACGTCTTTGAATTCAAACAACTGTATTTTAGCAACTTTTAATATTTTATATTTTTGTTTATGGCCTATTACCTCAGGTGAGCTGACAATCGAGGGAAAAAATATTAATGGAACACGCCTTCAAATTTTAGCAACTACATTTTAGCACCTTTTATTTTATTTATATTTTAATTTATGGCCTATTACTTTGGTTGAGCTATCAACCGAAGGGAAAAGTACTAGGGGACACACCTTCCAATACCAGCAACTACATTTTAGCAGGGTCGGTCCCGACTTTTTAGAGGCCCGGGACAAATAAATAAATGGGCCCATAATAAAAAACACGTGTATAATTCGCCTCCAAAATGAAGAAGAATCTCGGAGACAAGATAAAAAATATGAAGTCTTGATTATTTCGAACAATAAAAATAATTTCAATGTAGATAAGTAGCCGTATGCAAATCATTAAGAATTCAAAATCAAAATATAATTAACTGAATTAAGAATGAGAATCTTTAGATTGCTTTAAGTGTTCCATTTTCTATGTAACATCCACCCTCTCAAATAATTGCAATTGACGTTTTCTCTGAAAAATCAAATCATATGGCTAAAAAATGTAGGAGTAGGGGTAAACCATGTCCTGACCATAATAGGCAGGTTTACTTGATTGATAAATAATTTATGGTGAATTCTTATCAACCCAACTCAAAAAGTTGGGTAAGGTTACCTCCTTTGTAAAATGCTTTGAAAATAACAAACATTTATAGTATTTTAATATTTTAATAAATAATTAAATGTATTAAATGAGATGGAATCATGTGATTGGTTAAAG
The DNA here is from genome assembly GCF_029867415.1 of Vicia villosa. Classification (NCBI taxonomy): domain Eukaryota; kingdom Viridiplantae; phylum Streptophyta; class Magnoliopsida; order Fabales; family Fabaceae; genus Vicia; species Vicia villosa. The sequence goes on along the minus strand of NC_081181.1, from coordinate 50,335,802 downwards.
GTACACTACCCAACTTTTTGTGATGGGTAGAGAAGTTTTTCCCATAATTTATTTCTATGATAAAAAAATAATAAATCAAAGCATATGTGATGATAAATTTAATTTCATCATAAAAATCTATAATAAATTAGGTAATTATATGACAAACTTTTAAATATTTAATTATAATATGTAAATAATTTCTAAAATTTATATACTAAAATAAATTAAAATAAAATTATAATAGTTCCAATTAATAACCATTAAAAGTAAATTTTATAATAACCATTAAAAATAAATTTTGGATTTAAAATTTAATTATAAATGTTAATCGATTATAAACAAATTATTTTTATAATAAAATTAGAAATATTAATTAGTTAAAATGAGAGAGTTATGGCACTAAGTTAATTAAATATGCCAACTGTACTTATGTAGGTAGTAAAAAAAACAACCTGAACTTTAGAAAGTAAGCCCAAACCCGAGTTGAGAACACTTCACCCACCCAGCAATTGCAAATCCGCTAGGCCACAAGTAATGTGTTATGTTTTCCATTTCGCTAAAAGCTATATAATTTAATATTTCAGTGTTATTAATTTTTAACTACACCTCCCAAATTTTGAGGCCCCCATTTTGTTGAGGCCCTGGGCTGTGGGCCTGATTGCCCTGGCCCAGGGCCGGCCCTGCATTTTAGCAACTTTTAATTTTTTTTTTAATTTTTGTTTATGATCTATTACCTCGACTATGTTGAAAAAAGAAGGGAAAAGTATTGATCAACCCGCGTTTTGAATTTCAACAACTGCATTTTAACGCGTTTTATGTAACTTTATTTTTTATTTATGACCTATTTGTTGTACCCCACCGCTACACTATTACCTCATTTGATCTAGCAACCGAGTGGAAATATTTGTTAGCCATTAGTAAAATAACAACATTCAAGACATTGTTAACTCATCAATCCACATGAAATATTAGTGATCCGCGTGAAACTCTCACCAGCCAATCAAAACGTGAAAGCCACAACGATCCATGTTGGACGTAAAGTGATGAAATACAAACTTAAGATAATAAAAATAGTGATAATGAAAGCAATTGCATGAAGTACAACATCTTTCTCTCAGATGGATTGCAAAAGTAGGAAAATATTTCAAGGTTGGTTCCTTAATGCAATCTCTTCTCTTATAATTGCTTGTTAAAAATGTTTAATGTTAGTTTAAAAAGAAAGGATGTAACTTAGCAATGTTAGTTCTTGCTCTTGTGTCTAGTAAAATGTTTAATGTAGATGTTGTTGCTGGATTTAATGTTTAAAGATTCTATTGGTTTTGCTTATTTGTTGTTGTTGTTGTTGTTGAGATTTTATATTTAAATCTTCTATTGATTTTGTTGTTGTTGTTAGACAAATTTAATTTTTAACGATTTTATTGATTTTATTTTGTTACTGTCGATGTTGATAATAATGAGGAGGAAGAATCAAAACTCGTCAACAAATTTGATTCTTTGCATATCAAAAGAAAATAAAATAGGTTAAACCAAAAATTATGTAAATATGATATTTTACCTCGGGTGTTAATTCCAATTGAGGGGAAAAGTTTAAAAATTGTTTTTGCTGACAGGTCGAACCCATGACCAGTCACATTTTTCCCCTCGGTTGGGGATTCAACTGAGGGAAAAATGACACACTTTTAATAACACTCGTCGAACCCATGACCAGTCACATTTTTCCCCTCGGTTGGGGATTCAACTGAGGGAAAAATGACACACTTTTAATAACACTCTTATTTACTTGCCCACTAAAAACCGATGTAAACCCCATTTCCAATCGAGATAATAACACTTATTTTGTGTGAATTTGAATTCCTGTTACGGGATAAAGAATTATGGTTGACTGTGAACTAGAGTTAAATAATCAAGCATAGTAAAACTATAACCTATCGATTATGTCCTAAGGAATTGAATTCTATCGGACTAAATTCTATCGGCATTTGAATTAAACGTTCAAAACAAACAAAATCATATAGGATGGAATATCATTAATGAAATTAAATATATAACGTACAAACCTCGAGTTGTGACGAATTGGTGCAACAACGGATCGAAAGAAAATTTTAGCCGTCCATTTGAGGTTCTCTTCTTGAAAATTCCATGTTCTCAATTCTAAAAACTCTCCCCTTATTTTAAATCCTAAAGCGCGATTAAATATAACAAATGTTTGGACTTTAAGAACACCGGGTGCGAAAATATAAAATGGCCCAACATAAAACATAAAATAAACTTTACTTCAAAAGTCTAATACGAAAAACAGAACTATAGATTGATCCATACTCCAAATTAGGTTATGGAATTTACATTCAACTTGAGCTTTTTCTCCTAGCTTGTTCAAAATAACCATAAATCGAACTGAACCGCCGAACTAAATCGAATTGGAGTTAAAATAACCAAACTATTACTAATGGTTAGTGAACCATACATATATTTTATTAATGGTTCTAGAACAAAACCATTAAGCAATTAACAAATCTCAAATTAATTCCGAACCGAATCATTGTTACTTTAGTTTCTAAATGAAATTTATTTTTTTCGTACCCCAAACTTTAATGGTTCTAGAACTGATATTAATAGTTGCTCTAATAGAAGACCGTCATACCCCAAAATTTGCCCTACTTTCTTCTCAAGTATCTGACCTTAATCGTTTAAAATCATCGAGGGACTTGTATCTGACTTTTGTTTCTTAGTCATTTCATTATAATATTCATTCATCATTTCGTATTCATGCATAAGTCAATATCAAAGGACCATTTCATTAAGATTAAAATCAATTGCATTACATTCATTTTTTCTTTGAATTTGGATTTCAAGTAAGCCATAAACAATTGACTTACTAATAGTGTGTTTGGTTTAGCTTTTCAACATACAAACGCGCGTTTCAACATGACCCTACCGTGATTTTTGAGAAACTATAAAAGGCAGCTTCTGCGAAAACGTGGAAATCCACCGTGATTTCATAGAAGCCACCGCTAATCCAAACAGGCTATAAGAATTTGAATTTATTGTGAAGGTTAAGATGGTTTGCATTGTTACTTGAATTCAATTTTTTTTTTTTGCATAACTTAGATTGCATTCTCCTTTTAAGTTTTATTGGGATTGGGGCTAGTGATTAAATTGCTATTTAATTACTATTGCTAATTTAAATTGGATTTAAGAATCATTTAACATAATTAAAGAAATGAGGCATTTTTATTATATTATTTAAACATATTACAAAAAATAAAAAAAATAAAAAATAAGAATTAACAGCATCTTGATTTCTCATTTGACTAATTTTAAGTCCGCATGAGCATTACTATATATAAAACGAAAATTCATTTTTATCTCCCTGGCATCATCATCTTGCAAACATCCTCTTGCAAACATCCTCATATGACTCATACCTGCAAACCCTAGCAACCAAAACAGTCCAAAAAACTACAGCTGTTATCTGTCCAAAATCAGACCCTGCACATACAAACAAAATAAACAGTCTTGCTGCACCAAACTTTCCCGTAATGAATCAACCAAGACCTGCATAAAAAAAAAGTAGAAAATCATTACATCAAAATTGACCCAAGAAAGCTTTGCAAGCAAGGGTTCTATTTCAAATTTTCTCCCTCAAATGCTAGCTTGAACACTATATAAAGAAGTCATCCGACTATCAGAAGGGGGAGAAAACCTTACAAAACATCTGTTAAAAAAATCACTCTCAACTTCCCCCAAATTTCTTCAGAATTTTCAACCATCACAAACCCACCACACTCAACAGCAAACCACACCGCCCTAACCTCACCTTCAGCCATCAAATACCCTCCCTTAACTCCATAAAACTGTATACCTCAATGACCTTTCAACCAAAACGACAACAACACAGACGCTTTCCTCACAACAACAACAAACACCTCACAAAACTTTCACAACCTTCACACTCAAAACGCATCAGCTCACACGCCAAATCAACACAACAACTTTCACTGACCAGAAGCAGAATCACAGCGGATTCCAGAAGCAAGAGGAGACGGAAAGCAGAAGAAGACCGAGCAAGAACCACGTACTCGATTTCTTTTGTCGCTTTTGATTTCCCTTTGAATTTGATTGATGTACTCTCTAATCCTTGATCAATAGTGAAAATGGGGGCTGATATAGGGTTTCAATGAGGTTTAGGGTTCTTTCTGACTGAATCTTATTTGTTTGCTTGTGTGTTGTATCATGAATCGATCTAGAGAGATCAAGAGTGAATTGGGAGATTGATGAAGGCAGAGAGACCGTGAAAGGCACGTTTCGAGTGAGAGAATCGCGAGAGAGAAGCAGAGAAGAACGTGTTCAGGTACGATCAAAATTCAAACAATTTCTTTTCACCATTTGTGAAAATGTGGCAAATCTTTATACAAGAACTTCTTATGACATTTTATAGTTAAAAAATGAATATTTAAAAATGAACATAATAAATAGATCCTGTGTCATTTATCTTGTGTTCAATTGTTGATTCCATATCCGGATTGATTTGCTTTACGTAATGTCGACATGTCGAGACTTTGTTGCTTGTGTTGCTAATTGTTGAAAAAATTAAACAAGTTGAGATGATGTTCATGAGATTGATTCTTCTTTTTTTTTTTTCACTTTTCATGAGTTGTTGTTGGTGTGAGTCATGGGAGATTCGTCCGCGAGAACTCATGTTGATGATAATGTTTGATGAGAACTAGTTGTTGGCTTGGGATTCTTTTTATGATTAATTGATGATATGGACTTTGATTAATTGAATTTTGCTGAATTTGGATTAGTAATACACGCCGTTTATTTGGAGATAACATGCTTTGACAGGATTGTTGAATTCTATTTGATTGATTATATCACATGTTGAGATACTTTGTGGATGCTTGGCTTATTGAAACATGAATTGATGAAGACATGTTCTCCTCTTGTGGTGTGATTGGTTGGTTATCTTTGTGCATGCTCTTACTGCATTTCGTTATGATACACTTGCCGCACCGTGTGAAGTTTTGTCACTAAACGCTAATTTAAGATGGAAGCATGCTTTGTTGTGTTTATGACAATAATAATTGTTGTTTGTGTTGAGTAATGATGGAATGAATTTTGTTGATGACATTATTGTTGTGATGAAACATACTTGTTGTGCTAATGCTGGAAAATTTGATGATGTTTTGGTGGAGTTTTGATGATATTTTGGTGTTATTTTGATGATATTTTGTAGCTGGAAATTCAATGTTGTTTTGGTGATTATTTTGGTACTCTAAAGGTGCATAAAATGGTATTAACACGAGTGCATGATTGCTGAAAATTTTGAGTGATAATTGTTGGTGCTTGACATAAAAATGGATGAAAATGGTGGATTAAAAAGGATAGTAATGCTGAATTTTTGCTTGAGGACTTGTTTTGATGTTCATTAGTTGAATAATGGTGACAATGGCTTTATTCTTAATTGTTGGTTGATTACATGAGTTGGAAACATAATTGTTGAGCTTTAATTGGTAGTATAATCTATTTTTTGTTGCCATGAGCTTGTGTTGTTGTTGTGAAAATTGACAAAATATTTAAAAGAGCTTTGCTATCATTTGTTACATTTTCAAACTTGGTGCTATTTCTTACTTGATGGATTGTCATAAACATATACTTTGATGCATAATTTTATGGAAATTTGGTTGCTAGTGCTCACTTGAAAACTATATCATGAACCAATTTCAACTTGTGAATTTTTGTGTGTTCTTTGAATCGATTGTTGTGAAGCATGATCTTGAGTTTGAATGTGTTTCTTTGGCTTATTAGGGACTGTCATGGTATTGATATTATGCAGAATTTTTGTTAGTTCCATTTACACTACATTTCCATCTTCACAACTCATGAAAAGTATCCAATTTGTTGCTTTTTTTGACTTAGGTCTTGTTGATTTTGGTTGTTTGTTGATTCTCAGTGATAAAATATTGTTTCCTTGTGCTACTAATTGATATTGAGGTTCTGGAAATTTTCTGTGTTGCTTATTCATCGCGTCTTGCTCGGTTTTGACTTTTACGCGCGGAGTTTAGGCTTTACCAAATTGGCCATAACTTTTGATCTATGATGATTTTTTGAGCATGTGAATAATGTTTTCCATATATAATAATATTTCTGGAGCTGCTGAAAGTCAAGGTTGCTGGTTAGATTAGATTTATGCTACCTGGAGTCCCACTTTTCTCCATATTCTCAACTTTGTTGTTCAGGAAAGAAAACCAAATAAACAGAAAACCAAAAAGTTTGGGATCCTTTTATATATATATATATATATATATATATATATATATATATATATATATATATATACACTCAAAATTCTCCTTTATATCTCTATCTTCAAATGTGAATGAGGCAACAACTGCACCACCTCATAGCAGCGGTAGTGGTGGATGGTTAGCATACAACTGCGGCGTCCGACTTTAGCAATGTCAACATAACATCAGCCTCCAATCAAACTCAGCTTCTGGGAAGGACGATTGTCTCCACCAACTGGGGACTGCTTGGGCCACCTACTCTGCAAACAAAGCATCCAGTAGAAAATGAGAGTGGCAAAAATTGGAAATATAACTGTCCCACGAACTAAAGTTACTATTACTACATTATATGTGACATGAACAAAAATGATTTAAAACAAAGGTTTTGGTTGTTTGAAAATAATAACAGTGGGTTGTTTGACTAGTCATGTGTGGTTTGACTATACGCAATGCAATTTGTGGTCTCTTAAAACCCAATATCCACAGTTTGAAATAGAATTTTATGGGAATTAGCATTAATTCATAGACTAACATATATTAGACGAATAATATCCACCGAGCATCCCTAATATAAATCCAATGTTGGAAAGTGGCTCTATAGCTTCTGGCGCAGGTGTGGGAGCCTTCACAACAATGCTCATATTAGGCCTTAGATCAGCTTTACCCTGCATAGACAGTGCTGCTACAACTGCAAATATTAGAGTGCAGCGTTAAAGTGCCAGTGAAAATATAAAATAAAATGGATTAAGTAATATTCTAATCTTTAAATTCAATTTCATTTTGTTGCAATTTTGCCACACACAGCATTAAGACAATGAATATCAACGAGGTGCCTTAATATTGAATTTTTTTTGGAAAATGCTTGACTGGTTGAGGTTGGATTTTATAGTTGGACTCTTGACTGCTGTTCGAGGTGTCGTAATGTTGCGGACAATATTTGACTGCTCGAAGAGATGTTGGACCTTTTAGCAAGACTTTTTACTTCTAAAGGTGCTATTTTGTGATTTATTTGATTTTGTTATTCATATTTTTACTTCTATTATTTTTATTATATTACAAAGGTCAATGCTGCCCTACGGCCTAACTTGGTCAGGTACTGACCTTCATTTACCATGCATAATGATCATTTCTGTAATCATCAGTGGGTAAAGCATGGGTCGTGTGGCGAATGAGGAAGATCAGGGTATATACATAAAACATTGGCGTTGTTTAATGTCGTAAATCTCTTTGAAGTACTTTGGCAACATATGGATATTTCCATATTGACCAAGTACTTCAAATAGATTTACTGCATTAGACAACGTCAATAATTCATGTATGTACCTTGATCTTCCTCATTCGCCACACGACCCATGCTTTATCCAGTGATGATTCCAGAAATGATCGTTAAGCATGATAAATGAAGGCCAATACCTGACCATGTTAGCTTGTAGGGCAGCATTGACATTTGTAACATAATAAAAATAATATGAGTAAATATATGAATAACACAATCATCCAAATCACTAAAACATTAAGGCACCTTTAGAAGTAAAAAGTCTTGCTATAAGGTCCTACATCTCTTCGAATAAATATTGTCCATCAAAATGCAACATTACGGCACCTCGAGCAGCAGTCAAGAGTCCAACTATAAAATCCAACGTCAAGTCTCCTCAAGCATCTTCCTAAAAAATCCAGCATCTCGTCGTTTAGTGACAATGATATTCAGTGTTTTAATGCTATGTGTGGCAAAATTGCAACAAAATAAAATTGAATTTGAAGGTTAGAATATCACTCAATCCATTTTATTTTATATTTTCATAGTTGGTCTGGCACTTTAACGCTGTACTCTAATATTTGTAGTTGTAGCAACACTATGTGTGTAGGGTGAAGCTGATCTTAAGCCTAAAATGAGCATTGTTGTGAAGGCTCCCACACCTGCGCCAGAAGTTATAGAGCCACTTTCCAACATTGGATTTATATTAGGGATATTCGTCTGATATATGTTAGTCTATGAATCAATGCTAATCCCCATAAAAGTCTATGTCAAACTGTGTATATTGGATTTTTAGAAGGCCACAAATTGCATTACGTACAGTCAAACCACACATGACTAGTCAAACCACCCACTGTTATTATTTTCAAACAACAAAAACCTTTATTTTAAATCATTTTTGTTCATGTCACATATAATGTAGTAATAGTAACTTTAGTTTTGGGGATAATTATATTTCCAATTTTTGCCATTCACATTTTCTGCAGGATGCTTTGTTTGCAGAGTAGGTGGTCCAAACAGTCCCCAGTTGGTGGATACAATCGTCCTTCCTAAAAGCTGGATTTGATTGGAGGTTGATGTTATGTTGACATTGCTGGATGGTCGGAAGCCACAGTTGTATGCTAACCATGTTGGTGATTTTAGTATCACCAATGTGTTTTGGTAGTAATGTGATTTACTATAGGCCAATGCAATTATGCGTTAAGTTTGAAACGAGTTAGGGTAGTGCGGAGTGCACGCTCGTCGAGCTAAACGTGTAACTGAATACGAATAATAGAAACGGGGTTCCAAAGGGCGTAGCCCCTGGCGGGGTGCGGGGCAACGCCCCGTCGGGGCAGCGCCCCGTTTGAATAGTTGTACCTTTTTCCAACAGACATGATCGTTTTTTTCCGAAAAGGTGTGTCTGTTCGTTTTCTACTATTGGTCTCCTATATAAGGAGTCATTTGGCCTCGATTTTGGGACACGGAATATATTTCCTCTCTACATTCTGATTTGTTCTCTATTGTCAGAAAACAGATTGCTCTTCGAGAATTATCCCCGCAAAGATTTCGTGAACCCAGACAAGAATATGGTCGAAATACTTTGTTCGGAAAGTAAACGAACACGATTCTTCGAAGATATCCAGTATTATCATACCGAATTTCTAACAAACCATGCACCACTACTGCTGCTATTAGGTTTCCTTTCCTGAACAACAAAGTAGAGAATATATATGTTACGTTAGTGTTATTCTTTGGTTTCAAGACAATAGTATTATACGTAGAAGAATCAACAAAACTTCGGCTCTCTTCTAATAACAGATATGATGAGGGGGCACTTAAGAATTTGGTTTTGAATTTATTTCTTAACCTTTACTTGCCTTCTGGTGTTGTTAGCAAATATTTGTTTTGGATCTTGATATCATGATTTTCACGGTGTTCTAATTTCTATAATGAAATGTAAAAAATATACCCGAATCCATGTCGGTGTTTCTGGATTTTTACAATTAATAACTTCACGATTGTATATGCAAAATTGTATTTTCTGTGATTTATGATAGTTTGCATATTGGTAACAGTAATTATTACAGAATAGCATGTTTTTTATGTTTGTATTTTGATTCTTCGATAGTTATTAATTGGTATTGATATGTATCATAATTAATTTTGATATGCATGTGCCACCATGTTGCCGTAATGAACAGTGGTTTATAAGACTTGTTCATAATTGAAAGTGAATAGTTGCCGTAATGAACAGTGGTTTATAAGACTTGTTCATAATTGAAAATGAATATGGATGGCCACTTATTGCATAATAATATCATGTCTGTATATTATATTCAGTCATTTCTGTATTGTGGCTTCATAAAAATGTTGAAAACTAAACATAAAAGTTCATCATAAATGCTAAAATCATAAATTGTGCATTGTATATTTCTAATAGGTATGATTGATATATGTTAAAGTGTAAGTACTCAAACGAGTTCTAACAAAAGGAGTGGGTAGAATTCTAAATAATTTAGATTTTTCTCCCACAGTTTTAATTACTTAAAGTGTTTGAGAAATTTGGCATATTTTAGAATCTTAATTACTTCAATGAGTAAAATGTTCACTTCCACGTTTCTGAATGTATCTAATACTTGTATCTATTTTACTCATCTATGTTCTTGTTTACATCAATTGTTTCAGGTTTAGGTTCAGGTATATTTCTCGGGTGTTTCTTTAACATTTTTTTCCGATCTAAGACCAATGATGCTTGCTTCCATTAGGATTATTTGAATTCACTATTGTTTGAGCATGTAGTGGGTTAGATCATTGATCCTGCATGTGATTGATTGAAATTTTTAGTTGTCCAATATTGGTCTAATTTTTGAATGGTGAAATGTGTTCTTTGTTGAAATGGTAGATTTTGAACAGTCATTTGGATGAGTTGTTATTCACTAATCTAGTGTTGAGGACATCTAGACACTAGTTTTTGAATCACCCCCAATACTCATTAAAAAATTCTCTATAAATCTTGGTAATGCCACATATTCCTTTTCTAATACAAGAAGCTCTTGAGGCAGGAAAAAATATTTCTATGAATACTTTCCTCTGATCATTCCAGCTTGTAACAAAATATTCCTGAAAGTAGTACGAATAATCTATCGCAGCACCTTAAAGATATAGTGGAAAGGCTCTCAACTTGATATGGTCTTTTGTGACTCCCTCGGGTTTCGGTGGTGTAGATCACGCTACATAAAATTATTTCAAGTGCTGATGAGGATCCTCTCCTACAAAACCACTAAACTTTACCAACAAGTGTATCTAGCTAGATTTAAGCTCAAATGGTACAGCCAAGGTAGGTTATTCTCAATACAATGCATGATAAGTGACATTAGGTATATCAAGCTCTATTAAAGATCTTTGAGGTTCATCCATATTCTGATTAGTATATTCACTATTAGAATCAAATAAAATATGATTGAACAACAACACAATATTCCAACAGTGACCCTTTTACTCAAAAACCAAAGTGAAAAATGAAAAAAAAACGATTAAAATAAAATATAAAATAGCAACAAAAATTTCTGACAGTATCCTTATTACAAAAAATTCAAAAGTCAATCTAAAAGAAGGAATTTGAAATTTTTAGAGTGAACATCTAAGGGAGTCATGTTCTTCGATTATTTGTGATTCTATGGGAACATTTTGGAACAATCTGAATAATTGCTCAATGGTCGCTTGCGTGACTATTTGGAATATTTACCTATATACGACAACCTTGTAAATTAATATATATATAGTTAAAACTTGCTAAAATAGACCTTCATAAAAACAAGTGAATCTATTGTAGCAAACCCCACAGGGGTTTGCTATAATACACCCACTTAATTTTATGAAGGTGTGTTTTAGTAAGTTTTAACTAAAAAATATTTAAATGCACCCTAAGGTGCATGTTGCTAAAATAGACCTTCATAAAAACAAGTGGGTCTATTATAGCAAAACCCATATATATATTTTGCTAATAGGATTCTAAAATTGACTTTATTGTTAGAGAATCCTCAATAATGACATTAATTTGATTTATTGTCTCACACGAGTCTAAAAAAAATTAATAAAAGTTGTAGTTTATAAAAGTGACACTTGAGTTGTATCGCATAAACTCCTAATTCAATTGACTAAATTTACAATGAATAGTTATAAAGTGGACTTTTCGAGTTTGCACGATTTTAAGGAAATTCTATAAAAATGTGTGAGTACAAATCTATTGATCTGCTAAATCGCCAACCCGCCAACTCTGACCTATCAGTTCTACGGTTCAATTTCTAATTTCAATTTTATTCACTACCAAAAAAAAATACATTTTATGACAAAGTAAATAATAGGCACGTCACATTTTAAATTTAAAAAAAATATGTTACATATTCCCTCTGCTGAGCTGCCAACCTAGTAAAAAAGTATACAGAGAACACGTCTTTGAATTCCAACAACTGCATTTTAGTAATTTTTAATTTTTTATATTTTTGTTTATGGTCTACTACCTCAGGTGAGCTGGCAACCGAGGGAAAAAATATTAATAGAACACGCCTTCAAATTCCAACTACTACATTTTAGCACCTTTTATTTTATTTATATTTTTATTTATGGCCTATTACCTTGGCTGAGCTAGCAACTGAAAGGAAAAGTACTCAGGGGACACACCTTCCAATACCAGCAACTACATTTTAGCAACTTTTAAATCTTTTTTTATTTTTGTTTATGATATATTACCTCGGCTATGCTAGAAAAAGAAGGGAAAGTATTGATCAACTTCCGTTTTGAATTTCAACAACTGTATTTTAACGCATTTTATTTATGTAACTTTATTTTTTATTTATGACCTATTACCTCATTTGATCTAGCAACCGAGTGGAAATATTTTGCCCAATTTGATGAAATAATTAACGAATATTTGTAAGTCATTAGTAAAATAACAATGTTCAAGACATTGTTAAATCATCAATCCACATGAAACATTAGTGATCCGCGTGAAACCCTCACCAGCCAATCAAAACGTGAAAGCCACAACGATCCATGTTGGACGTAAAGTGATGAAATACAAACTTAAGATAATGAAAATAGTGATAATGAAAGCAATTGCATGAAGTACAACATCTTTCTCTCAGATGGATTGCAAAAGCAGAAAAATATTTCAAGGTTGGTTCCTTAATGCAATCTCTTCACCTATAATTGCTTGTTAAAATGTTTGATGTTAGTTTAAAAAGAAAGGATGTAACTTAGCAATGTTAGTTCTTGCTCTTGTGTCTAGTAAAATGTTTAATGTAGTTGTTGTTGTTGCTGAGATTTAATGTTTAAAGATTCTATTGATTTTGCTTATTTTTGTTGTTGAGATTTTATATTTAAATCTTCTATTGATTTTGTTGTTGTTGTTTTTATAATACAAATTTAATATTTAACGGTTGTATTGATTTTGTTTTGTTACTGTTGATGTTGATGATAATGAGGAGGAAGAATAAAAACTCGTCAACAAATTTGATTCTTTGCATATCAAAAGAAAATAAAATAGGTTAAAACAAAAATTAAGTAAATATGATATTTTACCTTTGGTGTTAATTCCAATTGAGGGGAAAGTTTTTCGTTTTGAAAGTTTAAAAAATGTTTTTGATGACGGGTCGAACCCATGACCAATCACATTTTCCCCTCGGTTGGGAATTCAACTGAGGGAAAAATGGCACACTTTTTATAACACCCTTATTTACTTGCCCACTAAAAACGATGTAAAACCCATTTCCAATCGAGATAATAGCACTTATTTATAGTACTTATTCCTTTTTTACTATAGAGTGCATTAAACAAGCGCCAATTAACCTCATGTGAATTTGAATTCCTTTTATTGGATAAAGAATCATGGTTGACAGTGAACTAGAGTTAAACAATCAAGCATAGTAAAACTATAACCTATCGATTATGTCCTAAGGAATTGAATTCTATCGGACTAAATTCTATCGGCATTTGAATTAAACGTTCACTACAAACAAAATCATATAGGAAAGGAATATCATTAATGAAATTAAATATATAACGTACAAACCTCGAGTTGTGACGAATTGGTGCAACAACGGATCGAAAAAAAATTTTAACCGTCCATGTGAGGTTCTCTTTTTGATTACTTATATACTGGACATTACTTCTCTCATCTCATAGGTGTCATAGGTGAGAGTGGACATAGCGAAAATATAAATTTGTCCTTGTATTTGTGGACGCATCTATAATACATAATTTTTCCTTGTATCCTTGGACGCATCTATAATACACACACCTCAACAATTTGCTCAAACTTAACACTTCTCTATTTTGGAAAGGGTTGAGCTTAGATATGGTTGAGAAAGCGGATAAGCTTCCTTGCTCTTGCAAAATACATAGCCTCTTAAGCTGACCGAAAGAACTTCTCAATAGCTTTCCTGTTATTCTTAGATTGTGGCATACAAAGATATTTTTTTGGTTTTGCTATATGACTCCCTGTCAAGTCAGCTTGATCGAAATGTGTTGAAATTGCTTGACTCCCTTGTTTCTTTCTGTCACCCTACACCAATGTTATACCAAATAAAAAAATTCTCTTTTTTTTTTCTTTTCAAAATGCTAAAATTCTCCTCTTTATCTGATAAATTTTATTTGTTGTCAATATATTTTCTCCAGCCTTATTTATAAGCAAAAGTCTTCGGCCTTATTTGAGAATAGATGGATGAAAAGTAAGATAAATGAACAGTTTCAAGACCATTTTCAGAGTTTCATCACCAAATACTAGAGGGTGGCTGTCATAGGTGTGGATGCCATAGATCCAAAAGCATTATTTGCAACTAATCAGCTAGGCTGGTGAAAAATCCATCTTCGTCCAAAGCATAGCAAATAAGCCAAACCAAAGAAGAAAATGAAGGAATTAAGAAAAGAGTAGCAAAAAGTTCCAGCAAAAGAGGAATTAACATCATGTTAAGAACATATATAATCAGCACTCGGCAGTTTTGAATTATTTAGCACATCAAAATTTAGTTAAAGTAATACAAATTCCACTCAACTGCCCATAGTAAGGGCTGAAAACAACCAACAATATAGGTTGGCTACTCGTAAAATTAACATAGGATTGGAATTTTGACAGACAATAAGAAATGACATGGTTCCTGAAGTATGCATTTATGTGATGACTGTGGGGGCAGATCGGCCGGTGAACTCCTCCATCTTTGAAAGTTTCAAAGCAGCCTCCACCTGTTATTAAGACAACTCAACTAGTTAAGACGAATGCAAGCTTGGCACTGAAAATGTATATTTAAACTATATAAGATCTTACAAGAGGTGCAAGTGCTTCATGTGAAAGCCTCCCAATCTTTGATGGATCCTTCTCATATTGCTCGATGTATAGTCGAATAGTTGCACCTTCTGATCCAGTTCCAGAGAGGCGGAAGATCTGAGGAAGGAAGTTACGCGAAGAAGGTAAGAAAATAAAATAGTTAGGAGCAGGTAAGTATGAAAAAGTGAATATATTCATGGAAACAAAAAATCTGCAATAAATCCATAGCATTTGGTAAACAAACTGAAATTAACAATGATTTGCTAGACAAAATGTATTTTCAAGTCCACATGCATTTTCTATCCAACTAAGCTAGTAATGCATAATCAGTACTTATCATCAAAAAGAGAATAATAATCACTAAACTTACCAATCGGGATCCATCCTCAAACAAATATCGGATGCCCTGGTGTGATGAAATGGAACCATCCACAGGATCATTGTATTCAAATTCATCACCGTGGACAACCTTTGACACATCTGAACTTGCCCCCTTAATAATCCTAAAAAGACAATGAATAAAATCCATTAAATTTATGATGAGAGAAACTTTAATTTCAACCGTACCATGTTATTCCTCAGACACATTCTCATAAATGGTAACGCATACAGGTTTGTCATACCATGTCCATCAACTAATTAGTTTTGAACTTAATTATAAATAATTACAAAACTATTTTCAAACTGGCCCTCCAATGAAAAATAGACCATCATCAAACGCAGCTGATGTGGCCACCTAGGCACTGAGGCGAGACAGAAAAGAGATTCAACACTGGAGGTACTCTGAAGGAGGATAGCACGTTCAAAGTGGCAGCAAAGAACTCCCAAAAGACTTCTGAAGTTGTGAGTAAAGTACATCACCATTGGTATTTTTATTCAGGAAGTGCTAGCTACCTAGATTCTTTGGATAGTGAGTTTTATGTTTCATTTTAGGTCATGAGTCATGACTCTAAAGAAGTCTGCCTGATGTTACCAATGATTTTGTTCTATGATTGCTCGAGTTTTTGGTTAATGGGTAGTCAGTTTACGTGTTTTCTAATTGTAAATCTCTTATTTAACGCCTCTGATTAAAAAGTTACACGCTAGTATAGGTTTGCTCTCGCTGGTAGAGTATTTAGAAGTGCAATAATTAACCATAAGGATAAGAAAGCACTGCTAAATAGCCATGGGGGATCATTATTCTGATATAGAAGTCAATTTCTACTTTCTAAACACCGATTGCTTGGAGAATGTCAAGTCTAGGTCAGACTTGAAAAGCTTTTACTTCATGAGGAAAACATACTGAAAGCAATCTCAAAGTTTAAATAAAGTTGGGTATTAATATTAACATACTCATTGACTTCTGGGAGTGAGGACTGCAGTTTGACCAAATGTGCCATCAGTTCCTTTGCTGCACCTGCATCCACATTCTTTAAGGGGGGGCGGGGATCGATTAGGTTAACTGATTTTCAGAAGGAATTGTACTAAAGTAGGATAAAATGTAACTGAAACATACTTCGTAGTCATATCGAGTATAATAGTGGCGCCCATAAGTAGCCCAATGCTGGCGAACAATGTCTTCAACTGTTACAAGCTTGCTTTCAAGATTATCTTTGTTTTTATATGCAAGTATGGATAGCCAGGCCAAAACTGCCCAGATTCCATCCTTCTCACGAATGTGGTCCGAACCTATCCATAAACACAACAACAATCGCAGATAATAAGAGGTTTGAGTAAGTTTACAAGATTGCAGTTTTCTCTTCTTAATGCAGTAGCAATCACATACCAGTCCCAAAACTTTCTTCACCACAAACTGAACACAATCCAGCATCCATTAAATTACCAAAGAATTTCCAACCCGTGGGAACCTGGTTTTGAATAATAAATCAAATAACCGTCTAATAGCAACTAGTGATCATTTTCGCACTTCAAGACAATAGAAACAGTTTACCTCAAAAAACTTCAAATTCAGATTCTTCGCTACAACATCCAGGGCAGCAGAGGTTGGCATGCTCCTACAAAACATTTATATATTGGTAAAAATAGTGCCGAGAAGTCAATTTCCATAGGATTAAATTGCTAGGAAATAATCTCAATAACCAATAGCGGATAAAGAACTATGGGCCACCGAGGCAAGAACTACCAATAAAAAAAAAACCTTGTCCATTACCAAGAGTTATAAATATATCTTTGTATTAAATTCAATGGAGTTCCTTTCTATTTCATTGTCCTACTATAAACACATATGATTTCCCCTTTTGCAGCAACCATATAGAAAATTACAAGTATAAGCCTTCCATTACTGTATTTCACATGATCCCATGTGTTTTTATATGCTTGCACACACAAACACATTGAAGTCTGTGTGTGCATGTGTGTGGCAGAGACAGAGAAGCTAAAAACTTGAAAATATGATGAAAACCTGGCAACTCCCTTTAAGCCAGCAGAAAAGTAGGGTATTGCTTCAACAGCATTTGCAGCAATAATGGCCACAGAGTCCGAGGGAGTGACAAAAAACCTAACATACAAAAGAAAAGTGTAAGTAAAAAATAAAATAAAAATAGAAAAGGTTTAAACCTATCACAAGTTGAGCTCCACTACCTTTTACCAAGTACCATGTTGCGATCTGCGTCACCATCAGCAGCAGCACCAAACTCTGGGACCTCACCTTGTGGTTCTGATTTTCCCAATCCCATACGAGCAACCAACTCTTTTGCATATGTCAAGTTGGGGTCTGGGTGTCCCCCTCCAAAGTCTTCCTGTATCCAAGAAAGTCATCCACAAATCAAAAATTGGTAGGCATTGCTAAATATTCCAGACTACTTAAAGCTTATCATTGATGTAATCCATATGCGAATAAAGACCTTTGGTACACAGTTTATCAAAGAGTTTTCTTGTGCCCCGAGCTCATCCACAAAAATACTTTTTGCATAAGCTCCAGCAACTCCATGTAATGAATCATAACTTCAATAAAGTTACAGAAATTTTCCATTATGTTTTGGGATGAAGAAAAGGACAAAAATTAAGATTATTCTATATCAAAATTTAAAACAGCATTCGCAAAGGATACCAGAAACTGAATTTAGGAGATGTCAGCAGTTTCCTGATAGATTCAAAGTCAAAAATTGACCTGCAAAATATCAACCGAGGAGTAAGAGAGAATTGAGTTGGTAGAAGCACGTGGCTAGATAGAATGTTTGACTATCATATTAAAATCAAATTCATACTTTCGAAAACAGTCTTAAAAGTGACTCCAAACTGAATAAACAAATTGAAAAGTCGAAAAAACTTATCAAAACAAATTTTCTAAGCATGTCAGTTTAAGAACATTTGTATTCCTTTAAAACTTTCCAATTGTCTAGGCCAAGTGGTGTAGTGACATGAAATTATATGATTAAATCCATTTCCTTAAAGCTGTTTTTGTGTAAATGAAGAGTGAAATACTATGTCAATTCTGTAAAATATCTTACTTCATCAACTTTATATAATCGCTTGCTGAATCAAACACCTCAACATCAAATGGTCCTTCAGGCCCTGTAAAGTTTGTCACACCTACTGTGGAGATATCCACCTGGGAAAACAAGTTGATGATTGGGAACAAGGTTTAGGTAGATGAACCACATAGAAATCTTAGACTCTTAGTTAGATAAATAAAGATATGGGAAAATCTGAAGCCAGGTTGTGAGCAGTACATTTGGCAGATCTGGAGCAATCAAGTACTCCTTGATTGTTGTTGTGTTCTCATATATTTTGTTAGTAATTCCCTCGGGTGCAGGTCCACCGTTTTCCATGTTATATTTAATCCCAAAGTCCTGCATAATGGAAACCAATTGACAGGAACAAACACTTAGAGTTGGTTTTCTATGCAACAATGTCTCAGTATAATAGTATAATATCATACAAGAAACTTACATCTGAATAAGAAGTTGATTCTATTTAATTAACCTAGCCTAATATCTATCTACTCAACACATTCACCTTTGAAAATATTCATCTTATTAAGTTACATTATGTGAAAAAGGAGCCATAACGTAAAGATTGAAGTCGCAGCCGTATGACTTGGAGATCACGGGTTTGAATTATGGAACTAGCCTCTCTTTCAAATGAAAAGTAATGCCAGATGGCTACTTACATAAGACCCACAATAGCCTTATAGCACTAAGTTTACCTTTTATTAACTTCAGGTTATGACTCATTGATATCCACAAGAAATGCTATTTCCTATGTTCAGCTTCAGTAACGTTTACAATCATCCAAAACTGAAATGTGATTTACCATGGTAGAAAGCCTATCTGCCTTTTTTGTTTTGTTTTGGGGGAGGGACTGAGTAATGCTTTTGTGGGCACATAAACACGAGATTTCAACATCAGACTAAATCAAAGTTTAGCACTCAAATCCTCCATTTACCACTTCAAAAAGAATATCGTTTCACAGAAAGTTTCCCACCTATTTCTTACTATTTGGTCTTAACATTCCAATCTGAACCAATCAGATCATTCTATACCAACAGTTATCACCTAAGGCCGACCAAATGAGTAAACAGGTATATCGTTTATCCAAAAGCTACAAATGAAGGAAGAATATAAATGTTTTATCATGTCATTCCGTGATTCAAGGAAATTGCATCCAAGAACTATAAGTCAATCTCAAATATTTACGTGGGCAACCTACCGGCTAAATGTCATACATCTCGGTTCAAATTTCAGAAATAGTGTGCAAGACTCACATTAAATCCCTATACCAATTATCATAATCACTGATCAAATATATTCTTCCAAAAATGATTATGAGTAAAACATGGAAGTACTCACCTCATTAGGACCTCCAGGGTTGTGACTTGCTGTCAGTATAAATGCTCCTGTTGCCTTGGATCCCTGTAAATTAACTTTTTTTTATGCACTGCTTTTCTTTAATTCAAGAGGAAAATAGTTGCCTAGACTAAAAAACACATGGCCTGTCTTGGATAAAACCAAGAAAAAAATATCTATTCAAAGAGAAAGGAAGTATGAAGAGAAGTAAATTACAGAAAACATGACTTACGTCAGCTCCAACTCTTTCACGTATAACAGCAGATACTGCAGGAGTTGAAAGCAACCCATTCTGACCAATCCAAATACGTCTTACTCCATTTGCTGCTGCCATTTTAGTTATAATCTACAGAATTATCAAAATCATTAATGATGTACTACTTAATATTATATTGCTTTTAAGAAGATATGCATGTGATGTACAGCAAGTTATGTATATCCCCCATACAAGAAAGTCACTATCGAAAAGATGCATAAACCAGTGGTGTAGTAAGCTAAAGAAACATGTTTTGAAGCTGGAAAATAATAATTTGGCTTCTGTCTCCTTGTTATTATAATCTTTAATTTGTACTTTATAGTTTAGCTTAATGTGACAGCCATTTCAAAGACCGAAACAATAAATTATATCCAAAAGACCACGAGTGGTGAAACTAGATTAGTCAAAATGCCTGCCTGATTTGTGTATTGGAAGTACTAATCAACTTAAACCAAAGAAGCTCGATTTCAAAGCAACAACATCAAAAAAATCTACCAAGGCATCAAAGCAATGCAAATGTCAAGTTTGCAATAAAGATGGTATCAATTCATGAATAGCATAATTAATAAACCAAATTCTTTAGAAATAAAAAAGTACACATTAAAAGGCAAGAACGGTATATATGTTAAAAGTACCTGAATTGCCTGCTCCGAATAATAACGACCATCACCAGATACAACTAGTGTTGCACCTACAAATAAGAAAGGTACAGTTATCAAAACCCACATTGCAGTATAATTGAAACTCAAAAGGAAACCGTTTAAAAAAAACAACATATAAAGATATGGATTGACAAACAAGATATGCTGAATGCTGATCTTTTTCGGAAAGGATTAAAAAAAAGTCATATTAATTTCATTATCATCAGTTTGAGTGATGCCGTAAAACAAAACATAAATGAACACCAACCTCTAACTTTTTCTTCAGTTAATGCATTGAATGATGCCTGAACAAAGTTTTCAAGGTAATGAGGTTGTACAAATACTTTCACCTGTAAAGATCCAGCCAACACATTATTATTAGATAGTCCAAATAATCAACAATCCAATCCAAGTGAAACCGATCTTGCAACAACACGTAAAACATTCAGACTAAAACTACAATGTGATTCCAATACAATCATAAAACAAAATAACAACCAAAAAAAAAGAAAAGAAATCGAATAGAATAGAATCAACAATCAAATCCATGTGAAACCGATCTTAATATAGATTTAAAATTCAAACTACAATGTGATTGGATGAGTAATCATAAATCAAATTTCTCGATCATTAATTGCTGAAAATGAATATGAAATGTGAGCATGCAAACTGTTAACATATCATCTAGCTTAGTTCTTTCTGATCCAATCACAATTCACAATTCATACAAAACGTAAAAATCAGATGCAGATTACAATCGAAGCAACATGTTCGAAAACAGATCGGATTGATAAGATCTAATTTCAAGATACGATCCAGCAATATAATCATCAGAAAAATAAATCGAATAATAATAATAAAATCAAAATGAATTGATGAAACGACGAAATGAGTTAGAGAGAAATGGAATGACCTTTTTGCGGAGACCAGAGGTTCCAGGCTTCTGTCCATCGAAGGGAGTGGTTTGAATGCGTGAAACATTGAAGAGCACCATTGTTACCTGATCAAAGAGAAACGAAATCGAGGAATTTGAGATTTGAGAGAGAGAAGAAGATGCGAGAGAGGTGGTAGTTATTTATTTATATAAGAAGAAAAAGAGAGAGAGGGAAGAAAGGAGAGAAGGACGAGTGTACCTTGTTAAGAGTGTGATGAGAAAGGTTCGGGAAGAAAATATAAAATTTGTGATTATGTTTGTGCGAAGGGGAATTTAAAGGCCTTGTCTATCGCTGGTTTCGGAACTCTGTAGTAGTATCGCTTTTATTTATTTAAACCACGGCTAAACTTAATTAATAATTAATTTGTTTTCTTGCCATCTTTGTTTGTTTCCTCCGCCCTTATTTATATAATCCTTCACACATCTTCAATACATTAAACAAACTATTAGTATGATTAACCAAACAATAAACGAGTTTCTGTTAAGCACAAAACTCTGGAATAGTAGGTGTTTTATGTGATGCAAAGAAATCAAATTTAAATTGGATGACTCAAATGAACAAATATGTTAGATGTTTTATGGCAAAGATATCTCTAAAAGAAAATTTTATTGGATTGAGATAAGACTAGCGATTTTGAAGAAGAAAAAAAAGTCCGAAAAAATTATTAAAAAAATCTCAAAATTAATAATTTAGATAAAAAAATTTATAAAAGCAGCCCCTCTTTAGAATACATAATTTTAAAAAATAGATATTAAACTATTTAATAAATATAAAATATATTTATTTTACTTTTTTTTAGTTAAAAAAACATAGATAAATTAAGAGAAAAACTATAAATTATTTTAACTAATTGATATAAAAAATAAAAAAACAATTAGCAACTTGTTAAATGATAAAGATTAAATTTAAAATAAAATAGCCAATAAAGAATACATTCAGGCTCTGTTTGGTAAGACATATTTTCGAGCTTATAGCTTATGTCTTATGTCTTTTAAGCTCATATGATAATTTAGACTCATTTGGTAACAGTCTTTTCATCACAGGCTTATAGCTTATTTTACTAGCTTATAACTTATTTTCCAAACGCTATTTCAAATAGCGTTTTAGCTTATGTCTTATAGCTTATTATTTTTTCTTCCTTTTTTATCCTTATTATTTTAATTAAAATCCATTTTCAACCCTTATAATTTATTTTAATTTAAAATAAAATAATTATATATTAAATATCTTTTATGTCATTTTACATTTATAAGTTAATTGAACCTGTGAGATATTGGATCGAACTCTAGTATGGTCGAAAGGTAGCTTCTTGGTTCGATAGGAATGAGCATGAAGTCGAAGGTTGTTCACATGCTTGTGTCGAAGATGCTAGGGTTGTTAGCATGTTAAATTAGGTTTTTGTGTTTAAACCCTAATTTGTTAAGTTAGCTTGTTTATTAAGTTGGCTTGTATAATGGGTCTTGTGGAAAAAAGCCCATTAGTTAGTATGTTAGGTTTTATTATAAATAGCATACTAGCCTCTCATCATTGCTAAGCTGTAAATCCTAATTTAGGGTGAGAGAGGTTATTTGTTATTCTTGTAAACTTGTAATCTTGTTTTAAGAGAAAGTAAAAGAATAGCAGTTATAACCAATTATTGTGTTCTTATTCTCTTCCCTAATTCCCTATTATACTTTGTTATTGGTATCGTTTTTCACAACAAATTGGTGCGGTGAGCGTGGAGAAGATGCCTTCAACAAAGTATGAGATTGAAAAGTTCACCGGAGTGAATGATTTCGGTCTGTGGCGCTTGAAGATGAAAGCCCTACTGGTTCAGCAGGGTTGTTTGGAAGCGTTGAAGGGAGAGGCAGCCATGAATGCAGAATTGACGGCAGCGGAGAAGACAAATATGATCGAGAAAGCACACAGCGCAATTTTGTTGAGCCTTGGTGATAAGGTTCTCCGGCAGGTATCAAAGGAGACGACGGCATCAGGGTTATGGGTGAAACTTGAAAGTTTGTATATGACCAAATCGCTGGTAAATCGACTCTACCTGAAGCAAGCTTTGTATTCATTCAAGATGATTGAAGACAAAGTATTGGCTGAGCAGTTGGATATGTTCAACAAGCTGATTCTTGATCTCGAAAATATTGATGTGAAGATCGATGATGAAGATCAAGCGTTGTTACTATTGTGTTCTTTGCCTCGATCACATGCTCACTTCAAAGAAACTCTCTTGTATGGAAGGGAGTCCCTGACGTTTGAAGAAGTTCAATCAGCCTTGTACTCTAAGGACTTGAATGAACGAAAGGAGCATAAACCTTCGACTGTTGGCGAAGGTTTGGCCGTTAAAGGAAAACTCTTACGAAAGGATGGTAAGTTCGACAAGAAGAAAGGCAAAAGTCAGTCGAAGACTTACAGTGGCGAAGCATCTGGCATTCGATGCTACCATTGTAAGAAGGAGGGTCACACAAGAAAGGTGTGCCCTGAACGCTTGAAATATCATGGAGGTAAGGATAATGGCAACGCTGCCATTGTTCAAGATGATTTCGAATCATCTGATGTTCTTGTGGTTTCAAGCAGTGACTCTAAGAAGGAGTGGATTATGGATTCAGGTTGCACTTGGCACATGACTCCAAACAAAGACTTGTTCGAGGAATTATGTGATCAAGATGGTGGATCAGTATTGCTGGGAAACAACAAGGCTTGCAAGATTGCAGGTGTTGGATCTGTGAGATTCAAGCTCCATGATGAGTCAATAAGGTTGTTGACTGAAGTCAGGTATGTTCCTGATTTGAAGAGAAATCTGCTTTCTCTTGGTGAATTCGACAAGAAAGGATATGTTTTCCAAGGAGAGAAAAGTATCCTAAGAGTCATGAAGGGTTCGAAGGAAGTCTTGAGAGGCGTGAAGAAACAAGGCTTGTATACCCTTGAGGCTGAAGTTGTAAGTGGTTCGACAAATGTTGCATCCACGAAATCTTTGTCGAAAACAGAAATCTGGCACATTAGATTGGGCCATGTCAGTGAAAGGGGTCTGGTCGAATTAGGGAAACAAAATCTGCTTGGTGGAGACAAAATCGAAAAGCTGAAGTTTTGTGAACCCTGTGTACTTGGAAAATCTTGCAGAGTGAAGTTCAACAAAGGCAAACAAAGAACACATGGATCCCTTGATTACATCCATGCTGATCTTTGGGGGCCTGCAAGGTGTCCATCACATTCAGGAGCAAGGTATTTTCTATCCATAGTAGATGATTATTCCAGAAAATTATGGGTATTCATCCAGAAGACTAAGGATGAAACTTTTGAGAATTTCAAAAGTTGGAAGACTCTGGTTGAAAATCAGACTGGCAGAAAGGTCAAGAGGTTGAGAACCGACAATGGCCTTGAATTTTGCAATGAGGCATTCGACAGTTTTTGTGCTGCCTCTGGTATTGCAAGGCATAGAACTACTGCAGGTACTCCACAGCAAAATGGTTTGGCTGAAAGGTTTAATCGAACTATTTTGGAGAGAGTCAGATGCATGTTGACTAGTGCGGGGTTAACAAAGGTGTTCTGGGCTGAGGCTGTTTCGACAGCAACATATCTGATAAACAGATGTCCTTCGACAGCGTTAGATATGAAGACACCTGAAGAAGTTTGGTCGGGACATCCACCAGATCTCGACAAACTGAGAGTATTTGGCTGCGTAGCCTATGCTCACATTAGGCAAGACAAGGTCGAACCTAGAGCTCTGAAATGCATGTTCATGGGATACCCTGAAGGAGTCAAAGCTTATAGGCTATGGTGCCTAGAGCCAGGTCACAGGAGGTGTATCACCAGTCGAGATGTAGTTTTCAATGAAGCTGAAATGGCTTTTAAGAAAACTGATGATGTTGGTCGAAGTACAGAAACATCTGACGAAGAGCTGGAACAGGTAGAGATTCCTGTTGAGGTGGAGCATGTTGATGCTGAATTGCATATCCCAGATGAAGTCGAAGAAGAAGCAGAAGATGCTGAAGTTGAGGAAACTGACGATGACTACCTATTGTCGAGAGATAGGTCGAGAAGAGTCATCAAGCCACCTCAAAGACTTGGATATGCAGATCTTATAGCTTATGCCTTAATCTCTGCAAGTGAGGTTCTAGACGAAGAACCTAGAGACTATAAGGAAGTTATGAGGAGTCGAATTAAGACTGAATGGCTGAAGGCCATGGATGATGAGATGAAATCTCTTCATGATAATCATACTTGGGAACTGATCAAGAAACCTGATGGGGCAAGGTTAGTCAGCTGTAAATGGATTTTCAAAGTTAAGGAAGGAATTGAAGGAGTGACGTCGAAAAGATACAAGGCAAGGTTAGTTGCAAGGGGTTTCACTCAGAAAGAAGGTGTCGACTTCAATGATGTGTTTTCTCCTGTTGTGAAGCATAGGTCCATTCGAATGTTGCTTGCCATGGTGGCACAGTTCGATCTTGAACTGGAACAGATGGATGTGAAGACTGCGTTCTTGTATGGTGATCTAGATGAAACGATCCTGATGAGGCAACCTGAAGGGTATGTCGAAAAGGGGAAGGAAGATTATGTGTGCAAGTTAAAGAGATCTTTGTATGGGCTGAAACAATCTCCTCGACAGTGGAATAGGAGATTCGACAAGTTCATGGCACGCATAAGTTTCATTAGAAGTCAGTTCGACCACTGCGTTTACTTCAGATTTCGACCTGGTAATTCATTTGTTATTTTGTTGCTTTATGTGGATGATATTCTCATAGCAAGCAACAGTGTTGAAGATGTGATGAGGGTGAAGGCTGAACTCAATAAGGAGTTCGATATGAAGGATCTGGGAGCTGCTTCCAGGATTCTTGGAATTGACATTCGGAGAGATAGAAAGAAGTCGAAGATATGCTTATCTCAAGAGGCATATCTACGGAAGATTCTTGAAAAGTATGGTATGTCGAATTCGAAGCCAGTTGTGACTCCAACAAACCCTCAATTCAAGCTGAGTATTGATCAGTGTCCCAGTACTGATGTCGAAAGAGCCTATATGAATAGCATCCCATATGCTAATATAGTCGGCTCTTTGATGTATGCTATGGTCTGTACTAGACCCGACATAGCTTACGCAGTCAGTCTTGTAAGCAGGTACATGGCGAATCCTGGAAAGGCTCACTGGCAAGCATTGAAGTGGATTTTAAGGTACATAAATGGGTCTCTGAATAGAGTCCTAATTTATGGTGGAGCCTTGGGTGAAGATAGTAAAGCAGTAATAGAAGGATATGTCGACTCTGATTATGCAGGTTGTATGGATTCCAGAAAATCTATTTCTGGATATGTTTTCACTATGTTTGGCACTGCAATTAGTTGGAAAGCAACACTTCAGAAGGTTGTTGCTCTATCAACCACTGAAGCGGAGTATATTGCCCTAACTGAAGCTGTGAAAGAAGCATTGTGGCTTGAAGGTTTTGCGAAGGAGCTGAAACTTCAAGGTCGAGGTATCACTGTTAAATGTGATAGTCAAAGTGCAATACACCTGTCGAAGAATTCAGCCTATCATGAGCGAACTAAGCACATTGATGTGAGGCTGCATTTCGTCAGAGGAGTAATCGAGCGTGGAGAAGTCCAAGTGTTGAAGGTTTCGACTGAAGACAATGCTGCTGATATGATCACCAAGACATTGCCGAGTTGCAAGTTTTTCCACTGTATGCAGTTGATAAAGCTGCATGAAGAAAGCTAGTCTGTTCCTTGACGTTGTAGAGTTAGGTCCAAGGTGGAGATTTGTGAGATATTGGATCGAACTCTAGTATGGTCGAAAGGTAGCTTCTTGGTTCGATAGGATTGAGCATGAAGTCGAAGGTTGTTCACATGCTTGTGTCGAAGATGCTAGGGTTGTTAGCATGTTAAATTAGGTTTTTGTGTTTAAACCCTAATTTGTTAAGTTAGCTTGTTTATTAAGTTGGCTTGTATAATGGGTCTTGTGGAAAAAAGCCCATTAGTTAGTATGTTAGGTTTTATTATAAATAGCATACTAGTCTCTCATCATTGCTAAGCTGCAAATCCTAATTTAGGGTGAGAGAGGTTATTTGTTATTCTTGTAAACTTGTAATCTTGTTTTAAGAGAAAGTAAAAGAATAGCAGTTATAACCAATTCTTGTGTTCTTATTCTCTTCCCTAATTCCCTATTATACTTTGTTATTGGTATCGTTTTTCACAACAGAACCGCTAATTTTACCAAACACTTCAATGAGCTTATAAGCTATCAGTCTCAACCATCCGTTATAATCTATAAGTCATCAGTCATCAGCCATCAGTCATAAGCTATAAACTATCCGCTAGCTTATCAGTCAACCGTTATTTTTACCAAACAGACCCTGAGTTGGTTCTATTCAATACTAAATTGATCGTAAATAAATTATAACTTAAACATATTTTCTTATTTTTTTTTATTTTTTTATGAATTTTAGACAAAATTATAAGTTAAAAATATTTTCTTATTTATTTATCATTAGAAAACCAATTCATAATATTGGAATTTACAATGTTGACACAACCTGCCTACCAACGACATGTGCTTGACACCTGATGATTCATCTAATATCTAATCATGTATAATAAATTCCATCAATGTGTTAGCGTAATTTTACTTATCTCACAAGTAACCACATATACTTGATTGCACGTACCACATCCATTCATTTTGGCAAAATATTCCAATCTCAAAAAGGTTTATTCCATTTTATTACAATGTACCTAATCACATGCCAGTAACACCCTTTTCCCCCACTTTCGATGCTGATCCATGTATATAGTTTAAAACCATAACAGAACATTAGGCAAAAAGAATACCTATATGATTTGATGTCTTTGTTATATTCTTCTAATAATACAATATATGAATAATTAATATTGAAAGGAATAAATTTAGTGTATTTTAAAACTGAAACTTAACCTATCTGTTTCAATTTCAACACAATCCCGTGAATGTATTGTTTTTCAAGCCAATTACAATATAAAGTAAAAATAAATGCTAAAAAAAAAAAACTTAAAAACAAATAGTGCAATAACCTTCAAACTAACAAGAAACACATTAGAAATCTCTCATTTAACATTCAAACAAACAAAAAAGATGATTCACCAATGATTAATGTTATAAACAAAATCTTTATTATTATATTTGAGTCAAAATTGCCACGTTAACTTGTCAAACAAAAAAATTTTGATGTTGAAATATAAATGAGTTAATTATCTTTCATATCGACCTAACACACGTTAAACAAATTAAACTAAATTGACTCTATTTATTACAAACTCTCAAACTCAACCTATAATAAAACTAATATGCATGGCCAGTCAATTGATTAAACATACCATCTCAATATCCCTACTGATCGTACCTGATTAGAAGGATCGTCAAAGCCTGCTCGGAGTTGGATCTTTGAGAAGTGAAGGGGGGTGTATCTACAAGGTACTCCGATGCCAAAGTAAGAAGATGAGTAAAGAAGTGCAAGTACGAGCTAAAGGTTAGAAGAGATTGAATACCTAACCCTCTAGTGACAGAGGGTATTTATAGCCCCCAGCGCTGGGCCATGATCTCGCTACTGGGATGGATGCCCAGGCCCAATTAGGAGACTGTCAGGTTTCCTGGGCGGAAATATCAGAGGTGCGTGAGTGCCCTCCGTCCTGGTCAACCACTCCGAAGTTTACGGGAGACGCGGTCTTTTAGGGACCACGTGGACTCCGCATTATTCGGGGGATTTGAATATGAAGGAGACCTACGAGGAGTAGGGTCCTCGGCAGAGTGGGTGCTCGCGGGGAGCACCTTTGCCGGGCACCAGATGGCTCGCGGGAAGCATTATGTCGGGCAAAGAGTAGACGAGCAGTCTTTGCTCTTTATAGGCCATAAGATGGTTTGGACTCCCAAGGTTGAGTAGACCGAAAGTAGATTGGGCCGAATCCTGGTCCAGTCCAGAACAGGAGCCCCCCAAGTCGGAGTTCCAAGGAAGGAGCTTCGATTTTGCCAATGCTCGGCCCATGTGTTGTTGGTCCTCGTCTACTGATGATGCTCGGGTGGAGTTGTTCGTGGGGGAAGATGAGAGACCGCGCGTGATCAACACTCGCTGACGTGGCATGGAGTAATGATTGCATAGGGGTAGATGGTGGCGCCTAGGGAGGAGGTGTCAGCCGACGCGACGTTTCGTATTCCGGGCATTTTTCCTATAAAAGGGGTTAAACCCTCTCATTTGGAGTTTTTCGCTCTCCGCTCACGTGCTCGGCTTCCAGATTAATTTTCCAGATCTCCATCGTTCAGCAACGCTCTTTGAAGAATCAAGCACAAGTTTTGCCGGAATTATGTCACAATCAGGTACGACTGGGGTTTATTTCTTGATTTCAAATATGTTTCGTTGCTTTCAGGGGATTCGCAGGGTGCGTCCTCGCTGATTTTATTGTCTAAATCGGCAGTTTCTCTCTGTGAGATTCAAAAGCCATAATCATCTCCTCGGGTTATTCAAGCGATGCCCGGGGGCGGTTAATAGTGTAGTTGATTTTTTCATTACCGCCCGGTGCCTTTAGGATTTGGCTCATCAAACCCATGGGTTTGACCGGTTGTAACACGGTGAACTGACTTTTTATCGATCGAAATGTCGCGGTAAGCAAGAGTCGCCACCGACTTTTATTTTATCCAAACAGATTCGGAAAGGCAAAAAGAAACAGAAAAAAACCTTTTAAAAGAAATCTAAGTTCGGGGGGTAATTTATGCAAAGGGAAGGTGTAAGGCACCCTTTGCATCCATGGTTTTCCATGGGCTCTTAATTGCTTTGCTTGCTCGTTTGTTTAGAAAATGTAGATGAAAGAGATAGGGACTTTAGCTTGTGAATAAGCGTTGCCCTTTTGAAAAATTATGAGAAAGAATATAATAAAAAGGTTTGAGCATTGCAAGGCAATTAGGGGCAATTACCTTAAACTCAGATGATAGGTCTCTTTTTAGCCTTTCAGAATGAAAGGGTCTATCCTTGCCATAAGAGGGCAGGAAGCCTTTCGTTTGGAGGTTGAAGGGTCATCGAAGCATCCTTTGCCATAAGACTGTCCCATGCCATAGAAGGGCAGGTAGTCTAAGGCAAGGATCAGAATAAGCCATTTTCGTAGGCAGCCAGAAGATACCTCAGCCTTTTTCCGTAGGCAACATCCGAGGGTCGAGGTCATGTTAGTGTATCGAAGGCAGCATCATTTTTAGGGTCTCATAACCTTTATTCGAGGCAACATGGCTGAGGTATCCTCGTATTCGAGGGACATGACTTATTCTGCAAAAATACAAAGGCAACAGGCAACAAGGCAACAAGGCAATAGAGAGGGTTACCCCAAAAGGGTGCGTGTGTGCAACAATCACGTGATTATATTCAGATATTTATCTTTTAATTAGTTATTCTAATTCAGTTTAAGGCTTGCACTCCCTAAGATTACTAACCACGCAGTTATAAAGTAATAAAGGGGAAGGGGACAATGAAACCAGCGGATCCCCAATGGGGTTTGACACAAGTAATAATAAAAGCCATAATATAAGGTTAAGGTTTAGGGTTACCAAACTCGACGCTTTGGCGATCAATAACCCTGAAAATGCAAATCAACAGACAAATAGTGAGTGTATGGCTAATTCAAAGGCGAACGGAATTGACCCTAAAATAAAGAGAAAAAAAACAAATTTAAAATAATAAAGTAGGCAAGGTACTTAGCTCTGATTTGATCTGATATGGTTGATAGGGCGCCTTTAAGGTTAACCCTGAAAGTGGCAAGGCAAAGGCAGAAAAATAGATGGAATGAATGTATGCACAGTTCAAAATATAAGGGCAGACCCTAAAATCAAAGAGAACAAAGTAAACTTTGAAATTTAAATGAATACTTAGCTTCCTATTTTGAAGGCGCGTAGTCGGAAGGCGTTTGAAAAGTAACCCTGAAAAGGCATAAATAAATAAAAAAACATTCAGTGTAGGGTATGATCTTCGTAAACCCTGATTAGGGTACGAATTTAAATAAGAAAATATAAACGATTTAATTAACTATTGGTCTTGCGACCTAATTAATTAAATCGGGATAATAAAATCGAGGGTAAAAATAAATTTTATAAATCTTTGGAATTAAAATAAAATAAATGTGATTTTTAAAGGTATAAAATTAAAAGAGTATATAAATATATAAATAAATCAAACAAATTAATTATTTACAAATATTTAACATATAAAATAAATAAATAATATAAGTGTTAAATAAATAAATAAATAAAATTATTATTAAAAAGAAGTTCTTAGAATAAAAGATAATAAATAGATTATTATTATTATAGGAAAGAAAGAGAAAAAGAAAATTTAATGATATATATGTATATAAAGAAAAATAATGGGCGCTATGTTATTAAAAATAAAAAAAATTGCAAAAACTTAGCTGTGATCGTATGTGGCTCGCGTGTGTGGACCATGATAGACCTGCGCCTCCTGACACGTTGGATCTGCAACTGGAGTGATCCAATGGACTAGCGTTGAGGGACCACGGTTTCCACGTGAGTCTTAACGTACCTGATCTAAGAGCTGCCCCCCACCTGCGCGCCTTTCCCCAGTTTGAACGGACCAATGAGGAGCTGCCACACCTCATCTTCTTCGACGCCACCGTCGCCTTAGGCTATACCTACAGCCAAACCGTGGCTAGAACTAATACCTACGGTTTTTTACCGTAGCTACAAAACCTGCTAACACGAAAATACTATACACACAAGATAAATGATACCCAAGGCCATAGATCGATGTATCTGGATCTCCTGAACACGAATACGACCATGGTTTTGCCTAATTTTTCCTAAATCATGAAGCCCCAATTTGAGAGCTCTTAAACCTAACCATGGCATAACTCTTAAAACACAACCAGAGTCAAATTAATTGCACAGAAAGATCGCAAACATGATAGGAAAAACAAATATGCAATCGAAATCGATTTATAATGTATGACGAATCGTAATTGAAGTAGAGAAAAAAACGGCAAACCGAGGCTTATTTGAACGTGTATCTGGCTGTTTCTGGACTTGATTATGATCGAGCAATACTCAGTGATGATCCAGAAGTGAATTAGCACCTTCAAAATTCCTTGAATTCGCTTCAATCGCCAAGAACCGATTTGAGTTTTTCTTCAATTTTGCACTCGGGTTTGGAGCTTTCTCTGGCTGCTGAACCTCAAACCTCGTATCTGCATTTGTTCTTCTACTTATAGAGAAGGATTAGGGTAACATAACATGACCAAATCTTCATTGAATCTTTGATTTGTCAATTTAGAAAATTTGATTTGAATATAATGTTAAAAGTTTCTAATTTGGTTCAATTCCAATATTTTTTCACCAAGCTTTGTGGACCACGAAAATTAACTCATTAATGTGATTTATTTGATTGGAATTGGAGCAAAATAAAATCTCTAACTATTTTTATGATTTTATATATTTAATTTATGATCTAAAATAATGAAAATCATAAAATAACTAACAAAAATCCTAAAAACAAGAAAACTTTGGTTTTAGGGCGTGCATGGGCTCAAAGTGAAGATTGGATTAGTAGAACATAGGCCCATTTGGAAGTTTTTAGATTTTGTGACCCTTTCTCTTCACATTTTCCTCACAAAATAGTCCAACTTAGACAAGGTGTATCTCCCTCAATTTTTGAGGTATGGAGGTGTTCTAAGACATTCTAGAAACCTTAGAGAGTCCTTTAATCAGTGCTTTTGGTCTCATATCAAAATTAGTTTCCATGCTCATTTTATGTCCTTTTGAAAAAAGTGTCTTTTGGTTGACTTTTAAAAGGACCTATAATGTGCGAAGTCATATCTCTTAAACCATTGACCTATGAGCTCTGATTCTTGAACCATTGGATAGAGGAATGAATTCCTTTCAAAATGAGCTTTGGTGGGAATTTTTCTGATGAAGTATGAATATTTGGTGAATTTTCAAAGTTTGGTTGACTTTTCAGTTCATGCCCAAAATAGTAACCTTTGACTTTTGACTTTTCTGATCTTTCCTTGCATCATCATGATCAATCCTTGATCAAATGATGATTTTAGGGTTATGAGGATATTGTTGACCAAGTATCTTGAACTTTGACTGTATTTTGACCTGAAATGACTGTTTTGCCCTTGAGAGTCGACTGTTGACCTAATCAAGATTTGAGGAACCAAATTTGTTCTGTTTGACTTGAAACTTTATATGGAGATGCTTTGGGATGTTAGTGACCTTATGGAACCACCTTGAGCCATTTATTCAATGATTTTCTCTTGAATTAGTCAAACCCTAATTCAGAGCTTGTGTATAGGAGACTGTGTTTTGGAGCTTTGTCTTTTGATTTGATTTTGTGTATGGAAAATGACATGGGCAAATTTTGGGGTATGACAGCTGCCCCTGTTCAATTATCTTAAACCTGAAGATGTAGAGTGGTTTGTATGCCAGTCGGTATCTGAAGGTGGAAGGTGATTGAACACTAGAATACCAAGAAATTTGCCCTAGTTGAAGTAGGGACTTTTGTCGGAGATGGGCTTGTGGATGCCATCTGGTAGTTGAATTTTGAGAAGATGTTGTTTGCGCGTTGATCGTGTCATTACCGTTCGTGGTAGATGAATTAGATCCTTGGGAATTGATCGTGTCAGTATCGTTCGTGATACTTGAATTAGATCTTGGAAAGATGATCGTGTCTTCATCGTTCGTGATGATAGAATTAGATCTGAGGAGATAATCGTGTCTTCATCGTTTGTGATGAAAGAATTAGATTCTCTTGTCGTGTCAGCACCGTTCGTAGTAACTGAATTAGACTGTAGAAGCGTTTGATCGTGTCCACACCGTTCGTGATGATGGAATTAGATCTCTTTAAAGGTTGATCGTGTCGGCACCGTTCGTAGTAACCGAATTAGATCTTTTGTCGTGTCAGTACCGTTCGTAGTAGCTGAATTAGACTGGGAAAGTCAGTGATCGTGTCTACACCGTTCGTGATGATAGAATTAGACCTCTGAAATTTGATCGTGTCAGTACCGTTCGTAGTATCTGAATTAGATCTTTTGTCGTGTCAGTACTGTTCGTAGTAGCTGAATTAGACTTTGAAAGTGATCGTGTCATTACCGTTCGTGGTAAATGAATTAGATCTTCGAGCGTTGATCGTGTCAGTACCATTCGTAGTAGCTGAATTAGATCTTGGAAAGTTGGAGATTTCGTTCATTTGTCGGTACCTGTATTCTGAAAAAGGTAAGGTTAATCTTTATGCAATGTCATGATGCATGGGTTATGTAATGAATCCCTCAAAATAAATGAGAGCTTTTGCATGTTATGTATGAGTTCATTATGAGGTAATGTATGCAATGTATGAATATGTTTATGACATATGATATGTGAATATGATTTATGTTGTCTTTGATTAAGAAAGTAGATCTTTATGTCCTTGTAATTGTACTGTCTGATCTTGTCTTGAAGATGCTCAGCTGGGAATTTATGATTTCTGCTTGGAGATGATCAGTGACTTGATGTTCCCTAATTGGTGATAAAGATATTGATAAATCATGTTGAAGAAGAGCGACAGTGTTGAAGATGTAAACTCTGTTGGGCAGCCATGTCTTTATCGGGAGCGTTCGAAGATATCTTCTTAATGATTACTCTGTGGGGATATGATCTTGTGAACCCGGCTTTGTGGGGATACATGGGTGAAAGTTGCCCCCAGTATTATAGTAACTACTACTTGATTTAGGACACGTCACTTAAAATGTCAAACTGGACTTGTATAGATTTGCCCCCAGTTAGCAGGAACTTTGGAAAGATTCGTCTTGCGAGGACTTTATGAGATGTGCACTCTGGCGTCATGCCCCTCGTAATCATAGGCCCAGGACAATGCCCCATATTGATTTACTTGGATGCATGCCCCTGATTATTTTTGGCATCCTTGAGAGATTCTCGGAATCTTGACTGGATTGCCCCAGATTGATCGGGAAATATTTTGAAACCCATTTGAGATGTGTGCCTTTGACTTTTTGGCATTTGAGAGATTCTTTGAATTTTGACTGGATTGCCCCAGATTGATTGAGCAAAACGTGTCATGCCCCTTGTATTCGTAGGAGACATTGTGTCTTGGAGTAATCTTGTCTGTCGGGATAACTTTCAGTCATTAGTTGTACCCTGTGCAAGTTCTTTCTGATGCTAACATTTGAAATTATGTAGCAGAATATGCTTAATAATGAATTCATGAGATGCAATGTATATGTCTGTCTTGAGTTTTTTGAAAAACATTAAAACCAGAGATGTAAAAGTATGTTATTTGTAAAACATGATATTTGTAACAACGTGATGTTTGTAAAAATGAAATATCGACTCAGCATCTGTGATAAACCTTAAGGAGTCAGGATACCTTTGTTGTGACAGTATGCTTTCGAACTAACCATGCTTCAGTTAGGACTTTCAAGGGTTGTAACGTGGCTTGGTTCACGGTTTAAGAAACAAAGGATAAAGGCTCAAAATTTTATTATACCCACCCCTCTTCGTGATGTTCTTCAGTCCTAAGCTCATTTAATTCAACTTATGCATTCGGGTTCCAAGAGACTTTTGCACCTTTTGATAATGATGATGGTTCACAAGCAAAGAGCACTTTTTGAGACAGCAGTCACTTCCTCTTTTTGGTAGTTACAACATTGTGTTGTTTAGGAATTTATTGACTTCTCTTTTTTTTATCTTTTTGATATCCCTAACTTTTGCCTGAACTGTCTATCTTGAGCTTACAGTCAGCGGGATGCCTTGATTTTTGTCTAAGTCACCTTTTTGATTTTTGACTTAGCAGGCTTTTCTTTGTATATGTTTTTTCATTTTTTTTTTGAAAGATATTGACTGCCTTGCTTAATGATTGATAAACCATCATTGGCTTTTGATTGTCATCTCCAACACTTCTTTGATGTGTGCGGACGAACGCTTGTGATTGAAGCCTTTATCGAAAGGTGTACTGAATGATTCTCTTAAAATAGAATGCACAGCCAAATTAACTGAGAACTACCCTGCCCCAGGTTATAATCAAGGGTTTTAATTAGTACAAGAAAGAAACTTCTACTTCTTAGGCTCAAAGGGGTTGACGAGGGATTAACATCCTTATATCTCCACTGTTTAGGAATTGAAACAATGCCTGTACATCGTCAGCATAGTCCGCTCAACAGCATACTGTATGAGGTTGCGGTATCGTTTTCGTCATCCTCCCTCAAAAGGTTTACAGTTTGGCAGGAGTTGAATATCACAAAACATATGTAAAGTAAAGATGCAGTTTAGATGAGTGATAGCGAAGTAATTTATTCAAGACAAACATATACAATGCATTGATGATGATTATTAGAACAGATAATGTCTATCATAATTCGAATGTTTAAACAAACAGAAAAGAAACATGCAAATGAGAGTAGATCTAATGATCCAAAGTTCGTCCGTCTAGACGTCAATCAGTCTTGTCATGACTAGGCATAAGAGCGGTGATCACCACTGGAGTTCCAGGAGAGTTGAACTCAACTTCACCAGCATTGATCATGTCTTGGATCTTATTCTTCAGTGTCCAACAATTGTTTGTGTAATGTCCAGGACTATTGGAATGGTACGCGCACCTCGCATTGGGTTTATAGTAAGTGTTAGAATTCGTTGGCTCGATTGCCCTGAGCGTCTGGATCATATGAGTGAATTGATTGTTGTGATTCAGTTGTCGTGATTCCATTATCGTGACTCAGTTGTCGTGACTTTGTGGTCTTGATTCCATTATCGTGACTCAGTTGTCATGATTCCATTATCGTGACTCAGTTGTCATGATTCCATTATCGTGACTCAGTTGTCATGATTCCATTATCGTGACTCAGTTGTCGTGATTCCATTATCGTGACTCAGTTGTCGTGATTCCATTATCGTGACTTTGTTGTCGTGACTCAGTTGTCGTGACTTCATTGTCGTGGTCTTTTCTGATTTGAGTGTCATGATTAAATCTTTAATGGCACGCTTCAACGGTCTACCATCCTTTACACCATAACCAGGATTGTTCGAATAATAAGCGCATCTCGCTTTGTAATTGTACTCCAAGAATAGGAGTGCTTTTAATTCTTCTTGCCCCTTGGCTGAGTTCAGAATCAAAGTTTGAGATCAGATGTTGTGAGCCTGAAGGTGTTCACCTGATTGCTCGAAATCCATTTGGGCTGAAGTAAACAGCAAGAGAGGATGAGATACCTATTGTGAGAAACCTGCTATGCGATGTTATGAAGGCAAATGCAATGTTTTCAAAGATCTAGAGGAAATTTAGTTTGCGACATTAGAGAATGATTGGTTGCGTCTTTGTCTGAAGAATTGTGAATTTCGTCTTTGAACATCCTTCTTTGAGAATCGAGCTCACCATATCGAGTGGGTCATCGCCTCCGATTTGGGGTGCTTCTGAATTCGAAGGTACATGGCTAGAGAAAAATAAATCCTCTTGCCCCTTGATAAGTATTGAGTCTCTGAATTGGAAGGTATGTGGCCAGAGGAAAATAAATCCTCTTGCCCCTTGATAGGAATTCAGTTTTTGATAAGAGCACCTGAAATTGTGCGCCCTAAATTCCTAAGATCCTTGAAAGGGTTAGTTAAATCATGTTATGCTTATGATGTCATGATGTCATGATGTCATGATGTTATGCGAATGCAGCTCATAAGGCATAGTGTGAGATAGTAAGGACAAACAAGTCCTTTTAATAGAACCTGCAAGAAACGAAGGTTAGTAGCAAACACAGGCAAGTCACGCAAGTCACACAAGTCACACAATTTTTGGCTTAAGGCTTGCATGGGGTCTGATCAGGTGTCCTTCCCAAGGGTATTTCTATGGATAAGGAGATTTCAGCAACGGGTTCTACAAGTTATCCAGAATTGTCAGCCCTTCTAAAGCACCCTCGGACATGATACATTCGCACCATGCAATGATACTTTGAGAAAGAACCTATCTGAATTGTAGTATCGGGTAGCGACTAGTCCTTAACATTTGTCAAGGGTAGTCCCCCCACTACGTTCCTAAAGGCCAGGATGGGTTAAGGGTAACTAAAGGTCCTTGAGCTCCGGCGCACCCATAGACACATACATAGACCTCCCTCATTTGAGAAAGGTGTGCATATGCTATGGAGTCCTAACTCAAGCGTGAACTTCATACTGACTCATCTCCCACATATGTGAAAGAGGTCCTTATGACTATGCCACTCCTAATCTTAAGGGTTCTTGAATCCGGGAATAGGATTCGTCCTTCAGTTAATTCCCAAAACGCCCCTGAAAAATAAAACAAACAAAGCAAACAATAGAAAACATTTAAGTGAATCCTAAACTTTTAAGGTAACCCCTCTTTTATAAGAAAATTCTCCCCAGCAGAGTCGCCAGTTCTGTAACACGGTGAACTGACTTTTTATCGATCGAAATGTCGCGGTAAGCAAGAGTCGCCACCGACTTTTATTTTATCCAAACAGATTCGGAAAGGCAAAAAGAAACAGAAAAAAACCTTTTAAAAGAAATCTAAGTTCGGGGGGTAATTTATGCAAAGGGAAGGTGTAAGGCACCCTTTGCATCCATGGTTTTCCATGGGCTCTTAATTGCTTTGCTTGCTCGTTTGTTTAGAAAATGTAGATGAAAGAGATAGGGACTTTAGCTTGTGAATAAGCGTTGCCCTTTTGAAAAATTATGAGAAAGAATATAATAAAAAGGTTTGAGCATTGCAAGGCAATTAGGGGCAATTACCTTAAACTCAGATGATAGGTCTCTTTTTAGCCTTTCAGAATGAAAGGGTCTATCCTTGCCATAAGAGGGCAGGAAGCCTTTCGTTTGGAGGTTGAAGGGTCATCGAAGCATCCTTTGCCATAAGACTGTCCCATGCCATAGAAGGGCAGGTAGTCTAAGGCAAGGATCAGAATAAGCCATTTTCGTAGGCAGCCAGAAGATACCTCAGCCTTTTTCCGTAGGCAACATCCGAGGGTCGAGGTCATGTTAGTGTATCGAAGGCAACATCATTTTTAGGGTCTCATAACCTTTATTCGAGGCAACATGGCTGAGGTATCCTCGTATTCGAGGGACATGACTTATTCTGCAAAAATACAAAGGCAACAGGCAACAAGGCAACAAGGCAATAGAGAGGGTTACCCCAAAAGGGTGCGTGTGTGCAACAATCACGTGATTATATTCAGATATTTATCTTTTAATTAGTTATTCTAATTCAGTTTAAGGCTTGCACTCCCTAAGATTACTAACCACGCAGTTATAAAGTAATAAAGGGGAAGGGGACAATGAAACCAGCGGATCCCCAATGGGGTTTGACACAAGTAATAATAAAAGCCATAATATAAGGTTAAGGTTTAGGGTTACCAAACTCGACGCTTTGGCGATCAATAACCCTGAAAATGCAAATCAACAGACAAATAGTGAGTGTATGGCTAATTCAAAGGCGAACGGAATTGACCCTAAAATAAAGAGAAAAAAAAACAAATTTAAAATAATAAAGTAGGCAAGGTACTTAGCTCTGATTTGATCTGATATGGTTGATAGGGCGCCTTTAAGGTTAACCCTGAAAGTGGCAAGGCAAAGGCAGAAAAATAGATGGAATGAATGTATGCACAGTTCAAAATATAAGGGCAGACCCTAAAATCAAAGAGAACAAAGTAAACTTTGAAATTTAAATGAATACTTAGCTTCCTATTTTGAAGGCGCGTAGTCGGAAGGCGTTTGAAAAGTAACCCTGAAAAGGCATAAATAAATAAAAAAACATTCAGTGTAGGGTATGATCTTCGTAAACCCTGATTAGGGTACGAATTTAAATAAGAAAATATAAACGATTTAATTAACTATTGGTCTTGCGACCTAATTAATTAAATCGGGATAATAAAATCGAGGGTAAAAATAAATTTTATAAATCTTTGGAATTAAAATAAAATAAATGTGATTTTTAAAGGTATAAAATTAAAAGAGTATATAAATATATAAATAAATCAAACAAATTAATTATTTACAAATATTTAACATATAAAATAAATAAATAATATAAGTGTTAAATAAATAAATAAATAAAATTATTATTAAAAAGAAGTTCTTAGAATAAAAGATAATAAATAGATTATTATTATTATAGGAAAGAAAGAGAAAAAGAAAATTTAATGATATATATGTATATAAAGAAAAATAATGGGCGCTATGTTATTAAAAATAAAAAAAATTGCAAAAACTTAGCTGTGATCGTATGTGGCTCGCGTGTGTGGACCATGATAGACCTGCGCCTCCTGACACGTTGGATCTGCAACTGGAGTGATCCAATGGACTAGCGTTGAGGGACCACGGTTTCCACGTGAGTCTTAACGTACCTGATCTAAGAGCTGCCCCCCACCTGCGCGCCTTTCCCCAGTTTGAACGGACCAATGAGGAGCTGCCACACCTCATCTTCTTCGACGCCACCGTCGCCTTAGGCTATACCTACAGCCAAACCGTGGCTAGAACTAATACCTACGGTTTTTTACCGTAGCTACAAAACCTGCTAACACGAAAATACTATACACACAAGATAAATGATACCCAAGGCCATAGATCGATGTATCTGGATCTCCTGAACACGAATACGACCATGGTTTTGCCTAATTTTTCCTAAATCATGAAGCCCCAATTTGAGAGCTCTTAAACCTAACCATGGCATAACTCTTAAAACACAACCAGAGTCAAATTAATTGCACAGAAAGATCGCAAACATGATAGGAAAAACAAATATGCAATCGAAATCGATTTATAATGTATGACGAATCGTAATTGAAGTAGAGAAAAAAACGGCAAACCGAGGCTTATTTGAACGTGTATCTGGCTGTTTCTGGACTTGATTATGATCGAGCAATACTCAGTGATGATCCAGAAGTGAATTAGCACCTTCAAAATTCCTTGAATTCGCTTCAATCGCCAAGAACCGATTTGAGTTTTTCTTCAATTTTGCACTCGGGTTTGGAGCTTTCTCTGGCTGCTGAACCTCAAACCTCGTATCTGCATTTGTTCTTCTACTTATAGAGAAGGATTAGGGTAACATAACATGACCAAATCTTCATTGAATCTTTGATTTGTCAATTTAGAAAATTTGATTTGAATATAATGTTAAAAGTTTCTAATTTGGTTCAATTCCAATATTTTTTCACCAAGCTTTGTGGACCACGAAAATTAACTCATTAATGTGATTTATTTGATTGGAATTGGAGCAAAATAAAATCTCTAACTATTT
Organism: Vicia villosa; assembly: GCF_029867415.1. Classification (NCBI taxonomy): domain Eukaryota; kingdom Viridiplantae; phylum Streptophyta; class Magnoliopsida; order Fabales; family Fabaceae; genus Vicia; species Vicia villosa. Next base: position 50,294,140 of record NC_081181.1, on the reverse strand, counting down.
TTATGATTTTATATATTTAATTTATGATCTAAAATAATGAAAATCATAAAATAACTAACAAAAATCCTAAAAACAAGAAAACTTTGGTTTTAGGGCGTGCATGGGCTCAAAGTGAAGATTGGATTAGTAGAACATAGGCCCATTTGGAAGTTTTTAGATTTTGTGACCCTTTCTCTTCACATTTTCCTCACAAAATAGTCCAACTTAGACAAGGTGTATCTCCCTCAATTTTTGAGGTATGGAGGTGTTCTAAGACATTCTAGAAACCTTAGAGAGTCCTTTAATCAGTGCTTTTGGTCTCATATCAAAATTAGTTTCCATGCTCATTTTATGTCCTTTTGAAAAAAGTGTCTTTTGGTTGACTTTTAAAAGGACCTATAATGTGCGAAGTCATATCTCTTAAACCATTGACCTATGAGCTCTGATTCTTGAACCATTGGATAGAGGAATGAATTCCTTTCAAAATGAGCTTTGGTGGGAATTTTTCTGATGAAGTATGAATATTTGGTGAATTTTCAAAGTTTGGTTGACTTTTCAGTTCATGCCCAAAATAGTAACCTTTGACTTTTGACTTTTCTGATCTTTCCTTGCATCATCATGATCAATCCTTGATCAAATGATGATTTTAGGGTTATGAGGATATTGTTGACCAAGTATCTTGAACTTTGACTGTATTTTGACCTGAAATGACTGTTTTGCCCTTGAGAGTCGACTGTTGACCTAATCAAGATTTGAGGAACCAAATTTGTTCTGTTTGACTTGAAACTTTATATGGAGATGCTTTGGGATGTTAGTGACCTTATGGAACCACCTTGAGCCATTGATTCAATGATTTTCTCTTGAATTAGTCAAACCCTAATTCAGAGCTTGTGTATAGGAGACTGTGTTTTGGAGCTTTGTCTTTTGATTTGATTTTGTGTATGGAAAATGACATGGGCAAATTTTGGGGTATGACACCGGTGCACCTATGTTTTCCCTCGGCTCATTCATGAATATGTTCGGCGCGTTCAAGGATTCCGTCGATCATGTTGCGTAGGGCTCGACTGTATATATTTTGTTTAATTTTCGTTAAGTTTATTGGGGGTGAGTCCTCGGCTAGTGACCAAGAGCATCCTCGAAGGGGGTTTGGCCGGGGGCTTCCTTGCTCGCCGCTCTACCTTTTCACTTGTGTTGCGGTGGAAGGGTGGATTTGATGACCCATCTAATTCATTTTTTCCTTCTGCATGCAGGCGAATCCGGCTCAGGGTCTAGCTCGGGGTCCAGCTCAGGATCTAGATCGTGGGATAGTTCGAGAGACACGACCGCGAGTAGCTCGAAAGTCGAGGAGATCGAGGTTGAGAGCTCGCATCTCCCTGTGATAGAAGATGATGACGAACAGGAGGGTCCCTCAAACCCGGGGGCTGAAGAGGATGTTCCCTTGACCCCGCTCTTCGAGTATGATTGCGAGGCTGATTTTGGTTGGGTGGCTGAAGAGCCTATGATCGTGGCGTCTCGATTTACCGAATCATTAGTTGGGGCTTTTCCAGAGGTCGAGGACCGGAGACCGAGCGACCCGTTAAATTTTCAGGTGGTGTGCCCGACGGGTGACGAGCGGATCTGTTCTCATTTCCACGGGGACAACTTCGCCATGTATGAATATGTGTTCAGGGAGCTCGGATTTCGTCTGCCCTTCTCTAGCTTCCAAATCTCCCTGCTGGCCGGTCTTGCTTTGGAGCCGTCTCAACTGCACCCGAACGCCTTCGCCTTTATGCGGGCTTTCGAGATCGTGTGCGATTATTTAGGCATCGGTGCTACGACCGCCTTGTTCGGCCACTCTTTCCGCGTCCAAAGGCAGTCGGCCGACGGGCGCTTCAGTTGGGTCTCTTTCAAGAATGCCGACCGGAAGCTTTTTAAAATGTATGTTGATTCGGTCAAGGATTTCAAGGACCGCTATTATGTCGTTCGTTTGCAAAGCCAGGCAGCGTATACCTCTTTGTCAAAGATGGTGACGGTGCGCGGCGAAGATGGTACCCCGGAGCGGGACGGGGCTGGGAAGGTGAGGACGAAGCTCTGCAGTATGTTCCCCTTCTTTTGGTGGAAGAGTCACTTCAATTTTCCTCCCAAGCATTACGCCTATGAAGATGAGGAGTTGGACGAGCAGGACGCGGCGTCGTATGCTCGTTTGTGCCAATACGTGGACAGCTTTACTCTGAGCCAATGGGTGACGAGGACTGGCGAGCCCGTTTTGGACGAGGAGGGTGTGGCAAAGGTCGAGGTTTGGGCGATAAACACGAAAGCCCTCCTGTCGTGTAGGACGCCTAAGGAAACTAAGGCGCTGCTAGGTGGTGTTTAAGTCATTTTGCTTTGGCTTGCTAACTAATTTTTTCTGCTAACTCTCTGTTTTGTTTTTCAGATGCTATGCCGCTAAAGGACGAGAAGGTCCTGAAGGTGGCCCAAGATGCCAAAAGGCTCCGGGCAAAGAACAAGAACCGGACAACTGCCTCGGGCGATAACTCAGGGTCAGCCGGTTCTCCTTTGGTGATTCTAGAGGTGGAGAGGACCTCGAAGAAGGCGCGCCAGGCGGAGACGGCTCGAGAGGAACCGTCCAATTTGGGACCCGATCGTGGATTCATGCTTCCTCCCTACTTCAAGGAGGGTCAGTACTTTGAGAAGTATCCTCTGACTGTCTCCTCGGACGAGGCTCGGCGAGTTGAAGGGATGACTGCTTCTGCCCGCCTCAAACAGCTTGCCAGCGATAGCGCTCCTGTGATGAGGGTTGTGGAGATGGCCCAGGTGCTCGCAAAAGGGGGCACTTTTTCTGCCGATGCTTTGAAAAAGGTGGAGGCTAAAATAAAGGTCGCCGAGGAAGAGGTGGCTAAGCTGAAAGCGGCTCGGGAGAAGACGAAGAAGAAGATCGACGATCTCCTAAAGCAGAAGGATGAGGAGGTGGAGGCGGAGAAGAAGAGGTTTGCTGACCTCGAGCTGTCCTGGGTGCCGTCCGCGGAGGAGTCTTCAGATGTGGCCGTGCTAAAGTCCAGGACCGAGTTTGTTAAGAAAATCGACGACCTGAAGCTCGAGCTTGCCAAGATGGCCGAAGTCGGGTTTAAGTGTGCAGTTCAACAGTTGAGTCTTCTGAACCCAGGGATGAAGATAGACGACATTGGGCTTGCGTCGAGGATCGTGGACGGTCAGCTTGTGCCCGGTACTCCTGACGAGGAAGAATGAATTTCTTGGTTTTGATATTTTGGGCATGTGTGCCCGTGTTTTCTCGGCCTGCGTGCCATTGTTTTTTCTTTCTGGATTTTGGAGTTTTGCCTGACATATTTGGGGGCCTGCGTGCCCGACTATTTTTTGTAATATTTGGATATCACAAGCCAATTTGGTCGGGTTTTAATTATATTCATGTCTTTGCAAGTTTTGTCTGTGTTTTGACTTTCTTCTCTGTGCTTAGAATGTCTATTGCTGCAGGAAATTTGTGATCGGATTATGCTTGGTAATCCGGGCGATTGACATTATACTTAGAAATATTTGTTACTTGATTATGCTCGGCCTTGGTTGATTTTCCGGGTGTGTGGGGTACGGCCCTCAATAAAGAACATGGTGAAATTCACAAATGACAATACTATAGCAACTGAAGGTATTGGAGACATTTTAATTATGAGGAGAGATGGAAAAATGTTAGTAATTTACAATATGGTGTACATACCAGGCATGAAGAGCAACTTGCTCAGCATTGGGCAGTTGGTCTGGTGTAAAGTGTAACACCCGTAATTTAATTAAATTAATTTCGGATTATTTGTTGATAAATTGTTATATTGTTATGATTAAGTTGCTAAGTCGATTATTTAGTTGATTAATCGGTCAGTTACTATTAGAAATAATATTAATATAAATATTAGTATTTTATGAGATTAATGGTGTTAGGCCTATGTTATAATTGTGAGTAGCAAAATGGGGGTATAGAAATGTTAAGCCCAATGAGAGAAATAGAAAATTATATTAATTAATTAGAATAAAAAGAAACATTAGAAAGTAGCAGTAGAAAGAGTTTTAGGTTATCAGAAAAGAGGAATAAGGGTTTGGAGAGAACTACGTAGAGTTGCAAGCAAAGAGGCAAAGCTAGGTGCAATCAAAGAGTTAGAACAACCTTCAATCCAAGGTAAGAGTGGAATTCTAACCCTATAATAGGGTATATGATGAATATTATGTGGGGTTTAGGTTGTTAAAATTATTACGGTGTGTATGTTGAATTGTTGTGAATGTTTTGAAAATTGATGAAATTGGATGTTGTCGATGAATTCGTTGCTGATAATTTTCCATGTTGATATTAGCATAATAGTTATGTGGCTGTAATTAATTAGTGTTTGGGTCTGAGATGATAAGGAATGAAAACTGGGAACTCTGCCTGATTAGAAGAAGGAAAAAAAGGGAACAAGGGCGCCCACCCCTTATATGAAAGAATGAAGGGGCGCCCACTGATCGGAAAAATAGCAAGTGTACTATTTTCACCGATGTAGTAATAATGGGTTTTACCCCAAGTATCGATCACGAGGATTGCGTGGGAAATAAAAATTGATATAAGGAGTCAATTAAACAAAATATCATGGGGGTATTGTTTTTATATTAAAGAATTACGGTTAAAATAAATCAACTGAAAATTGAGATGAGATTTTCTAAGTATAAAGGTATAAGAATGCCAGGGTAGGTGTATAATTTTCCTTACAATGACTTTGTAACAACAGATCTCTTCAACAAGTTCATGAAGTGCACTATTTGTTCTTAAGGCTGTTTTCCTAAGTCCTTAGTGAAAACCTTTTGGTTTGCAATCCTATTGCCTAAGTCCTTAGAAACAAAGGTTTGTGAACCAAAGATATCAATGATCAAGAATATTCAAATAACCTTACGGTATCCCTAGTCCTAGGTGATAACCCTAAAATCTAATTGTTTAAAAACCTTAACAATTGTAGTCCTACAGATTGTTAACCATAGATCAAACCTTGTTTGTCCGACAAAGCAAGCATAATACTCATTAAACAATTAAGTTTCAAAACATGAATTCTTGATTAAAGAAATGCGTAGATCATAGTCATTACAATAAAAATCAGGGACACCCCCCTGGCATTGGGGGGTTTAGCCTCTCATAATATTCAAGAAAACACAATCAGAAAGTTTAGACATTTACAAGAGATTAGGAGAACTCTGATCTTCAATGGTGTCCACCGTTGAATCTCCTAGCCTTCCAAAACCTTGATAAAGCTATCTCGCTCTCTTCTGTAATTCTTTCGTACGTTCAAAAAGTATCCAAAATAACTTAAAACATAAACCTAAATAGTCTCCATACAAGCCTTTAGTAGTACAAAGTCAAAAGTGCCCCTGGAATAAGTTGGAATGTCCCAAGACCCAAAAATTGATCACCAATGCGCCTACCAACACGGGCTGTGCGCAGGCACACGGGTGGCCGTGTTGGTCCCCTGGTTGCTTCTATGGACAGCTGCTGAACACCAACACGGGCCGTGCTCAAGCACACAGGCGGCCGTGTTGGTCCCCTGGTTTTTCTATGGCATTGGTTCTGTGCTCCAACACGGGCCGTGTGCTGAAGCACGGCCGGCCGTGTTTGCCCCCAGACTTGTAATTTTTCATCTCTTTCTTGCTCTTCCTTCTTCCTTGATGCTTGGACACTCAAGATGCTTTGTTCAAACCTGCAACTTGTACACAACTAAACAAAAGGCATAAAAACATCTAGAATTTAACTAAATAAATAAAACCCACAATGAAAAGATCAAGCAAACAAAAAGCAAAAACTTAACAAATTTCTACGAAACTCACACCAAAGTGTTACCAAATTGATCGATGTGGACCGAATGCATGATGCAAATTATATGAAAATGGTGACCGATCACAACCCCAAACTTATCTCATTGCTTGTCCTCAAGTGATGCGAGAGACATTTAGAGAGGTCACCCTGGATTCTTACTTCCTCAATGTCACCGATGTTATTCGCCTCGTGCCTCTACCTTCTTGATCAAGCTTCCAGCACATCACACCAACGCTCTATCGCATTTTCTCATCAGAGTATCCCTTCACCTGCAAGCTTTCCCACAATCTCACCAAGTCTCTCGTGGTTAAAGTGTTTCACTCATAAACCAAGATATGCAATACCAACTCTTAGTTTCGAATAGATTCTACTTTCACTGCACAGACAGAATTCACACACTATTTGAGGTCTTTTTTGGATGTAACGGGGCTTAGGTACGGTGGGATAGACAAAGAAAGGGGTGTACTAATGGTTTGTGGCTCGACATTCCTTATCGTGTGTTTTTCTCTCTCTTTTTCTTTTATGCATGACTTTTCAAGGGATCCATCTCTTTAGACTCATCAACACATTCATTTTGACTTCGATGCTTTTCTTATTCTCGAGTCTATTTGTTTAGGCAAGTGCTTTTGCTCTTTTTTTTTAAGACATCTAAATATCTCTTTTTTTTTTCTCATTTGCACTTGCCCCCCATACATGATCAACCCCAAACTTATTATTTTTGCACACTTTTGAAAAACAACACAACATGAATATCGAGCAAGGGTAAGGATAATGTGGTTTTGGGTTCATTTATGTGGTAAAACAAACAAAGGGATACGGCTCAAAAGTGGTTTACAACGGATAAGAATTATCAACGGTGGTTGTGAAGGCTTATGGGTAAACAAACAAGTGCCTCAGTGTGTGTCTTCATATCATAGTGTGTTAGCAGAATAAACGCGAAACCAGAGTGATAACGTCATACCTGGATGCCCTCATGATGAATTTGCAGTATTTGGTTCTGATATACCTCACCATGTTGGATAAATTAACTTGCAGGTTTCAGACTACTCCTAGAGTCATACAATTTCTTTTTGTTGCAAATGCCATCCACTCTTTTCAATCTAGTATCGGCACGATGCGTCCAACAGGTACTTTTTCCCGATGACATCAACTTCCAGGGTGCCTTGAAGAAACAAGTTTAGGTTGTATCTCTCATCCACTTACTATAGTTGCATCGATTATTCGGTGGTTGTCAATCAATCTTGTAACAAACAAAGACAAATAAAACAAAGACATACCACACAAAGCCATAAAAAAAACAAAACAAAACAAAGGAAACACAAACTGAATAATTAAAACAGAAATAAACGAAAAGGAATGAAAAGGACCCCTCCCCCACCTAAACTGAACATTGTCCCCAATGTTTCAGCCTCAGTGCGGAAAGGACTTACAGACTACTGTGGAGGCGGGTGCTGAGGCTGAAAATGCAACATCATCTGCTGCATCATTCGTTGGATATCATCAATTGCAACCCCTTGACGGAGTTGCTCTGCCACAATTCTCTCAATCTCTACACCTTGGCGAGTTTGTTCGGCACGGAATTGCTCAACATCCAAAGATGTCCAGCCAGCAGAAGAGGATCCCTCACCTTGATGACGTGAGGTCCTGGTACGGGGAGTAGCCCTCTCCCTCCTTGGTTCATCCTCATCCATTGCCTCATCTGCATACACAACATCATCCCTTGCTTCCTCGGGGTCAACGTTAGTATATAACCAATTCACATTATTATCAACAGTAGTTTTTTCAGAATTCGGTAATCGCAACAATTTGCGAGACCGGCTTACCAACATGTGGCCATTTCGAGATGGTTCGAGCATCCCTTGCGTGCACAGAGCATTTAGATCAATTTTATGCAATGCTTGTAATGGTGTCTCACCATCCATCACTGGCCGATATCCACACCATTCAACAATTTGAGTAATCATTCCTCCCACCGAGATACCACCGGAACCGGCACGCCCCATAGTACCTAAATGATCTGCCGCAAACGCAGCCACATTCACTGGTTCCTCATTATCCATAGCATACATCAGATAGAGCTCTCTTTTTGTTGCGACACCGGTGCTGTCACCTCGCCCGAACAAGGAATAAGCTAACCCCTTTTGTGCATAACGAAAGCATGGGTTCTGGATCCAAGAGGCCTTTGCGGTTCGTGCTTCATATTGTGGTAAACCTGTAATAGATGACCAAAAAGCATAAGCAGAAAACTCATTTGGCACTGCCCCGTGGCCAACCAAAGGTAGCCGGAGACATTGCCCGAGTTGAATTACAGACATAGAATGATCCTCATTATAAAGCCGAAAGGTTAGAGTGCCAAAATATTCAAAAGAGTGCCCAGTCCAGTTTTTTTCCAAAGTAAATTCCACAGAACTTAAGAATTCTAAAGTAATGCGCTCGTATGTGGGTGCATCATTGTGCACGAATTCAAGGATCCCTAGATTATTAAACATTTGTGTCACATCATCTAGGATTCCTAGTGTATTCATAGTGGTGTCACACACATACCTAGTGGGAACAAGCTTCCTAGTCAAGAGAGTCTTGTACCTTTGGACATGCTCATCCTTTTCAAAAATGATGTTGTGAGCGTTCGGTGTTCGGCGAACTCTTTGTTTGGGCCTGGAGGATTCGACAACAACTGCCTTTCCCCTGTCAGCTTTCTTCGGGGGCATAATGAGAACCTGAAAAATGAGTGAAAATTGGAAGTTGGAGAAACAAGAAAATATTACCGTCACTGTGTAGAGGGCGCAAAACGGCCCAACTTTTGTGAAAGAGGAAGTGGATTTGGAGTCTTGATGATGGAGAAAAGGGAGATTGAATATTGATGGAGGTATGGAGGTTTGGAGGAGAGTAGGGTTTTTGAGAGGAAGAAGATGAAGTTGCTGAGTTGTGTACAATAAAAGGGGGTTTTAAGATGCGTGGGACCCACAAAAATTCAGAATCTCCCCTTAAAATCTATTTTTTTTTCAATTCTGCGCAACGACACACGGGCCGTGCGCCCACGCACGGGTGGCCGTGTGTCACCTCTGGTTTTTGCATGGGGAGGGAAATTGGATCAGCACGGACCGTGTGCTGGAGCACGGTCGGCCGTGCTGCTTCCCTGTTTTTTGTATGGGGATGGCTGGCCACTCACGCACGGGCCGTGTTCTGGAGCACGGGCGGCCGTGCTTGAGAGTGCTGTTGCACTTCTCTACATAATTTCTTCGTTTCTTTCTTTGTACATTCTTCTTTCTAGCGATCACCACTCCTTACCCCTGCATAAAACATACATAAACGAACAAAACAAAATAAAAAGCATTAGTAAACCCGTGGGTTGCCTCCCACGAAGCGCTGCGTTTAACGTCGCATGGCTCGACGGTCGATCATCTCATTATGCGAGACGAACGTGTTCGAGAGTGCTGGCTCCTTGTCCAGGATTGTATGGTTTCAACCTATGGCCATTCACTTTGAATGTGTCTCCATTGTTATTGTTCCTAAGCTCAATAGCTCCTATGGGGAACACTTTGTGCACTACAAAAGGTCCCGACCATCTTGACTTGAACTTCCCAGGAAATAATTTCAATCTCGAGTTGAACAACAGCACCAGTTGCCCTTCCCAAAATTCTTTCTTCTGAATCTTTTGATCATGCCATTTTTTTGTTGTGTCTTTATAAATTTTGGCATTCTCATAGGATTGATTCCGAAATTCTTCTAATTCATGGAGTTGAAGAATTCGGGACTCTCCAGCTTTCACAATATCATAATTAAGGAATTTGGTTGCCCAAAACGCCTTATGCTCAAGCTCGAGTGGTAGATGGCATGCTTTACCATAAACTAATTGATACGGGGACATACCTATTGGCGTCTTGAATGCTGTTCCGTATGCCCATAGTGCATCTTCAAGCTTAAGAGACCAATCCTTTCTCGAAGCACTGACAGTCTTTTCGAGAATCTGCTTGATTTGTCTGTTCGAAACCTCTACTTGCCCACTGGTCTGAGGATGATAAGCAGTTGCTATCTTGTGCTTAACATTGTACTTCTTCAGCAAATTCTCCATCAACTTGTTCAAGAAATGGGTGCCTTCATCGCTTATGAGTGCTCTGGGAACCCCAAATCTTGAGAAAATATTGTTCTTTAGGAAGTTCACTACCACTTTGGCGTCATTTGTGGGTAACGCTACTGCTTCTACCCACTTAGAAACATAATCCACCGCTACAAGAATGTAGTTCTTCCCAAATGATGGTGGGAAAGGTCCCATGAAATCAATCCCCCACACATCAAACAATTCCACATCCAGTATACCCTTCTGAGGCATCTGATTCCTTTTTGAAATATTCCCCGTTCTCTGACACCTGTCGCATTCTTTCACAATACTTTGGGCGTCTTTGAATAACGTGGGCCAATATAAACCAGATTGTAAGACTTTTGCCGCTGTTCTATCACCGCTGAAATGTCCGCCATATTCGGAGTCGTGGCATGCTTTAAGCACGTCTCGTTGTTCCTCCTCGGGTACACATCTTCTTATTAATCCATCGAGACCCTTCTTGTATAAAAATGGGTCATCCCACAAGTAGAACCTGCAATCATGTAAATTTTTTTTTCTACGGTTATAGTCAAAATCGTCAGGTATTATTCCACCTACCAAATAGTTCGCATAGTCTGCGAACCAAGGCACACCAACAACAGCGAGGATATGTTCATCAACGAACTCGTCCTTTATTGGGCGCGTCTCTTCAGTTTCTTCAATAGGTGACATGCGAGACAAGTGGTCGTCTACAGTGTTTTCAGACCCTTTCTTGTCACGGATCTCCACATCAAACTCCTGAAGGAGCAAGATCCATCTTAGCAACCTTGGTTTAGAATCCTGTTTGGCAAAAAGATACTTCAAAGCAGCATGGTCAGTATAAACAATGACTCTAGAACCCAACAGATATTGCCTGAACTTGTCAAAGGCATAAACAACCGCTAGCAACTCTTTCTCAGTAGTCGCATAGTTCATCTGTGCAGGGTTTAGCACATGACTTGCGTAGTAAATAACATGTAATAGCTTTTCTCTACGTTGTCCTAGAACCGCCCCAACTGCAATGTCACTGGCATCACACATGATCTCAAAAGGTAGAGACCAATCTGGGGCTACAACAATTGGTGCCGACACTAATTTTTGCTTTATAGTATCAAATGCTATGGCACACTCTTTATCGAAAACGAAGGCTTTGTCTTTAACCAACAGTGTAGTTAATGGTTTTGCAATTTTTGAGAAATCTCTTATGAACCTACGGTAAAAACCCGCATGGCCTAAGAAACTTCGAATACCTTTTTCGTTCATCGGAGGAGGTAGTTTTGCTATTACCTCTATCTTAGCTTGGTCAACCTCTATTCCTTTGTGAGAAATTTTGTGACCCAACACTATACCTTCACGTACCATGAAATGGCACTTCTCCCAGTTGAGGATTAAGTTGGTCTGTTGGCATCTTTCAAGAACAAGAGCAAAGTTAGTCAAACAGTTATCAAAAGACTTACCAAAAACCGAGAAATCATCCATGAAGACTTCCATATGCTTCTCAAGCATATCTGCAAAGATGGATTGCATGCATCTCTGGAATGTGGCTGGGGCATTACATAACCCAAAAGGCATTCTTCTGTAGGCGAAAATACCAAAAGGGCATGTAAATGCGGTCTTCTCTTGGTCTTCTGGTGCAACAGCTATTTGATTATACCCCGAATATCCATCGAGGAAGCAATAATAGTCATGACCCGCTAACCTCTCCAACATTTGGTCAATGAAAGGTAACGGGAAGTGATCTTTTCTCGTTGCTAGATTTAATCTCCTGTAATCTATACAGACTCTCCACCCTGTAACTGTTCTTGTTGGAATCAACTCATTCTTCTCATTCTTGATTACAGTAGTTCCGCCTTTCTTAGGCACCACATGCACTGGACTCACCCATGAACTGTCAGATATTGGATAGATCATCCCTGCGTCCAAAAGTTTTACCACCTCCTTTCTAACCACCTCCTTCATTGCCGGATTTAGTCGTCGTTGAGGTTGGACAACCAATTTGTGATCCTCTTCCATTAAGATCTTGTGCATGCAAAGCGTTGGACTTATTCCTTTCAAGTCTTCAATTGACCACCCAAGAGCGCTTTTATGCTTTTTGAGGACTTTGACAAGCTTATCCTCTTGAAGAAATTCAAGGTGAGAACTGATGATAGCTGGGCACTTACTTTCAGTGTCTAAAAAGACATATTTGAGGTTCTCTGGTAATTGTTTAGTTCAGCCCCCTTCTTTTGTTCGTCTTTACTTCCTTCCACTAATGGTTGCCTTAAATCTTCCCATCGGTTGTGGCGAGAATTTTTGACAAATGATGTTTCCATCATGGCTAAAACTTCGCTGTCCTTTTCGTCAATTATTTCTTCCTCTCCGAAGATTGATAAACTAAGAACTCTTTCCAAAGGTAGCTTCTGTGTTGTCAACGACTTTTCCTCATCACAAATTTGTTCAATTACCTCAATGTGTTGACTCGTGGCAACATCATCCTTGTACTTCATAGTATTTCGCACATCAATCTTCAGTTCTTCATCATAAACTTTCAAAGTCATCGTACCCTCTTCTATGTCGATCAAGCATCTCCCGGTTTCCAGAAAAGGTCTTCCCAAAATGATTGGTATTTCTTCATCTTCGGGCATCTCTAGAATAACAAAATCTACCGGAAACACGAACTTGTCGATTTTCACCAACACATCTTCTACCACTCCGTAGGGTCTTTTAACGGATTGGTCCGCAAACTGAAGTGTCATACGAGTATCTTGTACTTTACCTATCCCCAATCTTTTGTAAATTGATAAGGGCATAAGACTCACACTTGCCCCCAAATCGATCAAGGCTTTCTTGAAAGACCTATCACCAATCGTGCATGGAATCGTTACCGAACCCCGATCTCTCTTTTTAACTGGGATCTTCATTCCCTACAAAATAGCACTACAAGTTTCAGTTAGAATAATCGGGTCACCGTTGATTGTTCGCTTCTTCGAAATGATGTCCTTCATGAACTTTGCATAGGTGGGCATTTGCTCCAGTGCCTCTAAGAATGGGATATTTAGCTCAAGTTTCTTGAACATCTCTAAAAACTTTTCGAAGTTCTTCTCATGTTGTTCTTTCTTCTTATTCCTTGTTGGGAAAGGAAGTTTAACAGCTGGTTTAGGTGTAGCAACTTTTTCTTTGACTACTCCTTCTTCGTCTATGACCTCTTTTCTTACCACCTCATTTTCTTTAATCTCGACATCCACTTCAATCAACATATCCTCATCCTCGGAATTCCTCTCCGGTTTGTCATTGGATTTACTGCTTCTAGTAATTACAGCGTTCACATGATTGTTGTCTTTGGGATTTGTAACCGTGGCACTCGGGAGAGCGCCTTGTGGTTGAGTGTTGGTCATTTGTTGGGCAATCTGACTCATTTGAATCTCTAAGTTCTTGTGTGTTTCTCAAGTTGCTCCTAGTTTCTTCCTGAAATTGAGAGTTTTGAGCTGCCATCTTTTCAATAGCTATTTCCCATTCTGCCTTCTTCGGTACCTGTTGCTGCAATTGTTGAGGTGCTTGAGATTGGAACTGCTGCGGGTGGTGTTGAAATTGCTGCTGATAGGGACCTTGTTGTTGAGGAGGTCTGTATTGTTGTGACTGAGCTGGAGATTGATATTGGGTTTGTCCTTGCTTTTGAAAGTTTCCTTGTTGGTCCTTCCATGCAAAATTTGGATGATTTTTCCAACCCGGATTATATGTGTTGGCATAAGGATTATTTTGCCTCAACATATGAATCTGTTCCACCTGTTCCTGCGTTGCCACACAATGCATGGCAAAATGCGGTCCACTACATATTTCACATATAACTGAGGCGGTTGGCTCAACCTGTGCTACCTTCTGTTCACTGAGATTCATTTTCTTCAATCTTCTTTCTACTTCAGCTGCAATTTGTTCTTCCATTTTAACCACTTGATCAGCAAGCTTCAAATCAATTTTCCCTTCTGGTTGGCTCATAGCGCGGTCATATAACTCAATGTGCTCATTAGCGGCAATCGCTTCTATGATTCTCTTGATACCAGTGGCTGTTGCAAAGTTAGTTGAGCCACCGGCAGCAGTGTCGATAAGCTGTTTTGTCTTAAGTCGGAGACCATTAACAAAAGTCTGCATTTGTTCGGTTGGGTCCATGTTATGAGTAGGACAAGCAACCAAACACCTCTTGAACCTCTTGTATGCATCACCCAGTGATTCTCCTTCTTTCTGCTTGAAATTAACAATGTCATATCTTTTTCGAATAAAGATTGATGCAGGGAAATATTCATTAAGGAAAGCCGTTTCCATTTGTTGCCATGTTGTGATGCTTCCAGCTGGAAGTGAGTAAAACCACTCTTCCGCGTCTTCGGATAAAGTGAATGGGAACATCACGAGTCTCTTGGCTTCTTCAGAATGGCCTTCAATCTTCAATGATGTTGTTGTGGTGAGGAGTCTTTGTAGATGCTTATTTGCATCTTCATTGATTCTTCCCGCAAACGGCTTGCTCTCCAACTGTCGGATAGTTGAAGGATGGAGCTGGAAGTGTGCCACATTGACCGGTTGATTTACGATGGTCATTCTTCCAAGCGGGGCATTATTCCTTCCATAGTCTCCTAAAAGCCTCTCTGGGGGAGGTGGATCAGCTGCCATAGTTTCAGGCTCAGATTCTGACTGCTCGGATGAAATAGATATTCTTTCTTCGTCTTCTGATTCTGAGACTATAGGAGATTCTTCTTTTGAAGCCAGTCTTTTCCGTTTAACTTCGCGGAGTCTTGCTCGCAATAGCCTTTCTGGTTCTGCGTCAAAAAGAAGTTCAGCTGAGGCCTTACCTCGCATACAAGATTAGAGTTTATTAGTTTGAATTAAATAAAAATAAAAATAAAATTACACAAATATAAATTCAGCAAAAATAAAATTTTAATTGCAGAGCAATAAAATTTTAATTGACTCGTTAACAATTTATATTTTGGCAATCCCCGGCAACGGCGCCAAAAACTTGATCGGAAAAATAGCAAGTGTACTATTTTCACCGATGTAGTAATAATGGGTTTTAAGGAGTCAATTAAACAAAATATCATGGGGGTATTGTTTTTATATTAAAGAATTACGGTTAAAATAAATCAACTGAAAATAGAGATGAGATTTTCTGAGTATAAAGGTATAAGAATGCCAGGGTAGGTGTATAATTTTCCTTACAATGACTTTGTAACAACAGATCTCTTCAACAAGTTCATGAAGTGCACTATTTGTTCTTAAGGCTGTTTTCCTAAGTCCTTAGTGAAAACCTTTTGGTTTGCAATCCTATTGCCTAAGTCCTTAGAAACAAAGGTTTGAGAACCAAAGATATCAATGATCAAGAATATTCAAATAACCTTACGGTATCCCTAGTCCTAGGTGATAACCCTAAAATCTAATTGTTTAAAAACCTTAACAATTGTAGTCCTACAAATTGTTAACCATAGATCAAACCTTGTTTGTCCGACAAAGTAAGCATAATACTCATTAAACAATTAAGTTTCAAAACATGAATTCTTGATTAAAGAAATGCGGAAATCATAGTCATTACAATAAAAATCAGGGACACCCCCCTGGCATTGGGGGGTTTAGCCTCTCATAATATTCAAGAAAACACAATCAGAAAGTTTAGACATTTACAAGAGATTAGGAGAACTCTGATCTTCAATGGTGTCCACCGTTGAATCTCCTAGCCTTCCAAAACCTTGATAAAGCTATCTCGCTCTCTTCTGTAATTCTTTCGTCCGTTCCAAAAGTGTCCAAAATAACTTAAAACATAAACCTAAATAGTCTCCATACAAGCCTTTAGTAGTACAGAGTCAAAAGTGCCCCTGGAATAAGTTGGAATGTCCCAAGACCCAAAAATTGATCACCAATGCGCCTACCAACACGGGCCGTGCGCAGGCACACGGGCGGCCGTGTTGGTCCCCTGGTTGCTTCTATGGGCAGCTGCTGAACACCAACACGGGCCGTGCTCAGGCACACGGGCGGCCGTGTTGGTCCCCTGGTTTTTCTATGGCATTGGTTCTGTGCTCCAACACGGGCCGTGTGCTGAAGCACGGCCGGCCGTGTTTTCCCCCAGACTTGTAATTTTTCATCTCTTTCTTGCTCTTCCTTCTTCCTTGATGCTTGGACACTCAAGATGCTTTGTTCAAACCTGTAACTTGTACACAACTAAACAAAAGGCATAAAAACATCTAGAATTTAACTAAATAAATAAAACACCCAATGAAAAGATCAAGCAAACAAAAAGCAAAAACTTAACAAATTTCTACGAAACTCACACCAAAGTGTTACCAAATTGATCGATGTGGACCGAATGCATGATGCAAATTATATGAAAATGGTGACCGATCAGTGATCCATTGTTGTTTATGTTTGATGCACCTTTGGTGCTACATTGCTGAGTTTTGCTTGCTTACTTGATACATTTTCGTGCACAAATTGATCCAAGATCACAAGGTGTTTTGTTTTATGTTCAAACTAGTTTTACTCCTTTTGACTGCTGTTTTTTTTTTTGAAAAAATGCCTAGTGCAATCGATTTCTCTCTTGCTGCAATCAATTGCATAGTTAAAAAACTGCGCAAATTTTGAAAATTGAAGAAGGAGCAATCGATTGCACTTCTGGAGCAATCGATTGCTTGCTGAGCAGAATGTGTTTTTTTTTTTGCTTTTTTTTATTTGTGCTTGGTTCTAACTCATCTTCAACTCCCTTCTTTTGTTATTTTCTTTGAATCACAAGTTAGAGGCCTAATTTCTCTCTAATATCAATGGACTTAGGGCGTCGATAGGATGAGAATCCAAATCCGCAATATTAAGTGATTGAAATTATGGATGAAAGGAACTTTTGAATGTGGTTCCATCTTTTATTTCTTTTTATTTTGATCGATGAAAGTCTTTGATACCTTGAGAATTCTTATGGATTCTTGGTAAAGACTAGATCGCTACCCATTTTCTTTTCTTGCGGTATTTCTTTTGGAGAGTGATCTATATATCACTTCTCTCGCATGCATTAGCACATAAAGTTTTGACCGGCCTCGTTGTAGGGTGATTTCTACATAAATCACTTGGCGATCTGCTTAATATAGAGCAATATTTCGTGTCCCGAATAAAAAAGATCTAACATGGAAGAGAATTGTATGCGGTTGATTTAAGGCTTATGGAAGTTTATCGTGTAGTTGCTATGATTTTGTCAAGCTTCTGATAAATTTCCATTGAATTTAAATCCTAGAACATCCTTCACTTACCATCGATCTTTATTACTAACTTTGATAACATACTTGACAAGTTTCAAGATGGTTATCTTTAACATCTAACAATTAACTTTAATTTCCGAACTTTATTATATTGCTCTTTATATTTCTCGCTTTATTTCTTTATTTTATCATTTCATCATGTTTATGTTTCCGTCATTTTCTCTTTGTCCATTTGGACGTTTACATTCCGCAATTTTCTCTTTGTCCATTTGGACGTTTTGTTTATGTTTCCGCTATTTTCTTTTTGTCCATTTGGACCATACTCTATTTTTGTGCTAAAACACTAATAAATAACTAAAAATCTAAAAAACACATAAGGCTCTATGGACTATTGGTTACTATCCCGAGCATTTTGGAGACATGGACTTTTGGACTTAGTACCTCTGGACCCTATTATCCTGTGGTCACTCTGTTGTTATTCTGTCTGTCTGGAATTGGATTGTTGTCTGGTTATGTCTGCAGGTAATCCCTCGAAAGCCTCTGATGGTTAATTCCAAGGCGTCGTGATAAGGATTTTACCCGAAAACAGCCGTTACTCTGCCCGATTTTCGTCAGAATTTTAATGTGCTTAATGCAAAGTGGTACTAAAGATAATAAGTTTATCTGGATCCCCAAGTGGTAATGTGTTGGTTTAGTATTGATAGTCCAAAGAATGGGAAATCTACCTTGACTCTTAATGTCAAGTGTTGGTTTCTTCTTCGGTTAGACCGTTTCTTTCCTTAGCTTTTATTTTACGCATTAGGATAGCCTCTTCATCTCCTCCCCTTCTTAGATTTTCAAAATCTTCTCCCTTTTTAAAAAATCTTCTTATGTTTGTTATCCTTTTTTTAAAACCTTTCTTTAAAAATATCTTTTGCCCTTAGTGGCTTTTCTTCAAAAGTTTAGACACGATTAATTGTTGTAACGAGTTGCGATACCCCACAATTTCGAAATTGATTGATATGATGGGATCTTTTCCACGTGAGAGAGCTAGTGGCATACTCGTTGATTTTCATCCGAGTTGGAGCCCTTCTTTCATTTGTGATGCAAAGAGTCCGTTTGTTCTCATGCTCAAGATCAATGGCTGAGTATTTCTCTCCGACGACAATAAAGTTATTCGGTTTTTTAAAAACGTTTTTCCCTTTTAAGAGGAACTACATTAGCTCTGACTTCTCCATTGCACCGAGGAGGTATGTAGGCACGAGGCTCAATGCCTTGCTGAGCTTATTTTAAAACAAACCCTTTTTTAGCACACACGACACAGATTTTCAAAAAGGTTCTTTGGAGTACCACAAATATGAGGGGTGCTTAAAACCTTCCCCTTGTACAATCAACACCCGTACCTAAGATCTCTTTCTTGTTTTAAAATTTGGGTTTTCTTCTTTCTTTTCCCTTTTCCTTTGGAAATAATAAAGCACGGTGGCGACTTTCACTGAAATATTGAGTCGAGTAAACTTAATGGCTTCGTTCTCAGAATTTCCCCGCGACACATCCATTTTATAAAGAGTAATGTTATTATTAATAGAGAAAGAAACTAATAAGCGAAATGCTTCTAACCTGTCGACTGGAGCAAAGGTTTATGTATATTCTATTCCTTATGTTGACTTGTGCAACCAGTCATGCCTTATTTCTGATGACTTCACCTTTCTCGTTGAGATTGTTTTCTGAATACCCATATGGTTCCAATGACATGAGCATCTTTGGGCTTCTGAACAAGATCCCAAACATCATTCTTAGTGAATTGGTTAAGCTCTTCTTCCATTGCCAGAATCCAGTAGTTGTCTAGAAGAGCTTCTTCAATAGATTTTGGCTAAATCAGATACACTAATCCAAGAAGATTTTCTTCAAAGGGTTTGAATGTTGATCTAGTTCTGACAGGAGAATCCTTGTTTCCCAGAATTAGATCTTTAGGATGTGAAGTGGTAAGTCTGTTCTTCTTTTGTTGTGGAGGATCAGAAGGAGCAGCAACTTCTTCATCTATAGATGCTTCTGATTCTTTAGCTTCTAATTCCTGTGATTCTGATTCCTTTTCTTTGGGCTCAACAAAAGTGATCTCCAAATCAGTAAACCTTTCAACTAGCTTTAACTTTTTAGGGTCAAGCTTATCATTGAATCTGACATGAATTGATTCTTCCATAATTTATGTTTTTGTGGTATAGATTATGTATCCTTTTGAGCGTTCAGATTATCCAAACAACAAACACTTCTGTGCTTTCAAATCGAATTAACTCATATTCTATTTAGTGTTTATCATAAAACATATACATCCATAGGGATGGAAATAAGAAATGTTGGGTTTTCTATTCTTCCAAAATTCATATGGAGTCTTTCCCAAAATAGTTTTTATAGAAGTCATATTTTGAACATACATGTTGTATTCACTACTTCTGCCCAGAAGTGCTTAGCCATGTCAGTTTCTTAGATCATGGTGCGAGCCATCTCTTGAAGAGTTTCATTTTTCCTTTCTACCACACCATTCTGTTATGGGGTTCTAGGACAGGAAAAATCATGTGAAATACCATTTTTATCAAATAGACTTTCAAAGTCTTTGTTTTTAAATTCTCCATTAGGTTCACTTCTGACCTTGACTATTTTTTAATTCATTTCATTTTGCACATGGGAACATAAGGTAGAAAACACAGAATGTGACTCATCCTTGTGTCTTTAGAATTTTACCCATGTCCATATACTATAGTCATCAACAATGACTATTCCATATTTCTTTCCATTGATAGAGGCCATTTTTACTAGTCCAAATAAATCAATGTGAATAAGTTCTAATAGCCTGGAAGTAGATACAACTTTCTTAGCTTTGAAAGAGGTTTTTTGTAAACTTGTCTTTCTGACATGCTTCACAAAGAGCGTCTGAAGAAAACTTCAGATTTAGTAAGCCTCTGACTAATCCAAGCTTGTTTAGTTGAGATATTTTTCTCATAATAACATGGCATGGACGCCTATGCCAAACCCATTGCTCTTTATTAATAGCTAGAAGACATTTTACATTCTAATGTTTCAGATCAGACAACCTTATTTTGTAAATATTGTTCTTCTTACCATTGACCATAACTGAGCCATCCTTCTGACTAACACCTGTACAAAACTTTTGATTAAATATAACATCATAACCATTTTCACTAAGTTAGCTAATTGACAGTAAGTCATGCATCAGAACCTCTACTAAAAGTACATTATTAATACAAGGAAGCTTACCATTACCTATGGTTCTGGAGCCAACAATGTAACACCCTGTAATTTCCATTATTTAATTAATTGGAATCTAAATTAATTATTGGATTAATTGGTATTTATTTGGATTATTGGAGAAATTATGAAAATATGGTAATTGGGCCGGTGTAGTGATTAGTAAAGGGGAGGTGTTATTGATAGGCCTTTTACTAAGTGGAATTATTATTTTCATAAAATAAGGAATTTTGGAAAAGAAAGGAAAATAGAAGCCAAAAGGGAGAAAGGAGAACAGAACTGAAAGAACGTGAAACAACAGAGAAAGAGGAAGAGTAAGAATCAAGAATCTTGGCTAAGGTAAGGGGGACTAATTCGATTATCATCTATTATGGGATTATGAATAATAGGATTGATTAGGTGGATTGGTTTATCCCAATTTTGGCATGTTATAGATTTTGGGGTTTGAAACCTTTAGGGTCAATTTTCATGATTTTGATGCAATTTGATATTGTGAATGATCCTTGATGTTAGATAGACTTGTTGTACGTTATAATTGTGTTTAACCAACCAATTTGGCTTTGTATTGGTGTTGTGTTTGTATTGGTATGAAATGGAGATGATTGGAATGAGTTGAATTGCTGTCAAACATGATTTTTGCTACCAAGTACGCTGTAACCGGGTAACAGCCATGCTGTAACCGATTACAGCAGCGTAAAATGGTTAAACTGGGCATTTTTTAGTATTGTAATCGGGTAACAGCCATAATGTAACTGATTACAGGCGGGTTTTGGAAAATAACGAATAGGTTGGTGTCGCGGGGAAAAATCGTTTTGTTCCTCTTTTTTGTGGGATGAGACACCTGATGCCTTCTTTGGGCTCGAGTGCTCAAAAAATGATTTTTCTTTTGTTTCGACCAAACTTTTTATTATTTCCAAAGGAGGAAAAGGAAAAAAGCTGCAATAACCTAAAGGTGGGGAGAGATCTTGGGTAAGAGGGTTGGTTATACGAAGGGAAGGTATTAGCACCCAACGTATCTATAGTACTCTATAGGTTTCTTTGCTTTGTTTTTCATTCCATGTTATTGAGAGGTTCTTGTGAAATAGGTGGGACCTAAGGTGTTTGTTTGATTATGCTCCCAAAGATCATCGCGATCCTCTGCATACATATCCCTTAGAGGGAATCAGAGCATCTGTAGCTCGGGTCTACGGGTGCTAAGGTTTGAATGGTTTTTTTTGTTTTGTTTTGCTCGCCAAGGATCGACCTTGTGCCTACGTATTCTCAAAGGGATGTTGAGAAAGTCAGAGCAATCGTAGTTCCCACTTATGCTAGTGGAAGCAAAGGAAAATAGACAAATGTCGTCTAAATGCTAGATGTATCTAATCTATATCATCACATACATCTGTTTGATTTTTGAAAATCTTTTCATTATAAGCCCTGGGCCATGCCACTTAGGGTGCTTAGAATGATAAAGATGTTTTTGTTGTTTAACCAGCCTTGTGGCAAAAGTTTCAATGAAGTCAGCCTTGTGACAAAAACTTTGATTAATCAGCCAGCCTTGTGGCAAAAGTTTCAATGAAGTCAGCCTTGTGACAAAAACTTTGATTAATCATCCAGTACGGTGGTAAAACAGTTTGATTGATTAGCCAGCCTTGTGGCAAAAAAAGTTTGATTGATTAGCCAGCCTTGTGGCAAAAAGTTTGATTGATTGATTGTTTGTGATGATATAGAAGAGATACTCCTATCATAGAGATGAAAAATGTCTAATCTCCTAGGGTGTTTTGATTTGGATATTGGGGATGCTTATAAGAAGCCCGTGGGTCCTTGTACGAAGCCCAAGAGGAGGCTATCCGAGGGTCCTTGCATTGTAAGCCCAAGAGGAGGCTATGGGAGGGACAATCCAGGGTCCTTGCATTGTAAGCCCAAGAGGAGGCTATGGGAGGGTCACTCGTTTGTACAAAGCCCAAGGGGAGGCATGGTATAGTTGGTTTGAGCTCTTAGAGCGATT
The DNA here is from genome assembly GCF_029867415.1 of Vicia villosa. NCBI lineage: Eukaryota > Viridiplantae > Streptophyta > Magnoliopsida > Fabales > Fabaceae > Vicia > Vicia villosa. Next base: position 50,271,842 of record NC_081181.1, on the reverse strand, counting down.
TCACCGGGAAACCATACTCTATGTCCTAACCTAAACTAGGGAGATTCTTTGCACGAAGCCCAATAGGAGGCTATGGGGAACCTAGTGTTGTACTAAGTTGAACAAGTATATATCACAATCACAAGTATGAACAAGTACGAACAAACATGAACAAGTACATGAACAAATATGAACAGTTATACATATATGACAAAGTGCGTGTATATAATGGAGTTTATGAAGGAAATATACCTGTAAGCATGATCCATTTGTATACACAGGGTTCGGGACTTATACTCGAGGAGAGGTCCACTTGAGTTTATTCAAAGCTATGTAAACAGGTATTCACAAAAGGGCTTGGGACTTATACCTACATGGAGGCCCATGGTATATTTTTGGGAAGATTTAAAGAAAACCTTCATTTTTGGTTTGTTATTCAAAGTTAAAAAAAACGCATTGAGATATGTACAAAAGGCGTACAATGAAATACCTAATTTCATGTACTGGAATGGGTATGTACAAAAGGGGCTTGGGACTTATACCTACGTGGAGGCCCGTGGTATATTGAAAAGTTTTGTTTCTTTGAAGTTTTATTGTTTTGAAAATGATTTGAAAATTGTTTGAAAATTGTTTTTGAAAAGATTTTTGTTTTGAAGTTTTGTTGTTTTTTTTTTTTTAAAAAAAAAACTGTACAAAAAGAAAAGAAATGGGACTTACACTCTCTAATATTCGAGAGGCCCCACTTCGTTTTGAAAATCAATTGATCAATTAAAAAGATTTAATCAAAAAGAAGTGGCTTATCGTTTTGAAAAAGAATCGCGATCGCTCGTCTTAAAACGATTTGAATTTGACAAAAGTCAACTTAATTAGGTTAAAACAAGTTTTAATGCTTAATTAAGACCTAAATGATTAGGGTTTGATCACAAAAAATATTTACAAGTGATTAGGTTAAAAATTAAATGAAAAACAATATTTAAAGTATTAAAAAACACTTAAAAATGTATCATTTTAAACCTAATTAAAAACATATTAAATAAATCTTTTTTTGTGATTTTTCTTGATATTGTCAAAATATGTATATTAAATAAGAGGTGTGTAAAAAATGAAGAAAAAATAAGTTGATTTGATTGGTTAAATTAATTGATGAAGTTGTGAAGAATTTGAAGGAAAAAAGTGATAAAAAAATAAGCTTTTGGTCTCACCAGGGTTTGAACCCACGCCCTCTCTCTCACCAGCCAAAACCCTTGCCAACTGAGCCACGCTTGTGGCTTGTAATACATACGCTTCCATTTAATTATATATTAAACTTAACATTTGAAATTTCTGAATCAAAAATGGCGCCAAGAACACACCTTCAACTGAATTTTGAAAATCTCCAAAACTGTGTTGTTTTGATCAAGTAAAGGGTCTATCTCACTCGGTTTTTCACGAGGAACATGATGGTGCCCTCATAATTCATTTATTTTTGCTCTAAGGGGGTCAATTTTCGCATGAACATGAAGAACCCTAGAACTGAAATTCAATGTGAAATCGTGTATGTGCAAGTTATGATGCAATTGATTTAGGGTTAATGATCCTCATAGGTGCAGAAACAAGATGGTATGCTCACATTTCATTTATGATGCGTGCAAGTATGAGTTTGAAGTTCATGAGCACTTACCTTAAAAACGGCACAACTGAGAATCGAATTCTTGCTTGGAGGTGTTACAGAAGTTGTTTGATGATTTGGATAGCTTCAATGGACCTTATGGAAGGTGTCTGGATGCTTGGAACCATCTGAATTCATCTGGGCATGGCCATGGTACCCGATCTGCATAAGCTTCAAGAGTGAATCGAATTTGATGATTCTGAGGTTATTGGCTATATGTGATGGATTGGATAGTTCATATGTGATATATGGATGATGTTAGAAGTGGTAGTTTGGACAGAATTGAGCCTGAACAAAAATTGGCATGATAAGTCTCATTTTATGCATATTTGGAGGTGAGATGATGATTTTGAGTTTTCAGGTGTTTTGGGGTGTATGAGTGATTCAGACACATCATATATGACATTTAGAAGTTGTGGGAAGCATCACTTTGTTCAGAACTTGCAAGGTTTGGAGGTTGAGTTTTCTACCTCACTTTGAAACACATGACTTGTAATTCAAGAAAGAAGAGAGAAAACCTATAATTGTGAGGTTTTGGTGTGAATTGAAGAGTGGAAATGACCTCTATTTATAGGCCAAGAGTTCTGAACTCAGAACTTTGCAACTTGCTTCAAGAAGTGATGATTTGGCATTTGGAGATAGAAAGGAATCTTACCATTTAATGCATATGGTTAAAGTAACTAAACCATGGTTATTTTGGCCAAGCTTCTTATCTCTTTCCATTCTGATCTCAAATCAGAAAATATCATTCAATCATTGCTTTGGTGTGTCATTGCTTGAATTATAGGCCATATAGTATTGAACTTAGTGAAAATGGCTTGTAATTTCATGCATAATGACCTCTAATTGCAAAATTCAAAACCATGGCTACACTCCATATTTTTTCATGCTCTTGGACATTTTGGAAAGCTCATATTACACACTTCAAAACCCTAGTTGAAAGTTTCTTCAAGATCCTTAAGGAAGTGGGTGAAAAAGATCCATGAACTTTGAGAAAAATGAGGTTTCAAGTGAAATTTTCCAAAGATGCCAACTTTGAAGCTCCATATCTCTTAAATGGTTGATCTTATGGAAAAAATTTATATGTGTCAAAGTTTTTTATTGGATCAAAATCTACAACTTTCATGTTGGAAGTTTTTTTCAGTTTGTAGGTGAAATTTTGAGTTATTCCTCTCCAAAGTTTGGAAAAAACCATGAAAAACACTTAGAAATTTTTCTAAGTATGGAAAGTCAAACTTTTGACTTTTTGATTCTTGATTGATTTTATTGATTTTTCTTGATCAAATGACTTCATACTTCATATATTGATGATTTAAAACTTCAAAAGTCATGGTTGACCAAAATTCCTCAAAAGTCAATGGTGTTCTTGTACAGTTGACTTTTTCAGTCGAATCGCGTTTCTGGAGATTTCAAATGAAACAGGCTATCCTCACCATATGAATGGTATGAATGGATCACATTGAAGCATTAGAGGATATTGAGCCATGGTTTGAGTTGTGGCACCATGTCCTGATTAAAAAGTCAGTTGTTCAGTGAATTAGGTCAAAACCCTAATTGTCGACCTGATGAAATTGATGACTGTGGATCTTGAATTGAGATACAATTTCCATTGTATGTTGTCATAGGGATTATTTGAGGATGATTGAAACCTTTGATTGACTTCCTGGGGATTTTTAGGGTTTCCCAAATGTGATCCCTGATTTTAGTCCCTGATAGTTCAAAACCCTGATCTGAGGATTTGTCTGATCAATCCTTGTGTAGGAGATGTTATGAGCCAATGGATTAGGTCAAAATGATGCACTTGAGGTCTTGATATCATGTCCCAAGCCATTAGGTCAAATTCTGAGCAAAAGTCAGGAGTGTGCTGTCTTCAGTCAAAACCCTAATTCAGTCGATTCAAAGCTGTTGAGCTTGTTGAAATGAATCTCTGAGGACCAAATGTTGATTATTGATGAAGATGATTCATTTGAGATGAAGGGAGAACAAAACCCTAGTTGATTGTTGCTTGTACTGATGAGTGATTCCTTGATTAAATCCTGCTGAGCACAAGTAGCAAACACAAGCTATGCAATTTGTTAGAGATGCCAATGATGCATATGCAATGATATGAGGTGGTATCTTAGGTCAAAAATTGGGGTATGACAGATGCCCCTATTTAAGTTTCTTCAACCTGAGACATGAAGATTGAAAATCTTCGTTTTGATAGGGTAGAAGAGACTTAAATATTAGAAGACGCAAATTTTGGACCTAAGATACCAAAATTGCGAATGATGCAAGGATATCTTTACCGAGGGAATATCAAAACTGACTCCACTGGGGAAAAGAGATCAGGGAGGATGTCTCAATCCGTTTTAGGAAGAGAATCCGTTTTTTCGGGAAAGCAAGTGTATGCTTCATTGGGGAATGATAGCTTTGTAAGAAAAGCTTACCTATCGGCATTATCGACTATCAGCTTGGGGATAGACTTGTTTAATAACGCGAAGGTGAAAGGTATGAAACTATATTACCGACTATCAGCATGGTGATAGACTTGACAAGGTAAAAAGAGTTTCAAAGGTTCGGTTAATATTACCGACTATCAGCCTTGTGATAGACATGTTAAATAATATAACCAGAACAAAAGGTTACCGACTACCAGCCTCGTGATAGCGGTTTTGAAGACGTGATCAATTATCAGCCGAGTGATAAAATGATCCTGGAGACTTTGCTAGGGAAATTACTTGTTATCCAGCCTTGTGAACAGTAATAAGGCCCTGATTGTCAAATGGTCTTCATGATTGATTTCCTTGAGAGGAAAAAGCTTTTGAAAGGGACATAAGCTGCTCAGATGATGAGGCTATTGCTTATGGTCCTATTTTTTCACGACTCTATTTGAGAAATCGGAATTTGAATTTTTGGTAAAGACAAGGTTCTAACCAAGAATGAATTGGAAAGAGACAGTCAAACAAGACTTTGTACCCATGAGGAATGAACTCAAATGGGGATTTTCTCCTTCGTTTTGAGGGGAAAAACTAAAGCAACCTTCTTCCACGAGGAATGATCTCAGTGGGGAACTGGAGAAAGAAAATGTCTTTTTTTCTGCATATGGGTGACAACCTACTGGAGAGATGACACGCCCATTTTTTTGTTTTTTTTTTTCTTTTTCTTTCTTCTTTTTTTCTTTTTTTCTTTCTTTTTTGGGATAGATATATCCTGAACAAGCGATTTTGAAGCAAACATTAAAAAAATGCAAGAATGCATAAATGATGCAAATATGTATGAATGATGAATGTCATGAATGTAGTATGCATGTTGACAATGCTGACAGACAAAGAAGTATATACTGGAGAAGGACCGACGTCGCAATACAACCAGATACTTGGCAAATGTTTTTCAACATGGTGTAGATAACACAGGTGATGAATGGTGCTGCGTGCTTTAAACTTCTCTGGGGAAGATGAGCATCTTTTCTTATTGAGATGGAAGAATCCTTTCACTGGAGATGGAAAATCTTCGTCACTGGGGATAAAAGATCCTCTTCACTGGGGATAAAAAACCTTCTTCACTGGGGATAGAAGAGCTTCTTCACTGGGGATAGAAGAGCTTCTTTATTGGGGATAGAAGAGCTTCTTCACTGGGGATAGAAGAGCTTCTTTACCTCGAGGGATAATTGCTTCAAGAATTCTTTTCTGGGACAAGAATACCGTTGTCTCAACAATTTTTTAGGGAGAATCCTTTTGTTCATCCTATGGAGACGACTGCTGATGTTCCTTCCGTTGTTCACAACTCAAAGGAAAGTTTCGCTTTTATTTTGAAAAAGTGAAGTAAATTCATTTAAAACTTATTTTCTTTTTTTTCAAAAAATGAATAGCACAATTAAAGCGTCATTTTGAAAGCTAAAAGAAATTAGAGATTGCAAACAAATGGGCACAAGGCTCAAATTTATTTAATAGGATGGTAATCAGCTAAAGGCGTGATTCCATGGAGTATTTACAAAAGTTGGAAATGGTAATTATGCGGAAAAGGCTACATTGAAAGCAATAACCACTATTCCCCCTAACAACTTTGAGTTCCAACTGTGCTTGTCGCTTCAGATTGGCAATGATTTGATTGAAGATCCTTTGATGAGAAAGACTCTTCAGGTGACGAAGTATGGACTGATGCAGTTACTTTGTCATGAATCCCTAATTTTTGCCTAGATTGCCCTTTCAGGTTTTCAATCTACCAGGATGAATTTTTTTCTGTTTATTGTCTCTAATTTTTGCCTGGACCGCCCTTTCAGGTTTTCAGTCCACCGAGACGCTCATTTTTGCCTAAGTCGCCCTTTGCGGGTTTTCGACTTACCGAGCTGTTCTTTTGTTCTTTTTTAGACAAAGTATTTTTTGACTGCATCAGCATTCACAGGATGTGGGAGTTCATTACCATCCATGGTTGCAAGAATCATGGCGCCGCCAGAAAATGTTCTTTTGACAACATACGGGCCTTCGTAATTAGGAGACCATTTGCCCCTGGAATCTGGTTGAAAAGACAAGATCTTTTTAAGCACGAGGTCGCCTTCTTGAAATTCACGAGGTCGAACCTTTTTGTTGAAAGCTTGTTTCATCCTTGCTTGGTATAACTGTCCATGGCATAGAGCAGTCATACGTTTTTCTTCGATTAAGTTCAACTGATCGTATCTGCTTTGACACCATTCAGCCTCTGATAACTTAGTCTCCATGAGGACTCTCATTGATGGTATTTCCACTTCTACGGGGAGCACAGCTTCCATGCCGTATACTAGAGAAAAGGGAGTTGCCCCTGTTGAAGTACGCACTGAAGTACGGTACCCATGTAAAGCAAATGGCAGCATTTCATGCCAGTCTTTGTAAGTGACGACCATTTTCTGGACGATCTTCTTTATGTTCTTGTTGGCAGCTTCAACGGCGCCGTTCATTTTTGGTCTGTAAGGAGAAGAGTTATGATGCTCAATCTTGAATTCCTCACACAGTTCTTTCATCATTTTGTTATTCAAGTTTGAACCATTGTCAGTAATGATCTTGCTGGGAACACCATATCGGCAAATGATGTTATTCTTGATAAACCTCACAACCACTTGTCTTGTAACATTGGCGTAAGATGCTGCTTCGACCCATTTGGTGAAGTAATCAATTGCTACCAAGATGAAACGATGACCGTTTGAAGCTTTCGGTTCGATCATTCCAATCATGTCGATACCCCACATGGAGAAAGGCCACGGAGATGAGAGAACGTTGAGTAGAGTCGGTGGCACATGGATCTTATCTGCATAGATCTGGCACTTGTGACATCTCTTCACGTGTTTGTAACAATCAGATTCCATTGTCAACCAATAGTATCCTGCTCTTAACATCTTTTTGGACATTGCATGCCCATTTGAATGAGTTCCAAAGGACCCTTCATGCACTTCATGCATTAACATGTCTGCTTCGTGTCTGTCCACGCATCTGAGCAAAACCATGTCGAAGTTTCTTTTGTATAGCACATCTCCGTTCAGGAAGAAACTGCCAGAAAGCCTCCTTAGAGTTTTCTTATCTTTGTTTGATGCCCCAAGTGGGTACTCTTGAGTTTGAAGGAAGCGTTTGATGTCGTGGAACCACGGTTTATCATCGATGACTGCTTCGGTTGCAAACACATAGGCGGGCCTTTCAAGGCGCATGATTCTGACTGTAGGCATATCGTTCCAGTGACTGACTTTGAACATGGAAGATAGAGTAGCCAAGGCGTCTGCCATTCGATTCTGATCTCGAGGTATATGATGCAATTCCACCTTGTTGAAGAAAGTCAACAGACGTCTTGCATAATCTCTGTAAGGAATCAAACCAGGGTGATAAGTTTCCCATTTGTCTTTGATTTGGTTGATCACGAGGGCTGAATCTCCATATATGTCGAGGATCTTGATCCTTAAGTCAATGGCTTCTTCGAGACCCATGATACAAGCTTCATATTCTGCGATGTTGTTGGTGCAATCAAATAGCAATCTGGCGGAGAATGGGATATGAGTACCCTTGGGAGTGATGATGATTGCCCCAATTCCATTGCCAAAAGCGTTTACTGCTCCATCAAAAATTAGGCCCCATCTTGATCCAGGATCAGGACCTTCTTCAGGTAATGGTTCGTCACAATCTTTCATTTTCAAGTACAAGACATCTTCATCAGGAAAGTCAAACTTGAGAGATTGATATTCATTAATTGGTTGATGCGCCAAATGATCGGCGAGAATGCTTCCTTTGACCGCTTTTTGAGCATGGTATTCAATGTCATATTCGGATAACAGCATTTGCCATCGGGCAATCCTTCCTGTTAAGGCAGGCTTTTCAAAGACGTACTTGATCGGATCCATTTTGGAGATTAACCAAGTAGTATTGTTGATCATGTACTGGCGGAGACGTTTTGAAGCCCAAGCCAAAGCACAACACGTTTTTTCGAGCATGGAGTAACGAGACTCACAATCTGTGAATTTCTTACTCAGGTAATAGATGGCATGCTCCTTCTTACCGGTTTCATCTTGTTGTCCAAGCATACAACCCATGGATTCTTCCAACACAGTAAGGTACATGATTAATGGTCTTCCTTCAACTGGAGGAATCAATATTGGTGGTTCTAACAGGTACTCTTTGATACTGTCGAACGCTTTCTGGCAATCTTCAGTCCATACAACCCCTTGATCTTTGCGGAGAAGCTTGAAAATTGGCCCACAAGTAGCAGTCATCTGAGAGATAAATCTGGATATATAGTTCAATCGTCCGAGAAATCCTCTTACTTGCTTTTCAGTTTTTGGTGCAGGCATCTCTTGAATAGCTCTGACTTTGTCGGGATCTACTTCAATACCTCTTTGGCTGACAATGAAACCCAAGAGTTTTCCAGATCTAACCCCAAAAGTACATTTGTTAGGATTCAAGCGAAGCTGATATTTCCTTAGTCGTTGAAACAACTTCAAAAGGTATTCAATATGTTCTTCTTCTGTGCTGGACTTGGCTATCATGTCGTCCACATAAACTTCAATTTCTTTATGCATCATGTCATGAAAGAGAGTAGTCATTGCCCTTTGGTAAGTTGCGCCTGCATTCTTTAATCCAAATGGCATCACTTTGTAGCAAAATGTACCCCATGGGGTGATGAAAGATGTCTTCTCCATGTCTTCAGGAGCCATCTTAATTTGATTATAACCGGAGAACCCGTCCATGAAGGAAAAGACGTTGAACTTAGCGGTGTTATCAACCAACATGTCGATATGTGGTAATGGAAAGTCATCTTTTGGACTGGCCTTGTTCAAGTCACGGTAATCAACACACATTCTGACTTTGCCATCTTTCTTCGGAACTGGCACTATGTTGGCCAACCATTGAGGATACTCAGAGGTGACTAGAAAACCTGCGTCGAGTTGCTTTTGAACTTCCACTTTGATCTTGTTAGCCATATCAGGGTGAGTCCTTCGTAATTTCTGCTTAACTGGCGGACATTCTGGCTTCAATGGCAAGTAATGCTGAACAATATTGGTATCCAACCCAGGCATGTCTTGGTAGGACCAGGCAAACACGTCAACATATTCTTTGAGAAGGTCTGTCAACTTACTCTTGATATCAGTATCAAGCAGCGATCCAATGGTCACTTCTTTTTTGTCTTCTTCAGAACCCAAGTTGATCTTTTCTAAAGGCTCTTTGTGAGGCAGAATGGCTCTTTCCTCGTGCTTAAGTAATCGAAAGATCTCGTCCGGGATCTCCTCTTTTTCCTCTTCTTCGGCTTCGAACACAGGAAACTCAAAGTTGGGAGAGGGCACAGGGTTATTGCATTCAATGGGTTTATCAATAGTAAATCTGCACATGTGATTTATATTTATTTCAGAAAATTTATGAATGCAGGAGTGTATGCAGATTTTTGAGAAAAGTTTTTTTTTTTACTTTGGTCTTTTAGGATTACCATTTCCAGAAAAAAGCAAAAATAAAACATATAATGTAGGGAATTCAAAATGACACTTTATTTATGATTCATTTTTGAAACAAAGCCCTAAACACAAACTCATTTGTCTCGGGCAGGACAAAGAGGGAAACTTTTTAAAACAAAGCCCTTATACACAAAGTTATTTGGGCGGAACATTTAAAAGCAAAGCCCTATAAAACATCTCTCTGCTTTGGGCAAGGCAGGAGGTCAAAATAACAGCGAGGTGATTACTTTGAGCGGCGAACAACATTCGGAACGTCGACAGCTTTCCAGTAGCAACGAACTCCTCTGTGTATTATGTATTCAGGAAAGTTCTCCCCAGAATTATCTTCAGTATTGACATTGACCGCTGGTCGAGCAGGATTTGAAGGTCCTGGTTTGTCAACCTTGTTCTTTGTAGAGTTGAAACGGTCTTCTTCTACTTCTTGAAGAGCATAAGACGAGTCACAATCTTCAGAATTTTCAGGGCGTTCTTCCCAATCTTCAGGATGAAGAGACTCATTGTCTGCGACACTTTCTGAGTCAGCTGCGGGATCATCTTCCCCTTCATCTTCAAAAATGGCATTTATGTGATAATAACCACCTTCAGGATTGTAAACCTTGGCAGATGCGTTGAAGCTGAAATCTTCAGTAATTTCAGGCTGCTGAGAAAATTGACAGGGCTGATAAACCTCTTCTGGTTGACTATTATATTCAAAGGGATCTCCCCATCCAGTTGGTTGGATATCTTCAATCGCAATCTTTGAACTTTCAGGTGCAGTGTATTTCACCATGTAATCAAATTTTCCACTTGGTTGTCCCAAGGTGTCCCAGATTTCTGCAGGAACAGGCTCAGTTTCTTTGCCTTTGGATTTCTCCGAAGAAGGATATGGTTCTTCCTGAGATATGTATCCCGAGTCATTGAGATAACATTTCCATTCTTCTTCAGGATCAGGTAGACCTTCTTCAATGCATTCTTCGATAAGGACATTAACCTCTTGAGGAATCGGGTTAAGGAATCCTCCACTAATGAATGTTTCTTTGATCGGACGAAGGGTTTCATCCTTCTTGGTGCAGTTTGAGAATGTCGGTGAACATCCGAGTCCTGCTCTAGTTTCATTCTTGGTCGGGATCACAACTTGCCCCCAGCCAGTGGTAGTTCCATCTTTCACCACTTTCATTGCCTCTTTGTAAGAAGAGATTGATGCTTTCTTTTTGGAAGATTCGTCTTCTAAAGAGAGACCTTGGAACTGAGTTCCTTCCACATCATCAGCACTGATAAAAGAGAAATTGGACAAATGGCTCACCATCAAGGCTTGTTCTCCACTTATTGTTACCAATTTTCCATTTGTTACAAATTTTAACTTTTGATGGAGCGTAGAAGTTACTGCCCCTGCTTCATGAATCCATGGTCGTCCTAACAGACAGCTATAAGCAGCTTGAATGTCCATGACCTGGAAGGTGATTTGAAATGTATGTGGACCAATTGTCATGGGAAGGTTGACTTCGCCGATAACAGATTTTCGCGATCCATCAAATGCTTTGACTACTACACCACTGAACTTCATAGGCATTCCTTGGTAAGACAAGCGAGCAAGAGTTGTTTTTGGCATCACATTCAAGGAAGATCCGGTGTCTACCAACACATTGGACAAAGAGTCTGACTGACAGTTCATAGAAATGTGCAAAGCAAGGTTGTGATTTCTGCCCTCCTCGGGGAGTTCTTCATCACAGAAACTTAAATTGTTACAAGCTGTTATGTTGGCTATTATCCCATCAAAATGGTCAACAGTCACATCATGATCTACAAAAGCTTGATCCAAGACCTTCATCAGGGCTTCCCTGTGGGCTTCTGAATTCAACAACAATGAAAGTATTGAGATCTTTGAAGGAGTTTGCATAAGCTGATCCACAATCTTGTATTCACTTCTTTTGATAAGCTTCAAAATTTCATCAAAGTCAGGATTGACATTGGTTCCACTGGATTGGCCAACATCAGTGTTTGTATTACTGACAGGAGTTTCCTCAGGATTCCCCACTGGTGTATTGATAGGATTTTGTCCGGTTGCAGGAACAACAGGTTGCTTTGAAGGTAGTGGAGTATACACACGTCCACTTCTTGTTACTCGACTCACATCAGCGATGTTTACGACAGATGAGAGAGTTGGTAAAGGAACTTCTTGTCCATTCTTTATCATTGTAGCATTGTAGTTGTATGGAACTGCCTTGTCAGAGTCATAAGGAACAGGTCCAGGTAGACAGATGATCAAAGGAGCAACAGGAACCTTTGGCTTGTTGTAGGTAACTTCCATGCGCTCAGGCATGTTGAAATGAGGAACGATGACGTTAACTGTAGGCATTTCCGAGTTGATATCTGAGACTAAAAGCTCATGCGGATAACATCCTATCATGTTAACTTCATTTTCATCCCTATTTCTGTAGATCTCAATAGTACCATTATCTAGCAAAACTTGGAGATCTCTTCTCACAATTGAACACCCGTGAGGATCCACACAACATATTCTACAGGAACCGTATTGATGCTGGCGAAAATTCTGCCCCCGACAAAGAGTAGCGTGCATTTGTACCAAATCTGCTCTTGAGAAGTTGATATTATAGACTCGGTATTGGCCAGGACATCCATATACCATGTTTACAACATGCCCTCCATGATTGGGCAGCGGATTTGCTTGCACATTAGGATTCAAATTTCTGAAAGAGAGGAGATTAGATCTAACCAACCTCTGAACTTCATATTTCAAAGTTATGCAATGCTCAAGATCATGGCCAGGTGCTCCTTGATGATAAGGGCATGAGACCTCAGCTTTGTACCACCATGGGAGTTTCTCAGGTACTGGTGGTGGTGCTTTAGTTTGAACAAGACCTCTTTCAATCAAAGCAGGGTACAATTCTGTGTAGGTCATTAGAATCGGATCAAACTGTGGAGCTCTTTGTACACGATTCTGATTATTGTTAAACTGCTGAGCCTGTGGTCGAGGCTGTTGTTGTTGAAACTGCGGAGTAAATCCCGGATTCGGTGCTGTATTAACGACTGGCGCAATAGCAGCAATCTGTTGTCGACGATTGACGTTTCCTCTTGGCTTCCCTTGGGATACCATGTCAACACTTTGTTCCTTCTTCTTTGGGAAACCACTTCCGAACTTTTTGGTTCCACTCGAAGATCCACCTTCTTTAGTCAGACGTCCAGTTCGGACTCCTTCTTCTAGACGCATCCCCATGTTTACCATTTCGGTGAAATCACTTGGAGCACTAGCAATCATGAGTTCATAATAAAACGGACTGAGAGTATTCAAAATGATCTTTGTCATCTCTTTCTCTTTTAACGGTGGATTAATCTGAGCAGCAGTTTCTCTCCATCGTTGGGCATACTCTTTGAAAGCTTCATGATCTTTCTGAGCCATGGACCGAAGCTGATCTCTGTCCGGAGCCATATCCGAGTTATACTTGTATTGTCGGACAAAGGCCTCACCTAGGTCATTGAATGTTCGAATATTAGTGCTATCCAAGCCTGTGTACCACTTCAGTGCGGCACCAGTCAAACTGTCTTGAAAGTAATGGATAAGCAGCTGATGGTTATCTGCATAAGTAGACATTTTTCTGGCATACATCACAAGATGACTTTGTGGACAAGAACTACCTTTGTACTTCTCAAAGTCAGGGACCTTGAACTTAGCCGGTATTTGTACACTGGGAACCAAACATAGCTCCTGGGCATTCTTTCCAAACAAATCTTTCCCACGGATAGCTTTGACTTCCAACTGCATCTTGTTAAACTGCTCTTGGAGATCTCCCACAAGATTACGCTGATTTGTGCTATCACCTTGATCATGATAAATCTCATTGCCATCATAAGGAACAGTGTGAACCGTAGGGGTCGGAACTGTCATAGTGGGTTGAGAAAGTGCCATAGTGATTTGGGAAAAAGTTACCCCTGAATGCGGAATAAACGCCGAACCTTGCGCAGCAGGAGCTTCAGTTGTAGCTGTTTGAACCCCAGAGAAATTATGGCGGACACCTGTACCAAAGCTGAAAGGCGGGCCCCAACCTTCTGGCATGGAGAAAGATGGAATACCGAATGCAACTGTAGAAACTGGAGTAGTGACCTCAGATGTTACCGTTGCTTGACTGTTGGGTGGTGGCGGCTGATTCTGTGCGGCCATTAAGGAGTCAACCAGAGTAGTGAGACTTTCCAACTTTTCCTGAAGGGTGGTCACTGTACCACGGAGCTCAATATTTTCTTGTTCAGAGTGTTCCATTACTCTTCTTCTGCTTGAACGAGTATTGTATCTGTGATCTGATTGCGAACGCGGTCGAGAAACTTTGAGACGCGATAGCTTGACGATCTAATGGAGAAAGATCCAAAAGATGAGACTCTATACAACAGACTCGATATGCAGAATGATGTATGCAAAAAGAAAATTTATGATTTTTCCAAACATTTTAAAGATTATTTCCTTGCAAATATTTGAACACAAACAATTCTTTTATTGAAATAATGGGAAATGTTACAACATTGGAGCGTAGCTCCTTACAGAATCAAATGATACATGAAAATCTAAACAAATCCTAAACATCTTCATCAGACGAAGAACCAAATGCATTGTGCAGCTTGAGCTTCATGATTTCTTTCCCATAGTAAGCTTTCAACTCGGCCTTTTCAGCTCTCAGCTTGTCAACCACATTCTTCCAATTGTTAGGAGTTGGAGCGTTGCTTGTTGAGCCTTCAGGCTTTTTCTTGCTTTCTTTGATGTATCTTCTGATTGCGGCATCTTTCCGACGGATCTTCTCATCTTTGTTCATGAGCCATCCATCCTGATAATAGAGAGTTTCTTCATGTTCTTTCACTTGTTTCTTCAACTTTCTGTTTTCCACATCAGTTTTTCGAAATTTTTCTTTCCAAGCGTCTTTTTCTATCCTCATCTTGGTCAAAGTGTCTTGGTATTCCTCCATAGCGGGAATGTTGGGTCGTTGAGGTACCACAGGGAACATGGGTTTTTCATAATCATAAGGCATTTGAAACTCCCTTGATCTTTTCTTTACCCAACAGGTATAGGCGTTCGTAGCAATACAGTTCTTTATCTCACCTTTTTCTTTCCATCGGATGTCGTACCAGGCTTTCACCATTTTTGTCTTCAACCCTTGAGGATCATTTCCTTCCTGATAGAAGTAGCTTTCCACTGTAGGGCCAATGGGTTTAGTTGAATTTGCATACCCGAGTTGTCGTCGGGCTAGGACCGGATTGTAGTTAATTCCTCCTTGTGTACCAATGAGGGGTACGTTGGCGAATTCTCCACAACTTTCAATGGTTTCTGTACCGCAGCGAGCCAAGGTATACCACTGAATATCATTATTAGTAAGAGACATAAGTCTTTGAGACCAACGTAAACCTTCCCGGTTTTCCGTGAAAATGGGAGACTTAGGTAAGTGTGAAACAATCCATTTAAACAACAGAGGTGCACAACATACAATAATTCCACCACCTTGGTGATTCCTATGATGGACAGAAAAATACATGTCACCAAGCAGAGTCGGAACGGGATTTCCATTCAAAAAGATCTTTATGGCATTGATATCAACAAAGTCATCGATATTGGGAAACAGAACCAACCCATAGATGAGCAAGGCTAGTACAGCTTCAAAAGCTATCATGCTACCAGTCTCGATGAAATCAAAGGCTCTCTTTATTAGAAACTGTGAAGGCAAACCTGGAAGGTTTCCTTTGGTAGTCCAATTACTCTCTATTTCAGATTTCTTCAAGTGGGTACCTGCTGCAATGACTGGTGACTTAGGAATGGCTTCCAAACCATTGAAAGGTATTTTGTCAGACACAGGAATACCCAAAAGATTGGCATATTCTTCCAAGGTTGGTACCAACTGATAGTCTGGAAAGGTAAAACACCGGTAGACGGGATCATAAAACTGAACCAGAGTTTTGAGAAGTCCTTCATCAACATGAGTGTTCAAGATAGGCAAAAGCTTTCCATGACTTTTCCTAAAATCAGAAGGATCTTGTACAAAAGACGCTAACTCTTTCAGTCTTTCCACATTAGGCTCTTTGAAACCGTACCTCTTGGTATGCCTTTTTACCCACTCCATAACCTAATCCTATAATGTTTGCAAAGAAAATTCTCTAATTGTTTGGAAAAAATCATGTTTTTATGGAAAAAGATGGGTTTAATGAATGTATGAATGCATGGATGCATGGATGCCACATATTCAAACATGGTAAAGCAAACATGGTAACGCAAACATGGTAACACATAGGTTCAGAGGTCCAGAGTCACGAGCATGAGGTCAGAGAACCAAAAATGGGATAGTTCTAGTTAATCACCTGTACAACATGTTCTACTGATACGTCAGAGTCTACATTTTTCTTTCGGATATTACCGGCTTTCCACAATTAAACTCATGAGCCAGCAATATTCTCAAGAAAAACTCGTCTGAGTGTGGTTCTCCGCATGACAACTAATCCAAGTCTTCACCTGAATAGTTTCTGCACCACAACCTAATAAGGCCAGGATGGGTTGGGGTTCTACGGTCTCTCAGCTTCTACAGTTCAATGAAAGCAACAATGTCTTCGCAATTAACTCGCTAAACATATATTACAAACAAGGAACCTCCACTGAGCGGAAGGATTCTCACGTGCGCCTGCACATGACTATACCCTCCACCTAATTTCTTATGTGTACTTAATCCGGGTTAGGATTTGTCCATAATGTATCACTTGTAACAGAACCACACAAGTAACAGAACCAGAACCACACATATAACAAAAAATGAAAAATAAAGCAAATAGAATTAACCCTTCCTTTGGAAACAATAAAAAGATGGTCCCCAGTGAAGTCGCCATTTTTCTGTCGCGGGGAAAAATCGTTTTGTTCCTCTTTTTTGTGGGATGAGACACCTGATGCCTTCTTTGGGCTCGAGTGCTCAAAAAATGATTTTTCTTTTGTTTCGACCAAACTTTTTATTATTTCCAAAGGAGGAAAAGGAAAAAAGCTGCAATAACCTAAAGGTGGGGAGAGATCTTGGGTAAGAGGGTTGGTTATACGAAGGGAAGGTATTAGCACCCAACGTATCTATAGTACTCTATAGGTTTCTTTGCTTTGTTTTTCATTCCATGTTATTGAGAGGTTCTTGTGAAATAGGTGGGACCTAAGGTGTTTGTTTGATTATGCTCCCAAAGATCATCGCGATCCTCTGCATACATATCCCTTAGAGGGAATCAGAGCATCTGTAGCTCGGGTCTACGGGTGCTAAGGTTTGAATGGTTTTTTTTGTTTTGTTTTGCTCGCCAAGGATCGACCTTGTGCCTACGTATTCTCAAAGGGATGTTGAGAAAGTCAGAGCAATCGTAGTTCCCACTTATGCTAGTGGAAGCAAAGGAAAATAGACAAATGTCGTCTAAATGCTAGATGTATCTAATCTATATCATCACATACATCTGTTTGATTTTTGAAAATCTTTTCATTATAAGCCCTGGGCCATGCCACTTAGGGTGCTTAGAATGATAAAGATGTTTTTGTTGTTTAACCAGCCTTGTGGCAAAAGTTTCAATGAAGTCAGCCTTGTGACAAAAACTTTGATTAATCAGCCAGCCTTGTGGCAAAAGTTTCAATGAAGTCAGCCTTGTGACAAAAACTTTGATTAATCATCCAGTACGGTGGTAAAACAGTTTGATTGATTAGCCAGCCTTGTGGCAAAAAAAGTTTGATTGATTAGCCAGCCTTGTGGCAAAAAGTTTGATTGATTGATTGTTTGTGATGATATAGAAGAGATACTCCTATCATAGAGATGAAAAATGTCTAATCTCCTAGGGTGTTTTGATTTGGATATTGGGGATGCTTATAAGAAGCCCGTGGGTCCTTGTACGAAGCCCAAGAGGAGGCTATCCGAGGGTCCTTGCATTGTAAGCCCAAGAGGAGGCTATGGGAGGGACAATCCAGGGTCCTTGCATTGTAAGCCCAAGAGGAGGCTATGGGAGGGTCACTCGTTTGTACAAAGCCCAAGGGGAGGCATGGTATAGTTGGTTTGAGCTCTTAGAGCGATTTCACCGGGAAACCATACTCTATGTCATAACCTAAACTAGGGAGATTCTTTGCACGAAGCCCAATAGGAGGCTATGGGGAACCTAGTGTTGTACTAAGTTGAACAAGTATATATCACAATCACAAGTATGAACAAGTACGAACAAACATGAACAAGTACATGAACAAATATGAACAGTTATACATATATGACAAAGTGCGTGTATATAATGGAGTTTATGAAGGAAATATACCTGTAAGCATGATCCATTTGTATACACAGGGTTCGGGACTTATACTCGAGGAGAGGTCCACTTGAGTTTATTCAAAGCTATGTAAACAGGTATTCACAAAAGGGCTTGGGACTTATACCTACATGGAGGCCCATGGTATATTTTTGGGAAGATTTAAAGAAAACCTTCATTTTTGGTTTGTTATTCAAAGTTAAAAAAAACGCATTGAGATATGTACAAAAGGCGTACAATGAAATACCTAATTTCATGTACTGGAATGGGTATGTACAAAAGGGGCTTGGGACTTATACCTACGTGGAGGCCCGTGGTATATTGAAAAGTTTTGTTTCTTTGAAGTTTTATTGTTTTGAAAATGATTTGAAAATGATTTGAAAATTGTTTTTGAAAAGATTTTTGTTTTGAAGTTTTGTTGTTTTTTTTTAAAAAAAAAAAAAAACTGTACAAAAAGAAAAGAAATGGGACTTACACTCTCTAATATTCGAGAGGCCCCACTTCGTTTTGAAAATCAATTGATCAATTAAAAAGATTTAATCAAAAAGAAGTGGCTTATCGTTTTGAAAAAGAATCGCGATCGCTCGTCTTAAAACGATTTGAATTTGACAAAAGTCAACTTAATTAGGTTAAAACAAGTTTTAATGCTTAATTAAGACCTAAATGATTAGGGTTTGATCACAAAAAATATTTACAAGTGATTAGGTTAAAAATTAAATGAAAAACAATATTTAAAGTATTAAAAAACACTTAAAAATGTATCATTTTAAACCTAATTAAAAACATATTAAATAAATCTTTTTTTGTGATTTTTTTTGATATTGTCAAAATATGTATATTAAATAAGAGGTGTGTAAAAAATGAAGAAAAAATAAGTTGATTTGATTGGTTAAATTAATTGATGAAGTTGTGAAGAATTTGAAGGAAAAAAGTGATAAAAAATAAGCTTTTGGTCTCACCAGGGTTTGAACCCACGCCCTCTCTCTCACCAGCCAAAACCCTTGCCAACTGAGCCACGCTTGTGGCTTGTAATACATACGCTTCCATTTAATTATATATTAAACTTAACATTTGAAATTTCTGAATCAAAAATGGCGCCAAGAACACACCTTCAACTGAATTTTGAAAATCTCCAAAACTGTGTTGTTTTGATCAAGTAAAGGGTCTATCTCACTCGGTTTTTCACGAGGAACATGATGGTGCCCTCATAATTCATTTATTTTTGCTCTAAGGGGGTCAATTTTCGCATGAACATGAAGAACCCTAGAACTGAAATTCAATGTGAAATCGTGTATGTGCAAGTTATGATGCAATTGATTGAGGGTTAATGATCCTCATAGGTGCAGAAACAAGATGGTATGCTCACATTTCATTTATGATGCGTGCAAGTATGAGTTTGAAGTTCATGAGCACTTACCTTAAAAACGGCACAACTGAGAATCGAATTCTTGCTTGGAGGTGTTACAGAAGTTGTTTGATGATCTGGATAGCTTCAATGGACCTTATGGAAGGTGTCTGGATGCTTGGAACCATCTGAATTCATCTGGGCATGGCCATGGTACCCGATCTGCATAAGCTTCAAGAGTGAATCGAATTTGATGATTCTGAGGTTATTGGCTATATGTGATGGATTGGATAGTTCATATGTGATATATGGATGATGTTAGAAGTGGTAGTTTGGACAGAATTGAGCCTGAACAAAAATTGGCATGATAAGTCTCATTTTATGCATATTTGGAGGTGAGATGATGATTTTGAGTTTTCAGGTGTTTTGGGGTGTATGAGTGATTCAGACACATCATATATGACATTTAGAAGTTGTGGGAAGCATCACTTTGTTCAGAACTTGCAAGGTTTGGAGGTTGAGTTTTCTACCTCACTTTGAAACACATGACTTGTAATTCAAGAAAGAAGAGAGAAAACCTATAATTGTGAGGTTTTGGTGTGAATTGAAGAGTGGAAATGACCTCTATTTATAGGCCAAGAGTTCTGAACTCAGAACTTTGCAACTTGCTTCAAGAAGTGATGATTTGGCATTTGGAGATAGAAAGGAATCTTACCATTTAATGCATATGGTTAAAGTAACTAAACCATGGTTATTTTGGCCAAGCTTCTTATCTCTTTCCATTCTGATCTCAAATCAGAAAATATCATTCAATCATTGCTTTGGTGTGTCATTGCTTGAATTATAGGCCATATAGTATTGAACTTAGTGAAAATGGCTTGTAATTTCATGCATAATGACCTCTAATTGCAAAATTCAAAACCATGGCTACACTCCATATTTTTTCATGCTCTTGGACATTTTGGAAAGCTCATATTACACACTTCAAAACCCTAGTTGAAAGTTTCTTCAAGATCCTTAAGGAAGTGGGTGAAAAAGATCCATGAACTTTGAGAAAAATGAGGTTTCAAGTGAAATTTTCCAAAGATGCCAACTTTGAAGCTCCATATCTCTTAAATGGTTGATCTTATGGAAAAAATTTATATGTGTCAAAGTTGTTTATTGGATCAAAATCTACAACTTTCATGTTGGAAGTTTTTTTCAGTTTGTAGGTGAAATTTTGAGTTATTCCTCTCCAAAGTTTGGAAAAAACCATGAAAAACACTTAGAAATTTTTCTAAGTATGGAAAGTCAAACTTTTGACTTTTTGATTCTTGATTGATTTTCTTGATTTTTCTTGATCAAATGACTTCATACTTCATATATTGATGATTTAAAACTTCAAAAGTCATGGTTGACCAAAATTCCTCAAAAGTCAATGGTGTTCTTGTACAGTTGACTTTTTCAGTCGAATCGCGTTTCTGGAGATTTCAAATGAAACAGGCTATCCTCACCATATGAATGGTATGAATGGATCACATTGAAGCATTAGAGGATATTGAGCCATGGTTTGAGTTGTGGCACCATGTCCTGATTAAAAAGTCAGTTGTTCAGTGAATTAGGTCAAAACCCTAATTGTCGACCTGATGAAATTGATGACTGTGGATCTTGAATTGAGATACAATTTCCATTGTATGTTGTCATAGGGATTATTTGAGGATGATTGAAACCTTTGATTGACTTCCTGGGGATTTTTAGGGTTTCCCAAATGTGATCCCTGATTTTAGTCCCTGATAGTTCAAAACCCTGATCTGAGGATTTGTCTGATCAATCCTTGTGTAGGAGATGTTATGAGCCAATGGATTAGGTCAAAATGATGCACTTGAGGTCTTGATATCATGTCCCAAGCCATTAGGTCAAATTCTGAGCAAAAGTCAGGAGTGTGCTGTCTTCAGTCAAAACCCTAATTCAGTCGATTCAAAGCTGTTGAGCTTGTTGAAATGAATCTCTGAGGACCAAATGTTGATTATTGATGAAGATGATTCATTTGAGATGAAGGGAGAACAAAACCCTAGTTGATTGTTGCTTGTACTGATGAGTGATTCCTTGATTAAATCCTGCTGAGCACAAGTAGCAAACACAAGCTATGCAATTTGTTAGAGATGCCAATGATGCATATGCAATGATATGAGGTGGTATCTTAGGTCAAAAATTGGGGTATGACAGTTGGCGTAAAGGCGTAACCGGGTAACGCCCATGCTGTAATCGGTTACACCTGATACTTTTTAGAAAATTATTTTAAAAATTCATATCTTTCAAACCGTATATCCGTTTTAAGCGCCGTTTTGAGCGTTGTAAAGGTAATTAAATATTTTATTTAATAAAATGGTGTAATGGGCAGTGGCTTGATTTTATTTTGAACTCCTGATTTTTATTTTGTTATGGTGCGGTTGTATATCGGGTATATGTGTTTAATACATGTGATAGATGAGGTGTTGATGTAAGAGCATGGATGTGTTATGATTGTTATAATTATTGTGTATATATATATATATATATATAATTGATTATTGAGTGATGTTGAACATGAACATACTGAATTCGGTGTGCTATCGGTGAGTATAATGAGATGATTTTGTTCATCTTTATCGGTGTGATGGTGAGTAAGTTATATGTTTTGCATGCATTCATAATCCTTTTGGTGACTGAATCCTGGCGATGTTTGGATCAGTGGAGGCTAAATCCCATTGTGTGGAATTAGTGCTCGGCAGGACCGTATCCTGGTGATGGTTGGATCGATTTGATGGGTTAATCCTGTAACACCCTTCTAAACCCCGCGGCAATTAATCAATTTAAAATCAGAGTAACATGCACAAGGGCGTCACAATTCATAATAAAATAAATATCATCTGTCATAAGTCATGCATTCACTGAAGAAAACATCTTAACATAACTCATAAATCAATAACTCATGTTTACACAGCGGAATAAATCATCAACTAGCATTACATCATTAATGCTTTCAATCTTCAAAATAAATTAAACAAAACAAAGTTAATGTCATAAATTAAAAACAGCGTTCCCCAGTGTTACATCTATCAGAGCATGACCTGACGCTAACTGACACATTGACTCATGAGCTAATCCTCACCGAGTCGGAGCCGCTATCCTCAATCTGAAAAATAAAGTGTAAGGGTGAGTCTCATTCACAATTAACAAATATTATTGCATTACAAATAACAATACATCAATAGTATATCGTTCACCCAATTCATCTATATTCAGAAAATCTATCATCCACACAATCACGTAACACCAAAACATAACAATGAAATCCATTCAGTCATGTTATCAAATTCATGCATATGAATGCAACTGACTCTATGCATGTGGTACCAAACATCACCAGTGGAAATCATCCACCGACCGATCTATCATCATCCAGATACGGCCCTGCCAGCACAGATTCCACACAATGGGAATCTTGCCCTTCACTAAATCCTCTCATCATTAGGATTCAGCCCTCATCAATGGTTATGAATGCATGCAAACATATATACAACATACTTCATCATCATCATGCTATGAGTAACATCATCCTATACTCATTTCATTCATCATCATCATCATCATCACCATTATCAAGCATGTTTATATATACATTAACATCACTCAATATAATTCACATTATCATCATAACACAAGATCATGTCACAAGGTTCATCATCCTCAAACGGCACACAAAACAGGCCTACAGATCAAAAGTTACGCATCAATGAACTTTCAAGAAAAAAACACAAAACAGAATTTTTTTGACACACGGCAGCCATACGCGTATCACCTTTTTCCATACACGTATCATACGCGTTTCACCGGAACCAGAATTTGCCTAGAAACAACCTCATACGCGTATCAGCCTTGCCATACGCGTATCATAAGAACCAAAATCTTCTTTAAAATTTCCCATACGCGTATGAGCATCCTCATACGCTCCTCATACGCAAATCACCAGTACATGGTATTTGGGACAGGGCAGCTGCGTATCATACGCGTATAGTCCATAGGGATTGTCCCTCATACACGTATGACCTCATCCCATACGCGTATGAGACTGTTCCATACGCGAAAAACCAATAGTTTCCAGAATTTCTGCAGTTTCGTAACAGTCCAATTCTCACTCGTTTCTACTCATACCAGTCCACGATTTTGAGTCTAAAACAGTCCATTTTCACGTTTTCATTCATAGGATTCATTCATACAGATTAATCTATCATCCTATATCAATTCACACATCAAAAACCCAATTTCCAAATCAATTCTTAGAACCCAAAAACCTAACTCTGACATACAAATCAAATTGACTCAACATCACAACTAATCATGCACAAGTCATCTAAAATTACTATAAGAGCTGGTAATTGGAAGAGTCCCCCCTTACCTTAGCCAAATTTCTTGATCTTTGGTCTCTTCCTCTTTGTTCCTCTTTCACGTTCTTCGTGTTCCAACTTCTCTCTTTTCACGTTCTGTTCCTTCTTTCCCAATTCTAATTATTTTATGAAAAATAATATTAAATTAGTAAGGGCTTTACTACACCACACCCCTTCTTCTTACTAATCTCTTACATGGCCCAAATGCCATAAACCATCATTTTTCCATTATTTTCATAAAATCCATAATAATTATAATTATTAATCTAATATTCAAATTAAATTAAAATTCTACGGGTGTTACAACTCTCCCCCACTAAAAGAGTTTTCGTCCTCGAAAACATACCTCAGGTAAGGAGTTCCGGATAAGAATCCTTCATTTGGCTCTCTAGCTCCCAGGTAACATTTCCCTCAGCCGGTCCTCCCCAAGCTACTCTGACCAAAGCTATCTCCTTGCCACGCAATTGCTTCAGTCTTCGATCTTCAATTCTCACAGGCAACGTCTCAACTGTTAAGTTGTCTTTCACCTGCACATCATCTACTTGGATCACATGGGATGGATCTGAAATATTTCCTCAACTGAGACACATGAAATACATCATGCAAATTGGAAAGCATCGGCAGTAAAGCAATACGATATGCCACTCCTCCCACTCTTTCAGAAATTTGGAATGGTCCAATAAAACGCGGAGTCAACTTCTTTGACTTCAATGCCCGACCAATACCCGTCATAAGAGTAACTCTCATAAATACATGATCTCCCTCTTGGAACTCAAGTGTTTTCCTCCTCTTGTCATGATAACTCTTCTGACGACTCTGAGAAGCCTTCATCTTCTCTTGTATCATCTTAATCTTTTCCGTAGTTTGTTGTACAATTTCTGGCCCGATCACAACACTCTCACCAGATTCGTACCAACACAACAGCGTCCTACATCTTCTACCATACAAAGCCTCAAACGGAGCCATACCAATACTCGAATGAAAACTGTTGTTGTAGGTAAACTCAATCAAAGGCAGATAACTATCCCAAGTACCTCCTTTTTCCAACACACAAGCACGCAACAAATATTCTAATGACTGAATCGTCCTCTCAGTCTGTCCATCTGTCTGTGGATGATAAGCAGAACTCAATCTCAGCTTAGTACCTAAAGCCTTCTGCAAACCTTCCCAAAACTTAGACGTAAATCTTGGATCTCTGTCTGACACGATACTTGAAGGAATACCATGTAGACTAACTATCTTTTCAATATACAACTGAGCCAGCTTCTCCATCGGATAATCCATTCTTATCGGTATAAAGTGTGCAGAATTTGTCAACCTGTCCACCACAACCCAGATAGCTTCACAATTCTTGACAGTTCTCGGTAAACCAGAAACAAAATCCATTGATATGCTATCCCACTTCCACTCAGGAATGAACATCGGTTGCATAAACCCAGATGGCTTCTGATGCTCAATTTTTGACTTCTGACACGTTAAACAAGAATACACAAACTCAACAATTTCTTTCTTCATTCCAGGCCACCAAAATAGTTTTTTCAAATCATGATACATCTTGGTAGCACCAGGATGAATACTTAATCCACTACGGTGTCCTTCTTCCAGAATACTCTTTCGTAGTTCCGCAACATCAGGGACACAAACTCGATCACCAAACCTCAGTATACCATTTTCGTCGATTCTAAATTCACCGCCCTCTCTTCAAGAATACCGCTAGTCAGCTTTAGCATACCCAATTTAACACTAGTAGGAGTACCTTCACATACCAAACTCAAGTCTCTGAATTAGCATAGACATATGCAAAGTCTTCCTACTCAATGCATCAGCAACCACGTTTGCCTTACCAAGATGGTAATTCAAACCAAAATCATAGTCTTTAAGGAATTCTAACCACCTTCTCTGCCTCATATTCAGCTCTTTCTGGTCGAAGAGATACTTCAGACTCTTATGATCACTGAACACCTCGAATTTCGAACCATACAAATAATGTCGCCACAACTTCAAAACAAAGACTATAGCTGCCAACTCTAAATCATGAGTCGGATAATTTCTTTCATGCACTTTGAGTTGTCTTGACGCATACTCGACTACTTGTTGATTCTGCATCAATAGACCACCTAAACCCATCAGCGATGCATCACAATAAACCACAAACGATTCTGTCGGATTCGGCAACATCAAGATAGGAGAACTAGTCAACCTTCTCTTCAGCTCTTGGAATCCTTCTTCACATTTTGCATCCTAAATAAAAGCCTGACCCTTCCTGGTTAATTTATTTAACGGCAATGCTAACTTTGAAAAGCCCTCTATGAACTTCCTGTAGTAACCTGCAAGACCAAGAAAATTACGAATTTCCGACACTGACTTCGGAGCTTCCCACTGAGATACCGCTTCTATCTTTGTAGGATCAACAGCAATACCATCTTTAGAAATTACATGTCCCAGAAAACTGACTGCCTCCAACCAAAATTCACACTTCGACAATTTGGCAAAAAGTTGCTTCTCTTTTAACAGCTCTAACACGGTTTTGAGATGTTTCGCATGTTCTTCCTCATTCTTAGAATATATCAGGATATCATCTATAAATACCACCACAAACTTATCAAGATAAGGATGAAAGATCCTGTTCATATACTCCATAAAAACACCAGGTGCATTAATAACTCCAAATGGCATTACCGAATACTCATAATGTCCATACCTCGTTCTAAAGGCAGTCTTCTGAATATCATCATCCTTCACACGAATTTGGTGGTACCCAAACCTCAGATCAATTTTACTAAATACACACGCTCCAACCAGCTGATCCATCAAATCATCAATCCTCGGCAGTGGATACCGATTCTTGATAGTAACTTTGTTCAATTGTCTGTAATCCACACACAGCCTCATCGAACCCTCTTTCTTCTTTACTAGCAACACAGGCGCACCCCACAGAGAAACACTAGGACGAATGAATTTCTTCTCAAGCAATTCTTCTAACTGCTTCTTCAATTCAGCCAACTCAGATGGCGACATACGATACAGTGCCATCGACACTGGACTAGTTCCCGGAACCAAATCAATAGAAAATTCTACTTCTCTCTTGGGTGGTAATTCATTCACCTCTTCCGGAAAAACTTCTGGAAACTCATATACCACTGGTAGCTCACTACTCGCCACTTTCTCTTTCAAATCCATCAATGCAAACAACATAAATACAGTTGCACCGCCTCCAATAGCATCATTCACTTGTCTAGCTGTCATGTTCAGATCATCGGCACTGACAGCTTCAGGAAAAATTACTGTTTTCGCAAAACAGTTGATATGAACACGGTTGGATTCCAACTAGTTCATTCCCAGGATTACATCAAGTTGTTTCAACGGAAGGCACGCTAAGTCCATCCCAAATTCTCTACCAAAAATATCAATCGGACAATTTAAACAGGCAGATGAAGTACTTACCGAACCCGACGCAGGAGTGTCAATAACCATACTTCCATTTATGTCAGATATCTCTAGATTCAACCTCTTAGCACAATCCAAAGAAATAAAAGAATGAGTTGCTCTAGTATCAATAATCGCAACTAAAGGTGTGCCATGAATGAAACACGTACCTTTAATCAATCTATCCTCTAGAGTAGTCTCTGACCCGGTCAAAGCAAAAACCTTTCCTCCCGATTGGTTCTTCTTTGGCTTGGTACAATTCGGTCTGATATGACCCTCTTCACCACAGTTGTAACAAGTCACAACTTTCTTCTTACAGTCAGCAGCAATATGGCCCACTTGGTCACACTTGTAACACTTCTTCTGATCAAGCTTACACTCGTTCCTACGATGTCCCATCTCACCATAATTATAACATCTGATACGAGCACTGGAATCTCCCCCACTAGGTTTCTTCCAATCAGCAGACTTACCTCTACCATATGGCTTACCTCTATCCATATGTTTCTTCCCCTTTCTGTCAACCAACTCGCGAGAGTGAGATGACTTCAGCCTGATGTTATCCTCTTCAAAAATCTTGCTACAGTCCACTAAGTCAACAAACCTCTGAATCCTCTGGTACCTAATGCCCTGCTTGATCTCATCACAAATACCATTCTCAAATTTGACACATTTTGAAAACTCACTAGCCTCGTCATTGTTGTAGTGAACATAGTACTTTGCCAGCTCCACAAACTTTGCAGCATACTCTGGTACCGTCATATTACCTTGAACCAGCTCCAGAAATCCAATCTCTTTTCTGCCCCTAACATCCTCAGGGAAGTACCTTCTCAGAAATTCTCTTTTGAATACAGCCCAAGTAACTTCTATACCATCAACATCCAGTTCAGCTCTGGTTGCCATCCACTAGTCATCAGCTTCTTCCGACAGCATATGTGTGCCATACCTCACCTTGAGATTCTCAGCACAATCGATGACTCTGAAAATCCTCTCGATCTCCTTCAGCCATTTTTGAGCACCTTCGGGATCATGCGTACCCTTGAACAATGGAGGATTGTTCCTCTGAAAAATTCCCCAGTTGCCTACCAACACCAATCCCTGTTCCTCCGGCATTTCTTCCTAGCACACCAGCAATCATGCCCAAAGCCTCAGCGATAGCATCATCGTTTCTTCCTCTTCTTCCAGCCATTGTTCTGCTATTCATAAACAATTCAATCAGAACAAAAGTATCGACAAATAACTCGTATTAGTCGCATACACAGGAAAGACTGACACTAAGACTGTGGTCACAACGACCGACTATGCTCTGATACCACTATTGTAACACCCTTCTAAACCCCGCGGCAATTAAACAATTTAAAATTAGAGTAACATGCACAAGGGCGTCACAATTCATAATAAAATAAATATCATCTTTCATAAGTCATGCATTCACTGAAGAAAACATCTTAACATAACTCATAAATCAATAACTCATGTTTACACAGCGGAATAAATCATCAACTAGCATTACATCATTAATGCTGTCAATCTTCAAAATAAATTAAACAAAACATAGTTAATGTCATAAATTAAAAACAGCGTTCCCCAATGTTACATCTATCAGAGCATGACCCGACGCTAACTGACACATTGACTCATGAGCTAATCCTCACCGAGTCAAAGCCGCTATCCTCAATATGAAAAATAAAGTGTAAGGGTGAGTCTCATTCACAATTAACAAATATTATTGCATTACAAATAACAATACATCAATAGTTATATCGTTCACCCAATTCATCTATATTCAGATAATCTATCATCCACACAATCGCATAACACCAAAACATAACAATGAAATCCATTCAGTCATGTTATCAAATCCATGCATATGAATGCAACTGACTTTATGCATGTGGTACCAAACATCACCAGTGGAAATCATCCACCGACCGATCTATCATCATCCAGATACGGCCCTGCCAGCACCGATTCCACACAATGGAAATCTTTCCCTTCACTGAATCCTCTCATCATTAGGATTCAGCCCTCATCAATGGTTATGAATGCATGCAAACATATATACAACACACTTCATCATCATCATGCAATGAGTAACATCATCCTTTACTCATTTCATTCATCATCATCATCATCATCACCATTATCAAGCATGTTTATATATACATTAACATCACTCAATATAATTCACATCATCATCATAACACAAGATCATGTCACAAGGTTCATCATCCTCAAACGGCACACAAAACAGGCCTACAGATCGAAAGTTACGCATCAATGAACTTTCAAGAAAAAAACATAAAACAGAATTTTTTTGACACACAGCAGCCATACGCGTATCATCAAGCCCATACGCGTATCCCCTTTTTCCATATGCGTATCATACGCGTTTCACCAGAACCAGAATTTGCCTAGAAACAACCTCATACGCGTATCAGCCTTGCCATACGCGTATCATCAGAACCAAAATCTTCTTTAAAATTTCCCATACGCGTATGAGCATCCTCATATGCAAATCACCAGTACATGGTATTTGGGACAGGGCAGCTGCGTATCATACGCGTATAGCCCCTGGGGATTGTCCCTCATACGCGTATGACCTCATCCCATACGCGTATGACACTGTTCCATACGCGAAAAACAAGTAATTTCCAAAATTTCTGCAGTTTCATAACAGTCCAATTCTCACTCGTTTCTACTCATACCAGTCCACGATTTTGAGTCTAAAACAGTCCATTTTCACGTTTTCATTCATAGGATTCATTCATACAGATTAATCTATCATCCTATATCAATTCACACATCAAAAACACAATTTCCAAATCAATTCTTAGAACCCAAAAACCTAACTCTGACATACAAATCAAATTGAATCAACATCACAACTAATCATGCACTAGTCATCTATAATTACTATAAGAGATGGTAATTGGAGGAGTCCCCCTTACCTTAGCCAAATTTCTTGATCTTTGGTCTCTTCCTCTTTGTTCCTCTTTCACGTTCTTCGTGTTCCAAATTCTCTCTTTTCACGTTCTGTTCCTTCTTTCCCAATTCTAATTATTTTATGAAAAATAATATTAAAATTAGTAAGGGCTTTACTACACCACACCCCTCTTCTTACTAATCTCTTACATGGCCCAAATGCCATAAACCATCATTTTTCCATTATTTTCATAAAATCCATAATAATTATAATTATTAATCTAATATTCAAATTAAATTTAAATTAAAATTCTACGGGTGTTACAAATTTCATGATGAATTGGTACCACATGCATAGTGTCTCATTGCATTTTTATGTGTGTTGATTATAATATGAATGGAAGATGTCCAATGTTATAGTGTGTTGTGATGAACCATGTTGGTTGTATTGTATGGATTAGTGTGTGCATCATACTAAAATTTGGAATATGTACGATAGGGTGAACTATGTACTTATGAAATTTTGTTGTTTATGAACTCATAACATTTGTTAATTGTGAATATGTCTCACCCTTACATGTTGTTATTTTCATATTGAAGATTAGCGGCATTGTGCTTTGGTGAGGATAGCTTGTAGGCTAGTCCGTTAGTTTTCGCATCGGTGTCATGCTCTGGTCTTGTAACACTGAGGAACGCTTGTTTTAGAGTTGTTGAATGAACTCTTATTTCATTGTTCTTTTGGACTATGTTCCATGGATTGATGAACTAATGATTTTGTTATTCAGTTAAAAACATTATTTTCCGCTGTGTTGAACATGGTTTACTGGATATGCGAATGTGTTTCCTTAAAAAGGCATGACAATGGAATTAGCATGTTAGTTATTTATTTTAATTTGTAACATCCTTGTTCATGTTTATTCTGAAATTATATTTATTCCGCAGGGTTAGAAGGGTGTTACAAATAATCCTTCCTTTTTGATTACCTCTGAAACCGGCGAAACCTCCAGGCTTAAGTTCCAAACTTTGGAACATATGCCTTTCTCCCGTCATGTGTCACGAGCATCCATTGTCCAGGTACCATGATTGGTGTTTAAGTGGAGCCATCAAGGATATCTGTAACATAAATAATATCATCCTTAGGTACCCATCTTTTGGGTCCTCTCTTGTTAGCAGTTCCAGAGGTTCTAACACCTTTGGACTTTTGTGCAACAGAATAATTATATGGAATTTGTGCATTATATTTGAGTTTAGAAGTTTCCTTATGTGTCTGTGATTTTGATGTGACAGTTCCAGAGCTGTCCTTTTTGGAACATTCTAGTTTAGTGCTAGAAAGCATAAAATGTTCAGCGAGAGGGTTTGGTATAACAAACGGAGTCTCATCAAGTTTCTTTGATGGTCCCTTGTGTCCTAAGCCTCTGCTACCATTTCCACTAACACCACAAATAAATGAAGCCATTTTGCTTCTATCTATGCTTTTAGTTAAGAAATGTTGAAAAGCTCTATCAAATCTGATTACCTCATCAATAACAAACTCTATAGATGAGATCTCTTCTTCTAATTTAGAAAATTTACTCTTAAGAACGAGATTTGATTTTTCTGAGATAAATAACTTTTCAAATTTATCTCGCTCATACTCAGTAGGTTTCTCAGAAGTAACCATAAAACTCTTTTCCAGAGTGTTGTATTTACCTATCAGAAGATGATATCTTTTCATTAGTTCAGAAAAAAATTCAAGTTTAGAATGAGGAAAAGAAGAAAGTACCTCTTATTCATCATTAAAATCTGACTCATGAAGAAAGTACCTCTTGTTCATCTTTCTGAAATGAATTTCTTTGTGCTAGCTTCAACCATGAGTGCTACATTGGCTTGCTCTTCATGAGATTCTTCTTCTGAATCAAAATCATCCCATGTTGTCGTGAGGTCCTTCTTGGCTTTGAGTGCTTTCTTTGGCTTCTTATCTTTCTCAAGCTGTGGACAATCATTTTTGTAGTGTTAAGGCTCCTTGCACTCGTAACATATAACTTCTTTTCTAGAAGTTCTTCTTTGACCAGATGATCCACTTCTATCCTTTGATCTTCTTGATTCTTGAAGCTTGCTCTTTTTATGTTTCCATAACTTAGTCAATCTTCTGGATATCAAATACATCTCATATTCACTTGAGTATTCTTCTTATGATTCTTCTTCTGCTTGATCTCATGGCTTCTCAAAAACTTATCAGTTCCTCAAGACTAGTGTTGTTCATATCTTTTGATAGTTTCAAAGCAGTTACCATTGGTCTCCATTTCTTTGGCAGACTTCTAGTAATCTTCTTAACATGATCTGATGTAGAATAACCTTTGTTCAGAACCTTAAGTCCTACAACAAGAATCTGAAATCTTGAAAATATTGTTTCCACATATTCATCTTCTTCCATCTTGAAGGCCTCATATTTATGGATTAGGGAAAAAGCCTTTGTCTCCTTAACTTGAGCATTGCCTTCATGAGTCATCTTGAGAGAATCAAATATGGACTTTGAAGTTTCTTTATCGGTGATCTTCTCATACTCAACATGAGAAATAGCAGATAACAAGATTGATCTAGCTTTAAAGTGATTCTTGTAAGCCTTGTTCTGCTCATCAGTCATTGCACCTCTTGCAATTTTAACACCATTTGCATCTACGCGATAACTGTAGCCATAAACTACCAGATCCCAGAGATCAAAGTCAAAAGTCATGAAGTACGTTTCAATTATATCCTTCCAATAGTCAAACTTTTCTCCATCAAACATATGAGGTTTAGAACTATAGTGATCTTTATCCATATTATCAATAGTAACATTGTTAGAAGAAGTTCATGAGGATTCAACCATTTTTTTTCACACAGCCTAGATCAGTACTGAACACTGTTAGCTGTCTGATAAAGATTCAAACTCTTTATCACCATTCAGAACCGGAGCTCTAATACAAAGTAAAGGTGTGAAAAACACTAGAAAGGGGGGTTTGAATAGGGTTTTTAAAACATAATACTTTTAATAAAACAATTCTCCTTTATTAAAACCACAAACTCTCTACTACTAATAATAACAAAAAGATGCAAGAAGGAAAGAACACGGTATTTTTATACTGGTTCACTTGACAAATATCAAGCTAGTCCAGTCCACCCTTCCGAGGTGATTTTGCCTCTCTCAATCGAGGACTTAATCCACTATAACCAAACTGATTACAATCACACGGGCAACCGCCGATAAATAACCTTTCCCAAGCTACCGCGAGTGACTAACTACAGTGAATAGGCAACCGATGGTGACTAACAACCTTGCACAGGAAACCCCTGTGACTAGCACCTACACAAGCAACCACTTGTGACTAACAAATTCTAAGACTCTCTAGTCCTAGACTTCTCGAGACTAGTGACCTTCACCCGATCTCTCAAGGAACAATCAAATAACCTTTGATCAGGGTTTGTTTACAATATAATTCTTCTACACAAGTTGGATGTAAACTTTGCTTTTTCAAATCTAAGACTAAAAGAAATATTAAGCTATTGACATTCTATACATAGTGAATATGATCGTGAGCGTGCTTGCTTCTTCTTTGAGTCTTTAAGCCCTTATATAATATTCGTTGGACGGCAATTCTGGAACTTCCAAAAGTTTGGCGGCTTGAACGTAGTGGGAGACAAGATATACGCAACGTCCGTCCTTTCTTGGTAGTGGAACGAAACATTCGTCTGTACCTTGTACCTCGTACTACATAGTAACGTTATCTTCTTTCCTTCTTAAACTTCAGAGGCTCACAACATGAGTTGGAAGAAACGAGAATAAGCTTTGAATTCTTCATAACTTTAAGTCTTCAGAGTCACATCTTCAGAGTCTTCAGCACTTGGTCTTCAGAATCCTTTGTCTTCAGAAACTTGAATCTTTAGAGCATCAAGTCTTCAGAGTCTTTAGAACCACGTCTTCAGAGTCTTTCAACACTTGGTCTTCATAACTGGTTTCTTCAAACTTCATAACAGAGTGATAATTTCAGATGCTTCTGCTTCTGAAGTGGTTGCTACTGTTCATTAGAACATGTGTAGCGCGGAAACATAACTTGGTGGATTCTGATGTTTTGGCCACACCTTTTCATCAGAATCATAACATGTTTGTCAAGTACTCAACAAAACAAACGTTAGTATAACAAAATTGTTCATACCCACAATACATTTTTATCATCAAAACTCAAAGACGTATTGCAGAATCAATCTTGTTCTAACAAACATGGCATAAATTTCTTGAGTTGTAGGTTATGCTTCATCTTCATAAAGTATTAATAAAAACTATTTGGATTTACAACGACGACTTGTATGAAATCTCCATTCACTTTTAAAACAGAGACCTTGGTTTTGTTCTTGTTGTTATTGTGACTCAATAGTTAAAAGGAGTCAAATATGTTAGTGCTTGATGCACTTTGAGTGAGAGAAGGAATGAGAAAAAGAATGAAAAGAAATCAATATAATTGTTATTATTGAAAAGCTGTAAAAACTGAATTACAAATATGTGTATATATACAAGTATGTGGCTTATATACTAAGTTACGAACATAACAAACCCTAACTAACTTGGGCTTGGGCTTTTGTTATTTGACTTGGATTATACTCTCAACATATCCACTTATAATCCAAGTTACTAAGCACATGCTAAACATAATCGATCTGAAGTATTTCTAATTTCTTTCTCAAAGTTAGGAATCTGTCGATCTTCAATCCTTTGGTGAAAATGTTGACCAACTATGCTTCACTTGAGCAATGTGTCACTTCAAGTTCACCTCGATTTACCTTCTCTCTTTGCAAGATTTACGGCTGACTTGTTGTCGATCTGCGTCATCATAGGTTTCTTCACTTCGACCTCTATCTCTTCCAGCATAAATCTCATCCAAATTGCTTGACACACATCATAGAATTCTATTATACATTCAGCCTAACACGATGATAATGCCACCACAAGGTACTTTCTCAAGCACCATGAGATTAGGGAACCAAAGACATGAAATAAGTAACCAGTTGTGCTTCTTCGATCTTCCTTATCTCCATACTAATTAGCATCTAAATATCAAGTAACCGTAGCTTCTTTGCTTCCAGAATCTCATGGAAATAAAATTCCATAATTTATTGATCCTTTTAGGTATCTCAAGATCCTTCTTACAACCTTCATTTGTGACACCCTTGGTTCACTCATGTATATGCTCACAAAATCCAACTGAGAAACCTATATAAGGTTGTAACACCCCAAATTTGTCCGCTTTAATTTCTACAGTCAAATGATTTTCAAAATTTTTTTTTTTATAAATTTCCTTGGTTTATTTAAAATAATATTTTGAGTTTATATTTATTTTTTCTGTTTAAAAATATATAATAGTTTAATTGAAAATTATTTGTATTTTTTAAATAGCAAATACTTGTTCGCCTTCATATACTTTCAATTAGCTTTTTATTTCGAATAAGTAATATAGCATAATTGATATGAAGTAAAAATTTGCAAGAATAAGGTCATGAGTTCAAATCTCACATGTTAAACTTTGGATATTTTTTTGTTATGTGTTACTAATTTTCTTTCCATTTGTAGATGTTTTTATATTGGCTATATTTTGTGGTAAAACATTCCTGTGATATGTGTGTGAAAGCATGCAGGATTGTTCATTTGAGCTAGTATAGGTTTTATTGGATGTCATGCTTGATGTCATGACATCTGTGTCTGACAGCAGTAGCTGTTACTTTTTAAGTTGTGATGTTTCCTTATTTATCTCAGGCTACTATTTAGGAAACTATATATTGTGTGTTGTATGATTTGTGTTAAGTTATCTCGGTTTACAGCTTATGAGAACACCCAGTTGATGTGGAAATTAGGTTAACTTAGTTAACCCTAATTTATGTGTGGAAGGCCCACGGCCCAAGTCCTGCTGCCTGCTGACTATAAAACAAATGCAAATCCTACTTTCAGAGGCAGAGTTTTTGAGCGTGAAGATCATTATACTCTCTGCGTTTCCACCGTGTGTGTTGTTATTGTTATTTGTGATCCAAACAATTATCACGTAGATGATTGCTTTGGAGTAGTATATCTTTGAGGTGTTTGTTAATTGTCACTCTAAGCTTTTAAGCACGAGTGTGTGTCTCTTGATTGAAGCTTTTAAGCAGATCAAGGTGTGTTTTTGAAGTGTGTCTTCTCTCTGAATTTGTTTAATGTTTATTTGTAATCACTGATGTGATTGAGGGGGAGTGAGTGAAGATACTCAGGTCTAGGAATAGATTGGAATTACATTGGATAGGTTTTAAGTGAGGAGTTGTAAATGGGGGAGTTTAACTCTGAATTAATTCTGCTTATATTGGATTCCCTCCCTGGCTTGGTAGCCCCTAGAGTAGGTTGTTTGAACCGAACTGGGTAAACAATTATGTGTGTTCTTTATTGTTTTTATGCGTTTCTGTTTTAATTATTTGTGCTGTGTAATTGTGGATGTCATAACATCTAGTACGACATCAAGTGTGACTTACTAGAATTTTCAATTGGCATCAGAGCAGGCACCCTGCCTGTTTACATCTGGGTGAGATCTAGGGACAACAAATTTTGGTGCTATGAACAAGAATAAAGAAGAAACTGCACAACACATCACAACACTAACGAGTGCTTGTGAATCTGATGATGATTCCAGTGAAGATGAACTGACCTTTGATGAGCTTGCAACCTCCTACAAAGAGCTATATGTCAAGAGTACTGAAGTATGTAAACAAGTAGAGAAGCAAAAGAAGCTCATAAAGGAATTGGAAACTGAAAAGAAAGAATATCTTGCAACCATAGATTCACTCAATGGTGAAATTAGCATGTTGAACTCCAAGATTGATCAAATGTCAAAATCTGTCAGAATGTTGAATTCTGGAACTAACTCCCTGGAAGAAATCCTGCAAGTTGGACAGAGATCAGGAGACATGTCTGGAATAGGATTTGTGGGAAGATCAGCATCCATCTTAGGACTCAAGAGGCCAAAACATGAAGTCCACATGCCAGTTCGGATGTCAAGACCAATGTCACAACATCATGAGAACAGGAGGATAAACCATACTAGGAAGAAATTTAATAAATGGAGATGTCACTACTGTGGAAAATTTGGTCACATAAAACCTTTTTGCTTTAGACTGTATGGTTATCCTAATCAGCCACTTCAAAAAGGACCTAAGCAGAACACCTTAGTCAAGAAACAACAATGGGTAGCTAAAGGTACTGCCTTAATGGCTCACACTCCCTTGCGGGTGTAATCAAAAGAAGACTGGTACTTTGATAGCAGCTGCTCAAAACACATCAAAGCGGGGTTGCGGTCCGTAAAAATCGCCTTAGGCCTCTCGACTTGTTTTTTCAAAAGTGAGCGACACACCTCCAAGGCCCACCTAAAATTATGCTCTTTTTCACACTCCAAAAAAGCAAAACCAACGGAAAATGTCTTCTCAGGGGATGTAATACCGACCATATCGAATAATTGGAGTTGATACTTGTTGGTCTTGTAATTAGAATCGAGAAAGAACACTGTCGAGAAAGTGTTGAACAACTTTATGGAATCTGGATGAGTCCAAAAAATATCTCGGACCGTAAACTCGTCATCGCAATATCTGTACCGCACCACATATTTGTTATCATCCAACAATTCCAACAAATGTTGCATCTCGCTCCTAACTCCACTACTCGCCTTTTTATTGTGATACCGTTGATTATACACTTTCCTTATATTTGAAATGTTGTCGGGTTCCTTCCTTTTCAATGTGGCAAGTATATTTTTCGGTTGAACAAAATTCAAGGACATGTCTTTAATAGATGCATTCTCAACCGGATTGAGCTGACATGCCACCAGATGATCTTGTAATTTTGCGCACAAATCATGGTTATTCAAACCACAAACAACAGAGCATCTCCACTTCGTGCTAGCCAACATGTAACAACGGATTTTAAATGGACACTCGCATTTTCTAGTACCCGTGTCGTCTCTTTTAAAATTCTTTAGAGGAGGATGGTATTTCCCGTTTCTTTCTCACAATATTGTCACAAACGGTTTCTTCTTGCCGTACCATTATCTGATCTTCCTATCACCACACCAAAACCAAGACTAGTTGCGTTCCTACGAATCCATGTTAGCATGCTTTCACGATCATCAAAGTCTTGCTTGCTACGAAAGTCACCTCCGACATCTACCACATTTGCGACTACCCCATCGATACTCGTAGCTATATCGACTAAAGTAGCTAATTCTCTTTAAATATTATCGGGGTGCACCATACCTATTTTGACAAAATCACACAGAATTGCAAGTGCTGGAAAAAAAACTGTTGGGACTATTCCGTAGATGCATCTACGGAAGTGTTCACCTTCAACACGTTCCGTAGATGGATCGACGAAAGCAACGTAACTTTTTTGCAGAAAATTTCATTGACAATGTGAAGAATGTAGTGGTTGAAAGTGATTATTTACCTGAAATTCAGACTATTCTTGCTCCCTTTGATTTGTTGCACCAAAAAGTTTGAGTGTTGGAGTGAAATAAGGTATTGATGATGTAGGATTTTTAGGGTGTGGAATATGATGAGTTTGGAGAAATGAAACAATGGGGGAGTGATCATGCTGGTTCAAACGATATCAGACTCTTACGTAGATGCATATACGAAACAATGTGGCGCTAAGCTGTTCCGTAGATGCATCTACGGAAACTTTCTTTAAGATATTTTAATGTGTATTTTTATCTCATATATAATAGTTTATTACCTTTCCATAGATGCATCTATGGAAGGAATCAAATTTTTTCAAAATTTGGGGTGATTCCGGATGTGGATCAACAGAAGCTGGGGGCAAATATAGAATTTTGTGCAGTGTGTAAGATAACCATGGGGTGGGTTGAGAGACTTTCTAAATTGAAGAAATCAAAAGCTGAGATTTAGTTTTTTGTGTTAATATTGGTGTTAAATTTTTAACAGGAATAAATGTACCAACAACTTTAAGTTTCTATTTTTTTCTTTATTTTATTTTATTACAGCCATCAGATATATTAGATCATTTTAAACTAGGTTCATTGGTGGTTTGGGCTTATGGCCATTGTTCTGGACAATTTCTTTATCCACCCCCTGGGGTGAGGACTTCTGCTGAAAACCCCATACTGACTTCAAAGATGCATCTTCAAAGTCACCTTTTTTTCAATTTTTTCAGAATTCGGAGATGCATCTCCGAAAACACCCATTTTTGGGTGTTTTCGAAAATGTATCTCCGAAAACACCCATTTTCACATTTTTCATTATTTCGGAGATGCATCTCCGAAATATGCTCTGAGTTTTTCTTTTTTTCAAAACAGTGATTAATCTCATATTTTACATTAATCGACAAAATAT
The DNA here is from genome assembly GCF_029867415.1 of Vicia villosa. NCBI lineage: Eukaryota > Viridiplantae > Streptophyta > Magnoliopsida > Fabales > Fabaceae > Vicia > Vicia villosa. The sequence goes on along the minus strand of NC_081181.1, from coordinate 50,232,537 downwards.
AATAGAATTGACAAAATATAACACGTAAATTAGAATAAAATACCAATATTATAAATACGAAAAATAGTTGTACGGGTAAGTGCTCAGTGTCAAAATAATACAACCTGAATACAAAAAAGTCAAGAATAAAACATAAATAGGCAACTGTTACTGAGTATGCCTAACCCTAACTCCCTGGGACCTCCTCTACCTCCTATACGCCGCCGCACCGGCCGCATCATTAACCATCCTCTCCATAATGGCAACTGCCTCTGGACCGCTCTGCTCAATGATACCTCTGTCCAATGCATCATACCCAAGCATATGTATCCGATGGCATACCGACAAGAGATCAGTGGCATGGTCATCCTCGGCCTGCTGGTTCTCCAAGATCTCCTCATGTGCTGGCAGATCTTTGGGATTGTCGGGTGTCATCAAAGGATGTGACACACGATAGAACCATGTGACGTACCCATCCATACAGTGCTGGGCCTAGGTGGCCACCGTACGCCGATACTCCCCAGACACCAAATGATGAGCCCAATCCTCAAATATAGGAGTAAGTCCCACTCGGATAACGGTGTCGGGAGAAGCCTCAAATAGAGACCTCGGTATCATCTGCACACGTCCAAACTGTCTCATGCACCGCTCCGGCAGATACCTGATCATGGGGTTGGTCCCACATGCCAACCATCCAGAATATAATGCGATGCAGATGAGGAACCTGCAGGCGCCTCATCCATTTGGACGGGTATTCGTACTCAATCCCGTCCCCTGTCGATGTTAGTTGTGCTGCCCGCTCGCGTCGAGCCGATGCGGTCTGGGTCTCCCTACCCTGTCTAATCGTGCCTGGTTTTGTGACATTTTCCTGATAAAATTGAAACCAGTAAGAAGGTGAAACAATTAAGAAAATAAAAAAAAGCAATTATGACATCATTTCGGAAGTGCATTTCCGAAACTGGTCATGGAGGTGAATTCGAAAGTGCACTACCGAAAAAACCTGCGAACTCCATTTTTTGCAGAAACCCATTTCTTTTTCGAACCTATTCAAAATCCTATTTTTATCATCTATACACTACCATTGACCCATAATAACTTAAACATACTACATTTTGCTAAGTGTAACAGCCCTAATATGATTATCAATGCAAGAGTTGAAAATTGTAAAACTTACAAATTGTAGAGGAAGTTTTTGAATGAGTGAGTCTTTGAATGTTGCCTTTGAATGAGCCTTTAAAGGTTGTAGAGGGAGTTTAGATTTCAAAAGTGCAAGTGTAGTAGGAAGAAATTTGAGAAATTTGTGTTTTAAGGTAAAATGAAAAAGGGGGGGGAGGCTGTTTTGTTTAAACTGCAAAACGCATGTGTTTTCGGAGATGCATTTCGGAGATGCATCTCCGAAAATACTTTTTTTAAATAAAAAAATAATTTCGGATATGCATCTCCGAAATCATCTTTTTTGATGACTTCGAAGATGCATTTCCGAAATATAGAACGTTTTTGAAATTTCGCTACAAATTCCTAAAAAAAGTAGAGGTTGGATAAAGAAATTATCATATTATGTGATGTAGAGTTTTATGCCCATTTGTTTCTAATCTCACTCCTGTCTACTTACCGTTTATTCCATCCTATTTATTTAAGTTTAGTTTAGTTTTTAGTTAATTACTTTTTAAGTATTTAGTTAGACTAAATTAACATATATCATTTAGTTTACTTATTTAACTATTACAAAAATGCCACAAAAATGCCAAAAAAAATAAATAAACAAAGATCTAAAAATATTTCTATTTTTTTATTGTTGATAATTCATAAATATAAAATCTTTAATCACAGCCAAAAAAAATAAACAAAGATCTAAAAATATTTCTATTCTTTTACTGTTGATTATTCAAAATTATAAAATATTTAATCACACCCTTGTTAACCTACACCCTAATGAAATTGGACCCCAAATATACATTTGGGCCAAATTCTTTTACTATTAGACACCCACATATTGCTAACCTTCAGTTAGAGTACACCCATTTTCTAAACTAATATAATATAATAATAAAAAATTAATTAATTTAAAACAATTTTATATATTTATACATTCATCAACTTTTCTTTATTTATTCTGTTGTATTTATTTCACTTTTTTATTTGTATAAAAATTATATTTTAAGAAATATATTTATAATAATTGAAAAAGCAATATATCTTATAATAATTAGACAAAATTATATGATTATTAATTTATCTTTTAGATTACTAATTTATTCTTAAATACTTTTATTAATCTCACTCATCTCTTTTATATAATTATATTGTATTTAAAAAAAAAGTAGTTAATCAACTAATTTCTTTTTTACACTAACATAATAATTTAAATTTGATACTATTTCCAAAAAAATAGGATAGTGAATTTATTTCAAAAATCGATCATGAACTACATCTACGACTATGATATTCCTGATTTCAGACAAGTTCAAAGAAGATCTTTAAAATATTTACACAATCCATCAAAAACATTAACCAAACAAAATTCTGAACTACGACACTCTGACTTGCTTATTGCACTAAAAGATACGTAGGCATAGGGTTTTGAAACCCTAGCGAGCAAAACTAGGGGTGTAATCAGATCAGTTTGGACTGATTTTTGGTTAAAAAAAGGTTCGAACCGATGATATTTCTATCGGTTTGGTTTGGTTCGATTTTCAATATTTTTCAAAAATGGAACTGAACCAAACTAATCGGTTTGGTTCGATTTGGTTTGGTTTTGATGATCGGTTTACAATGTTTATTTTTTAACCCCCTATATTCATAAGTATATTCGTCGCTATCTTTTTTTTTTGTATTGAATGCTATTAGTTTTTTTAAAAATAATACTCCTTCCATTTCTTTTTAAGTGTCATTACCCTTACTTTTTTAATAACTTCACTTCACATTTTCCATAAAATTAATTATTTTCTCAATTAGTTATTGGAAAAAGAGAGAGTGTATGATTGAATTTATTTGGAAAGAGAAAATAAGAGAGCGTATAATAGGAAAAATAACTACAATAATCCACTATCTTGGTTGAAGAACTTTTTGTTAAAACGATACTTCAAAAGAAACAGAGGGAGTACATTTTATATCATTTATTTCATGCTCTATTTTTTCAAACATATTACAAATTGCTCTTAATCCATACGAAATCGTGACATGATTTTCATTGCATCATGAATTAAGTTCACTATCAAATATAAAAGTTAACACTTAACATCAAAATGTTGGAAAGAGATTTCAAAGGTTAACATATAGAACATAACAAAACACACATCAATTAACATGTTTCACACCTCAAACATGCATAAAAACTATTTTATAACAAGGCTAGAAGTAATTTTGTTGAAGTAGAAGAAACAAAAAAGGTAAAAAGAAATATGAAAATTAACAAAGAGAACTTGAACACAAAGAAGAGGACCATAATATATCAAAATGAAAGTAGTGAGAGGAACAATGGTTGCGGGTAGCAAGAGCTAGGGGTGATCGTATCCGAACCAATCCAAAAGGAAAACCGCAAACCGAACCAATCCAAACCAAAAACCGCAAAAACCGCGTTTGGTTTGGATGGTTTTAGATGATTTTTGGGCCGAACCGCACGGTTCGGTTCGGTTTGCGGTTTTCATTTCACAAAACCGAACCAAACCAAACCGAACCGCATATTTAACTAAACTTTTGAATTTCTATAATTAATTTATTATATTTACAATCCGATTGCAATATTGTACACCGACGTCACGTGACTCACTATTCCTTCATTCTTCCTTCCTGTTCAACATTTCAACTTCATTCTCTGATTTTTCTCTCACTCATTCTAGAGAAGCATTTGGTGTATATGTAGTACTGATAATATTTAGTCCTGAAGTTGCAATGTTGTATTAATATTTAGAACTGAAGTTATCTGATACTTGTATATGTAGTATGTAGTTTATTAGTTAGTATGTAGTTTATTAGTATGAAAAACTGTATATAATATGTAGTATGAATAACTAAAGTTATATTAGTAATTTAGTATGTAGTATATGTAAAATACATAGTATGGTACTGTAAAATACATGATACACTTATATGGTAGTAATTTTGGTGTAAAATACATGTATGGAAGAATGAATTATTTTGGTGTAATTAGTATGAAAAACTTCTTTTTAATGGTACTGTAATATATGTAATATATGTATGGAAGAATGAATTATTTTCTTTTTTTTATTTCAGTACATTTTTATTTTATGGTGTAAACCGCAGCCCACCGAACCGATCCTAACCGCATTGGTTTGGTTTGGTTTGGTTTGGATGACTTTTTAAAAATTAACCGAACCAAACCGAACCGCATGCATTTTTATCTCGCGGTTAGGATGACTTTTATGCTCAAAACCGAACCAAACCGCACCGCGAACACCCCTAGCAAGAGCAGCAGTTCAGTGAAAGCATGTTTTTCGTGATTTATGATTTCTCCTTTCTAGGTTTTAGAGTTTGGTTCTAGTTGCGTGTTTTACTGAAAGGAAGGAAGTGTAAACAAATATGGATAATGATTAGACCGATAAAAAATTTGAGCTTAATTATGGATGAAATAAAATATTTAGAACGTCATTATTTCCATTGATTCAGTTCATCGGTTTGGCGGTTCCTAAAAACTAAAATCGAGAATCAAACCAAACCACGTCGATTTTTATTGGTTTAGTTCGTTTTAGAATCAAACCAATAATAATCGGTTTTATTTCGGTTTGGTTTAGCTTGGATTATCGGTTTAATTAGATTTTTCTTATCCGCTTACACCCCTAAGTAAAACCATAAAAAACTAACATTTGATTTAATTCTCTTAAAATATCAATAATTTTTTTTTCAAGATATAGGTAGACTTACGTTTATTGTATCTCAAATTTAAAAGTTATTAAACTTAAACCTATAAGGGGTCCCCTTGAATACAAGGGAGATGAAGGGTGCCTAACACCTTCCTCCATCTAACCGACTCACGAATCTTAAATCTAACTTTAGGGTAATCCATTTAATTCCCTCCCCTTAGGATAAAATTAATGGTGATGATTCTTTTCTTAAAATTTTAAGCCGGTTGCTACGCAGGTCTTCTATTGCACACGAAAACATATTCACTAACTTTAAAGCGTGAAAGTTAGCGTGACTTTCAACAATTACTAACCATTAGATCAATCATATGCTATAAATGGAGCCACGTGTATATAAAATAAATTGAAAATAGAAAACAAAAAGAACTTCATCTTCTTTGTTGCATAAAATCAGTAATCATTCCGACCACCACATCCTTGCCATTATGACCTCTTAGTGTCTTCTCCTTCATCCACCTACCTTCGAGTTTTTGCTATCTTCCTCTTTCTATTTCTCTCTACTGCCTCCAAAGTTCGATTAAACACACTGAAGGTTAAAGCATGATGGAAAAAAATGTGAGAGAGACCTTTGCCACCTTTAGCGGCGATATCGATGCCGGCTGCGCCGATGCCGAGTCCAAGCTCCATGGCAGAGGCGTTAGGGAGCATATGCGTTGGAGGCGATGCCAATGCCGGCTGTGCCGCCTAGTCCAAGATTCATAGTTAAATGGAGGATGCGTTAGGGAGCAAAAAGCATCAATGCAAAAACTTTAATTTTATTTTTAAAAATAAAGCTTAAATGATCTTATGATATGAATTGATTCAAGCAAAAAATACCAAAGCAAAAACTTAAGTTTAATGGCAAGTTCATGCTCTGAAGCAGACTTTAGTTTGTAAGTCATTCACACTATGTACAACACAATAAAGATAGAAACAATGGAAAAAACTCAGAAAGAAATAAAAGTGAAAGCCATCATGTAGTGAAGGTCGGCATAAGCAGTGACAGAAAGTAGAAGAAGATGCTAAACATTCCTTTTTTTTCATTCAGATTTACATGTTTTAACATTTTATTTTTTTATAAAAAAAAAGAAACTTGGCATTGCTTGGTCCACATGATTAATCCAAAGTCACCCTGACTTTCCCGCGTTAAAGTCAGGGGATCCATATCCATTGCACACATATCTCAAAGATCCTACAATTTGTTTGAACAAAGTTACATCGGCTTTTTCCTCCTCTCTGTGCTTCTCTAGTTTCAAGTTTTGTTCGACAGTTGGGGATGCAGGATTCAAATCATCCATACTTAATCTCTTGAGTATCTCTTTGACATAATTCCTTTGATTTAACATCGTATCTTTCTTAGTAATTTGAAATTCCATGCCCAGGAAATACGATAAGTTTCCCAGATCTGACATTTCGAATTCCCTCACCATCAACTCTTTGAACTTCGATAAGTTCTCTACAGTATTTCCAGTTACCATCAAGTTATTGACATATAAGCAAATAATGGTTATATGTGCCCTTTCTTGCACATATACGCCATATTCAAATTTTCATTTGACGAATCCCAATACGACTAAGTATGAACCAATCTTCTTGTTCCATGCTCTAGGTGTCTGTTTGAGACCATTGAACGCTTTGTGAAACTTGTATACTTTCCTTGCTTCCTCCTGTTTGACAAACCCAAAAGGTTGTGTGACATATACCTCTTCATCTTAAAGACCGTTCAAAAATGATGATTTCACATCTAAGTGAAATATCAACCATCCTTGCTTACATGTCAAGGCTACCACCAATATGACAATCTCTAATGTCGCTACTGGTGCATATACTTCACAGTAGTCTATTATTCTCTCTGAATAATTCCTAGAGCTACTAATCTTGACTTATGTCTTGTTATCCACCCATTAACATTGTGCTTCAACTTGAACACTCACTTCACTTTGATAGCTTTTTGTTCGTTGGCAATTTGACTAACTCCTATGTGTTATTTATTTTGATCGCTTATAACTCTTAGACCATAGCTGACTTCCATTGTTTATTCTCTAAATTCTCACTATAGTTGATTGGTTCAGCACATGCAAGTAAAGAAAAATGAACTAATTCTCCATATGTTGCAACTTCATCATCACAAACAACTTCACAGTCTTGAAGCCTTGCTGGAAGAACTCTGGTTCTCTATGGTCTTTGGCTTGTGCTAGCCACACCCTCTTCAACTTCAATTGTGTCTGGAATGTCATCAACCTTTTTGACTTCGACCTCACCAGTTTCTTTGTTGACGCCATAAATCATCAAAGGATTTTTAATTGCATCACTAGAGTTCCCGTCCTAGGCATAATTTTTATCAATCACAATATCCTGACTCATCACGGTCTTCTCATTAATTAGATTGAATAGCCTGTATGTTCTGGTTTTATGATATTGTACCAGAAGTATAGGTTCACTTTTGTCATCAAGCTTTCTTCATTTTTTATTAGGTACATGCTTGTAACAAATAGAGCTAAACACCTTCAGATGACTCACTCATGGTCGTTTTCCACTCCAAACTTTTTCAGGAACCTTGCTCTTCATTTTTTAGTAGGACACTTATTCAGAATATAAATAGCAGTGGTGACTACTTCACCCTATAAGAATTTTGGTAGATTGTTCTGCTTCAACATGCATCTAGCCATATCTAGTATTACTCTATTTCTTCTTTTTGCTATTCCATTACGTTGAGGCGTATAAGGAGCAATTAACTCATGACAACACCATGTTCTGCATTGAATTCTTTAAACATCTTTGATGTATATTTGCCACCTCCATATGTTCACATAACCTTGATCTTTTTTTCACTCTGGTTTTGACAAGTATTTTGGATCTATTAAAGATTACAAATACTTTGTCTTTGTGCTTGATCACATAGATCCAAATCTTTCAACTATACTCATCGACAAACGATACAAAGTACCCGTTTCCACCAATGGTATGATCCTCGAGCAGGCCACATACATATGAATGTACAACTTTGAGTATGCAGGAGGATCTCACTGGCATAGTCGAAACAAAAGACTTTCTAGGTTGCTTTCCTACTAAGAAACCTTCACAGAGTTTATCAGGTATCACAAAACTTGGAATACCTGTTATCATATCTTTTGTAATCAGTTGATTTAGTGACCTAAAATTTAGATATCAAAACCTCAAATGCTATAACGAACTATTCTTGTGGTCAACAACTGTTTTTAAACATCGTAATTCATTCGAACTTGATCATAGTCTTAAATGTTTGATTCTTTGACAAAGGAGATTTTACTACCAAATTGTTTTGGGTGTCGAACAATTCTAAGGCTCCATTTTTTAGACCACTGAGAAACCCTTTTTGACCAGTTGTTCAACACTTAGCAGATTGCACTTCATGCCAGGTACATGGAGTACATCTTTGATCATAACTTTAGATACATTGCTCCTTTGAATAACAATGTTGCCTGTACCTTCTACTTGCAATGAGCTATTATTTGCAAATTTGACGTTGCTCCTCTTCGACTCGTCAAACTCTTATAGCCACTCTCTTCGGCAAGTCATGTGATTTTAATAATTTGTGTCAAGAAACCCGATCTTGGAGTCGACTTGCTCATCTTCAACTGCAGCCATAAGCACCATATCATCAAAATCATCTAAATCTTGACGTGCAAGGCTTGCTCTTTCATCCTTGTCTTTTTTCGCTCTCTTGCCTTTCTTGTACAAATAATTATTGGCCAAGTGATCCCACTTTTCACAGTTATAGCACTATACACCTTTCTTATCTTTCTGATATGAGTTTCCTTCTCCTCTTTTCGAGGATTCAGAAGCCCTATCACCTGCTTTATGCTTTTGAGGATTCACCCAAGATTTCTTGCTCCAAGTCTTGTCTCCTTTGCCTTTGAGCTTGTTGGAATGACCATGCTTCTTCCATGTTTGCACATATGGTACCTGTTACGAATCTTTGACCCATTTCCTCTCAATAATTTGTAACTCTTGTGCCTCCAACTAACCAATTGAATCTTCTAGTTTCTTTGGTTTCAAGATTGTTGGATTATTGAATAGCTATGATAACGTGATCAAACTGAGAGGTTAACATACGCATTACCTTATCACCACAACCTTTGATGAGATGAACGAGATTCTGCACCTTCGCGATATAACCTGCGATCTTTTCATCTTCTTCCATCTACAGTAATTCATACTGTCTTCGTAACGCCTGCTATTTGACAACTTTCACCTTCTTACATCCTTCGTAATACTTGACAAGAATATCTCACGCCTCCTTCACTGATTCAGCATGAACGACATTAGTTCTCCGCGTCTAACGCCGATTGAATACAAAACACTGTCTTTCAATCCTTCTTCTTGGCATCATTGTGGACGGTTCTCTAGGATTTGGTTGCATTCTGAGCAAGCAGATGAATGTCATTAGTAATCAGCTCTAGGGTTTCATGAAAGCCAAACAACGACTACATTTGTTTACTCCACCGAATCCATTTTTTGCCGTCAAGAATTGGAAGAGAATTTGAAATATTGCCATTGTTACCATTCATCTTTGCAGCAATTGATTAACAACCCACGATTTCGGAAACACAATCACCGACAGATGATTCTTGAAAACACAATCAAAAATCTAACCGAAGTTCTAGATACCAATTTGTTAGTGCTTGATGCACTTTGAGTGAGAGAAGGAATAAGAGAGAGAATGAATATCAATCGATAGAAATGTTATTATTGAAAAGCTATAAAAACTGAATTACAAATATGTGTATATATATACAAATATTTGGTTTATATACTAACTAACTAACTAACCTATCAAACCCTAACTAACTTTCCCTTAGACTTAAATTACTTAAGTTGAATTATACTCTCAATAAAACAAACATTGGAGGGTAAGGTGGTTCATAAGAACAGTTTAAGGGTGTTGGCAAAAAAGTTGGTTTTTCTTTGTGAAAATCTATGATTTAAGGTTTGACTAGGACGTGAAGCGAGAAATTTAGATTGAATGAGTTTTATTAATATGTTAAATTTCAAGCCATAATCAAAACAATATGTGATAGCAGTATAGGAAAGTCCTTGGACCCTCTTACATAATCATTCAAACTAGTTTTCAAAGGCTAAAGTCTTAATCAGAATTTTGTGAAAAATATTTCTTGCCTTTTTATTCAATGATAAACAGGTAGACAATAATATTTCCTTGATTATAGAATCTAAGGGACACATGTCCTTATCCTGTTAATTGAAATAAAATAACAGTAAACAAAATTCTAATTACAAATATTATGTAACTAGAATGAGCCATGGATGAAATATCTCAAACAAAAGAAACACTAATTCAGTTGTTCTTTTTCATCTGAAAACTTTGAAACATGTAATTTTGCTTTTGCTGCCTGCAATTTTAACCAAAACAAAAAATTAAATAAAGCTAAATTATCCAAAGTAAAAAACAAAGCAAACAAAAAAAGACTCTGAATAGTTACCTCTTTCTCCCAATCACACCTAAGTGTAATCCAACACAATATCAATGTCTGAGTTGCTGTTCCACCAAAAATCATTGCTGCCCAGATTCCCTGATTGTTTAATTTCATAAACATTAGTTTGCATTTTAGTAAAATATTAAATTCACAATTTTAAAAACAAATATAAAAAAAAAAAATAGAGAAATTAAACATACCATAACTCCTTGATGGAAGTACCAACCCATTAAAATTCCAAGAGGAAGTCCAATAACATAATAGCAACCTAAATTTATGTATGCAACATATGATTGCCATCCTGCTCCGACAGCCACTCCTAATTTGATATCGACAAATAATCATAATCGTTAAATTTTAAAAAATATTATAAATAATTTTAAAGTCGAAAATATAATTGATTGTGATTTGTTAACAGTGATACCTCCTAGAACTGGCTGAATACTATTGAAGAGAATTGTATATGCTAAAAGTTGAGAAAGCTTGGCTACTTCATCAAGAACAGGTTTACTAGGAGTAAATATGTAGGCAATTTCATTGTGAAATGCCAAAATCAATATCCAGAAGACAAATCCTATTGCTAGTGATGTCAACACTGACACAGTAGTAGCAAATTTTGCTCCTTTCCCATTCCCAGATCCAAGCTCGTTTGCAACCCTCACTCTACATATACATTACATTGCATTGTAATTCAAATAAGTAAGAAAATTAAAATGAAATAAGAACTACAAAATTTAGAATACTAGCAAGTTATTAAAAATTAAAATAAGAAAATAAATATTACCCTGTTGCTGCAAAGAATGCCAATGGAATCATCATCTCCAAACCATTTATTGTCATACTGCCAAACCAAATCATTTATGGATCAATACTAAAATAACCATAACATGACAAAAATGGTGGAACATTAGGATGTTTACTTTTTTTTTTTTTTAAGTATAATACATCAAAGTTAAATTCAAAATATAAATTTACCAAATGGATAGAGCATCTAGTGCGATTGCTGCATTTGGTAGATTCCCTGTCATCAACATCAAAATTTTATAATACCAATTCTGCAAACTGCAAAAAATAAAGTAAAAAATAAAAAATCATAAAAACATGACAAACATAAAAAATGTATTAAAAATAATAATAGATATGTCTAAAATTTGTAGAAAAATTATAAAAATATATAAAAAAAAATAGATGTATAAAAAATTTGTAGAAAAATTATTAAAAAAAATAAAGTTTTACCACATCATAACTCCAGCAGGAGCAGAGAGTTTAAGAAATTCCCAAAGGCCAGAAAAAGCCTCCATTGAAAACCCCCGCCATGACAAAGGACAACCGCCGCAAACAGTATAAACATAAAGCCCAATCGTTAGGGCCCACCAAGAGAAATTCAAAGTAGCAGCAGCTCCAATTAATCCAAGCTGAAACTTATACACAAACAACCAGCTAACAAAAATATGAATCAAAAGTGCAATCAGAGAAACCCAAGCTATAACGGCGGTTTTAAGTTGACACTGTAAGAATCTACTAAGAGGAAATTGAAACGCTAATGTGAAATGTAACGGTATCAACCACATTGCAACTTCTCCTGATAATTCTGCTAAATCTTCTGGTTGTCCCAAGGCTTTTAACACCGGCGATGCGAAAAGATAGATTGGTAATAGAAGAACGCAGCATATGAATAGTACTATCCATGATCGTTGCATGTATACTCCTAACATGTGATATTGTTTTGCTCCAAATGCTTGTCCACAAAGAGTTTCCAATCCACTCGCCATTCCCAACTGAAAATCATAAGCAAAATTGAATATAGAGATGACAAAATGAGTATATATTAAAATGTAATAGAGTCATGTAAATGTACCAAGAGTCCAAAATCGAAGCCAACGATAACATTAACAGCGATGTTGATAGCAGCAAGTTCAAGGATACCGATATGACCGGCAAAGATTTGAGTGATGACTAACATAGAAAAGGATGTAATACGACTGAAAATTGCAGGACCTACTATATGCCATAGCTTCTTTGATTCAATCAAAACCTTTCTTGTGAGAGTTTGTTCTTGTTGTTGTTGTTCATTTGGTAATATTAATGGAACATTTGCTTCTTCTAAGGGTGAAGATAGTTTTTCGTTCGACATAGCTACCGAGCAATTTGTGATTACTTTCTTACAACGGTTAGAGTTTGTTGGGTTTATGAACAGCGTAAAAATGATGGAAAAAAATAAAAATGAGAAGAAGGATCTTCTGCAATTTTGTGCGGCATATTGACAGTAGCTGCAACATTTTCATATATATTACAGAAGGATAGTCTTTTGTTATGTTTTAGTTATTGTGCTAATATATCGCTAGTTTTGTTGTGTTGGAATATTGTAAGATAATTGTAGCATGTAATTTTATTGTTTGTATTTGTTGTTTCGTTCAGTTTTGCAGGGGTATTTCCCATTGAGATGTGGCTGATGTGGATCACACATATTCAAGTTGGTTAGGAATGTTGGTGTAGTAGGTTTTTCTATAAGAGTTTGGTGAGTTTGTTTTTGCCCGATTTATGATTAACTTGTATTTGTTGGAATATCATTTCTACTCTTATTTAATTATTTTATTTATAGTACAGAAAATTAATATTTGTGTGAAATCAAAATTAAGAATTTTTTAATTTTTTTAATAAGATGTGTCATTTTCTCAATCATAGATATAAAATAAAAGATATTAAATCAAAAGTGAAAATTATAATATTAATTAGAATAAAGTATTGAAAAATAAAATTGTTGAAGTGTAATTTAGCTAATTAGTTTGTTTTGGGCCTTGTTTTGGGCTTTAATTAGTTCTGTCCAGTATGAGTTTAATATATATTGTAGTTTTGCTTTGTAAATGGTAGAACATTGTAGAATCATTCTTGTAACCGTTTTTCAATTGAGTAAAATTTAGTTATAATTTCTCTCTCTCTCTCTCTCTCTCTCTCTCTCTCTCTCTCTCTCCTTCCATATTCATCTTATTTGTCTTGTTCCACTGGGCCCAACAATTGGTATCTAGAGCTCTGATTCAAATCCACAGAAAGGGAAACATGAGTGTACGTGAGATGTGTGATTGTTTAAATTTCAAATTCATTCAATTCACTGTGAAATGAAGATCGAAATCGTATCAGAATCTCATTTCTTGATTTCGAGAGATCGAAAAACACGAGTGATTGGTGAGAGCTGGCTGATTTTCTTACACAATATCGAAGATGGATGGTGGAAACAGTGGTTTGAATACGAAACTTCTGGTGTTTTATAGAAAGAATTCGAACCGGTGGATGATTCAGATGCGTGTGTTGTTTGGCGCTCAAGATGTGCTTGATCTCGTCAATGATGGTTACACGCCGGTTGCTGCAGATACAACGTAAGCGCAAAGAAGCGTTCAACGAGAAACAAAGAAGAAGGATCAGAAGGCGTTGTTCTACATCAACCAGCGTGTGGATGCGAATGAGTTTGAGAAGATCTCTGATTAGACGACGGCAAAGGTTGTGTGGGACATGTAACACCCGTAGTTTAATTAATCATTTAAATAAATTATTTACGGATTATTTTCGATTATTAGTCGTGAATTGTTGAGATTGTAAAATGTCGATTTAAGTTGTGTGGTTGTTAGTTGCATTAATCGGTTAAATTAATTAGGCAATTAATTAGTTGATTAAGTTGTAGAAATATTATTACAATAATATTATATTAATTATATGGGCTTATGTGATGGCTAGAAGTTGTAAAGTGGGGGGTATAGAATTGTTAGGCTCAAAGAAAGAATAGAATATTGTATTAGTTAATAATAATAATAATAATAATAATAAAAGGAATTAGAAGTATCAGTAGAGAGAAAGAGGAATAGGTTTTGGCAGAAGAGAAAAACAAGGGTTTTTGAGAGGAATACGTAGAAGCTCAAGAAAGAGGCAAATTTAAGAATTCGATCGGAGGGAAATTATAGAGCAACCTTCAATCTAAGGTAAGGGTGGGGTTCTTACTTTATAATACGATATATGATGAATCGTATGCGGGATCGGGTTTATGAAATTGCTTTTGTTTTATGTTTGATATGTTGTAATTGCTCTGTTTGTGTCTGGTTTGTTGTGGCTGTGTTTACGGTGATTTTCGGTAAAAAACCGCTAGTCCTCCAAATTATGAATATACTTTGGTTACTCGCAGGATCGACTAGATTGATTCTAGGACATGTGTCGAAAAGTTGTCTTTTATGATAGTTTGGTTCATGTTCTCTTGGTTTTTATTCTTTTTATAACATGATGGTATAAATCGATAAATAACTTGCGAAATAAAACTAAGTACAAATACAGCGAAACATAAATTGGTTAGATGATAAACATAAGTAAACTTCGACGAGAATGTAAAGGAAATGTAAATTTCAAATATGAAAAGACTTGGCGAAAAAGTAAAGTAAATTAAAAGATACTTCGATTTTATAGTAGAAATACAAACATATGTAAGGTGTTGGTGTTACACGTACATTTCTCAGCGCAAACTCTTTCTCTTAACACTTGATACTTGAGTGATTTGTGAGTAATTTGTACAAAATAAACACCCTGGATCCTACTATTAAGACCCTTATTTATACTAGTTCGATCCTAACGGTCCTACGCTAACGAAATGCCACGTTGCTCGCATGCATGCGCTTCGAATCCCTGGGGCTCCACCTGTCTTCGTTGATTCAAACAGATCTTTTCAAAATTCAAACTTTCCCGCTCAAACCCTATTCGATTCGTGACAACGTGTCCTTCGTGAGAATGTGTCAAAATACTTTAAGTTTCAACAACTTTGTATTTCGAAGGCCATTCAAGGCTTTGAAGACTACCTATCTCGTTTCAGCTTCGATTCTAGGAATCTCCAACATGTATAACATTCTCAAAAATAGCCATCCAAATCCATCGTTTCTCCGAATCTTCAAGTTTTCGAAGAATATACATGTCATTCGAAATCTCCGGCTAACAAATTGCCCCCAATAAATGCCTGTTTCGGAAAGCTAATAGAAATGGGCATTTCTTGTCATTATGAGATTTCGTTCTCCTCGTAATCTTTTGAGTTCCAAGATTCTGAATAACATCATAATCATTTATGACCTTTCTTTCAAAGGCGTCTTGTCATTTTCAAAAACGTCCCTTCAGGACGTGCGTTCCCACGTCTTGACATTACTCATGATTATTGCTCCTAGATACTAGGAGTAAGGCTAATAACTGTTCGACCGTCAGATGAGTGAATCAACTGTTGACGCGTGTCTTATTACCTTTACTAATAAGAAATAATAATAATATAGAGATTTGAAAAGTTTCTGCTAAACCTTTTAAATATAAGGGCTTCACCGTTCCGAATACTTTCTTCTTCACTCACCACCGTTCTTTCACATCCCTGAACGCAAACACAAAAACCCTTTTTTGATCCCATCTCTATTCTTGAAGCAATTCATTCATGGCGTCCTCCACTATTCAAAACCCATCAACGGAAACTACAGAAGTTCTTCAACCTGTAAAAAAACTCCAACACCCTACACAAGTGGGAAATCAGCAATACATTCCAGAGCCAAATCTGGAAGAATCTCGTGCTATTTATGCATCTCAGGTAATTATTTCTTTCCTTCTTTTTGAAAAGACTCATGCTTTTATGGGTCCTCTACCCGGTTGTAACAATCCTCTTCAAAACAATTTCTTTCCTGTTTACTATAAGACTAGACCCTTAGTTAGTAAGAACAAGATAGATAAAGAGGGTAAACCGATCCTTGCTGAAAATACCACCATGGAAGGCGCTTCGACTGAAGCCACTGCAGTTCCAAAGAAAATTAGGTTAGAGTACATGACTAATTTTCTCAAGGTTTTTAGGGCAATCCCTTTAGCGAAGGATCCTGAGCTTTACTACGCTTGGTTAGCTAAAGTTGAAGCCAAAAAATCTCTATTCTGGAAAGAATTAGGGATTTATGATTTAATCCAATTATCCAAAATTGGTTTAGAATACAATTAAACCATGTTAGTAGCATCTATGTATTTCTGGGATGCTTCCCATAATACTTTCTATCTCCCCTGTGGGATGATTACCCCCACTCTATTCGACATAGCCGCTATCACAGGGCTTCGACCAACAGGGGAAGTCTTTGACCCCAATTACATGGATACCGACACCATACAGTTCAGTGAGATTAAAGCCACCTACACTGTATTCACCATAAAACATCATGACAAAACAACTGATGAAGTATCAGACGAAGAACATATTGCGTTTCTGGCACTTTGGCTTTCGAGGTGTGTCTTTTGTTCCAGATCCCTTCAAGTGGCTAAGAGGTATCTCTGTATGGCCAATCAAATTAATGCTGGAAAAAGGTTGAACTTGAGCAAACTAATTCTAGGGTACCTTTGTGAAAGCCTTGGCGAATCAGTTGACTTTAACAAAGACTTCAAGACAGGATCTTCTCTGCTTTTCGCTGGACCTTTTTAGTTACTGCAGTTATGGTTTAATGCTACCTTTGAGGCTTTCCTTCCGAATAAAGGCGTTATTGATGAGAAAGACATGGCCATTCGGAACCGAATAGTCGAAGGGACAAAATTTGCTCACTTAACTCCCCTAGAAGAAGGAGGAAAACTACATGAAGCCTTTCGAGCATATATCATGATGTTCGCTAAACGCTACCACTTTAGTCCCTCGATGGCTCCATTTGTGAGAAGAGAAGTATGTCCCGAATGGTTCACACGAAAGTTTCCTGCAATTTCTCCAGATCAACAAGCTGAATCAATGGCTATTTAGGAAGCTTTTCTAACTCCTAAATTATTGTATCATCGACTGCAGATGCTAAAGAGTTATTGTTGCCTTCTTTGCTACCAACCCAATCTTGTATCGAGGAAATTCGGGCTGGTTCAACTCAAACCCAAATGCATGTATGACAAAAGGAGCCATATGTTCCTACATACTATGCACTCATCTGAAGACAACTATGAGTCCAAAATTGCCAGATATGTTGGCATTACGACCCTTTCTCCTATCTCTTTCGAACCCGTTTTCTATTCCACTATAGACTTTCATCAGTGGTGGAAAGAGTACTATGACAACCAGATCTTCGATGTCACTAGTCTTTCGCAAGAACTAACTGAATCTTTAGCTGACGTGCAGGAGAGCTTCAAAAAAGGTACTTCGACGGATATTAAAGAAATTCAAGCTTTCCAAAAATTCTTTGAAACTATCTATAGACCCAATGATCTTAGTCGGACCGTTCGTGAAGCTGTAATTACTTTACGCGAAAATTTTTCTAATAAATTGGATAAGCTGAAGTTGTCCATGTATGTTCGACCTGAACAGCGTTATGAAGTGGCTTTCAAACTATATCCTCCAAAATTCCCTCCACTATCTAGTGCTGACTTTGGTGTGGCTTTAAGCCCTCCTTTTCCAGACTGGTTTGTATGTGGGAATGTCCCCAGAATTCTTTGCGAACAATCCAAAAAACATGTTGAACGAGTGGTTCCGACTAAGCATACCTTGGATAATTTCAAAGGACATCTTCATATAAGTCTCGAGCACGTTCGTGTTCTGACTCCAATACCTGAAGGATGGGGACTGGATAATCTTTCGATTAGAACTCTCCCTCTTCATCTTTATACTAACTTGTTTTTGTCTTGCTTATAGCTCTGAGCCGAAAGAAAGGTATCAAAGATGTTGCTGCACGTAAGGCCGCTGCAGCTTCGAAAGGCAAAAAAGCAAGTGGTGATGATTCTACAGATACTGGCAAAAAGCCAGTGGTAAGTACTCTTACTCTCTAGTTTATGCCTTTATTCTGAATGGTATTTTAAGATTTCGACATAAATATTTCCATAGTACTAAACCTCCACCAACTCCTAAACGAAAAGCTTCGACTACCAGTGCTACGATTGCTTCAGATGATGAGGATGGATCTCCCCCTCATACTAGACAAGCAGCAAAGAAAAGACAGAGAGCTACCGTCTCTTCAGCTAGGGGAAAAGGATCTGGGACTTCAAAACCTGCATCTTCAAGTGACAAAGTATTTTCAGACGAACATCCTCTAAAGGTAGCTTGGAAACGCTCCTGTTGTCGAAAGTCACAATTCGAGCCCAGATAATATCCCAACAAAGGTACGGAATCTTGTATTTTATCAATTTATTGAACCTTTCATCTTAACCTTTAATGCTAAGTTTATATTTTTTCCTGAATTTGTAGGATGATGTAGGCACTGCTACGTCTGATCTAAAAACGTCAGATTTTTCTCTTGATATTGATAACCTTCAAGGTATACTCTTATGTTCCTTACATCTATCAACAATTTTTCTCGTAACTTTTGTTTTGATGTGCTGTAATTTTTATGGCAGGTATTTCTCAACGAAATTCTCCTGTCCTTTCTCCATTTCTCGAAGATGACGAACCTTCCACCAAAGTTCCTTCCACTGAACATACTGAAGGCATTCGCTTGAATGACTCATCTCCAATCATTAATCAAGATGATGAGATGGAAGATATTCCCCAGCTATCTAATACTGGTGAAGTGGTTGAACAATCTATGGGAAGTGAGGAGACTAACCATGATAACCAAAATAGAGACGAAGCCTCCAGCCAACCTCAACCAGGAAACAAAGAGAATCAACCCTTTGGGACAATCATTGTTCATGCAACTACTTCGACCAATGCTCCTCCTCTACTCTCTTCAGTTGAATTAGAGCAACTCAAAACTACTAACCCTGCTAGCTTTCTCAAGGCTATGATGAATGCGAAGAATATTTCGCCTGTCATAGATGGAGCTTCTTCGACCACCTTCGTGGATAGCGGCGCAGAACCTGATAACTAGAACCTTCTTCACAAAATAAAGGAGAATTTTTCTCATTTACTTTCTTTGTATTGTGAATCTGTTAAGGACGAAGCCATCTTGGAAAAATGTTCGCCATTTTGGCCATAACGATAGTTTTCATCAACTACGTTTTTGCGATCTTAACTTCGTACATAACTGGCTTGTACCTTTTTAGGTACTTTCCATTTACTTTTAAGATCCTACGATCTTCTGCCAGTTCTTCTATTTCGTAAGCGTTATTCGAAAATACTTTCAAAATTTGAAAAGGGCATTCCCAATGTGGAGACCATTTACCTAGAGCTTGACTCTTTCGATCCATAGGCAAAATAACTTTCCAAACTAAATCATTATTAACAAACATTTTACCTTTCACCTTTTTGTTATACGCTCTTGATACTCTTTCTTTTTGCCTCTTTATCATTTCCAACACTTGCAGCCTTTCTTCGTCCAGATCAACCAATTCGTTCATCATCATTTCCCAATATATGTTTGGGGAAATTTCTTCTTGTCTCTAAATTCTGACTGATTGCAGATACATTTCAACTCGTAGTACCGCATCATGTCCAAATGTGAGCTGGAATGGCATGGTGTTGGTTGCTTCTTTAGGTGATGTTCGACAAGCCCAAAGTGCTTGGTCTAAAGTTTTATGCCAATTCTTAGTTTTCTTTCCTACATGTTTCTTTATCAGACCTATTATTACTTTATTAGTTGCTTCGACTTGTCCATTTGCTTGAGCATAATAAGGTGTAGAAGTAAGTAATTTGAATCCCATTTCCTTCGCAAACTCTTGCATCTTTCGACCCGTGAACACCGATCCTTGGTCTGTGGTTATGCTCTTTGGAATCCCAAATCTATAGAATATGTGTTTTTGAATAAATTCAATCACAGCCTCTTGGTCTATGTTGGTTAACGGTATTGCTTCAACCCATTTGGTGAAATAATCAATTCCTACCAATATATATCTCTGACCTTTAGACGAAGTGGGTCGAATCTCTCCAATTAAATCTAGTGCCCAACCTCTGAAAGGCCATGGCTTGATGATTGAACTTAATTCATTAGCAGGAGCATGTTGAATACTTGCGTGTACCTGACATTCCTGGCAACTCTTGGAGAATTCTATGTAATCCTTTAACATAGTAGGCCAATACATTCCATAACGAAACAACAACCATCTCATTTTATGCCCAGCCTGATGTGCACCACATGCTCCACTATGTACATTCGAAAGTGCTAAATAAGCTTCTACTTCGCCAAGACATTTCAATAAGACTCCTTCAGGGGTTTTCTTGAACAATTCGTTCCCCATCAAGAAATATGACAAGGCTCTGTACTTTACTTTCCTTTCCGTATCTATTGAGGGATCTTTCAAGTAATTGACGATCGGACTCCTCCAATCTATATCTGCTAGAGAATTTATGTTTAATACTTCAAACTCTTACTCGTTGGCGAAGCCTAGTGGTGAATTCTCTAAATCTGTTGGAGACAATTTCGTTGCCATTACCTTTCCTCTTACTTCAATTAATCCTTCCAACTTTTCCTTTGATACTTTATACCCTGAAGCTATTTGTGCCAAGTCATTTGCTTCTTGATTATTTATTCTTGAGACGTGTTTCAAATCCACGTATTCGAATTTTTTGAGCAGCCTATTCGTCATGACAAAATACATGATCAAATTTTCTTTAATACATTTGTATTCTTTTGTCAGCTGCTTTATTACTAATTCAGAATCTCCTTTAATTTTGACTCTGGTTGCCCCCAATTCCAACAAGGCTTCAAGTCTTGCAAGTAATGCTTCATATTTTGCCTCATTGTTGGAGAATAAAGGACCTTCTATTTTGTACTTGAGTTTTGCTGGAATTCCTTCAGGAGAAATTATAAGTATACCAACTCCACTCCCTTCTTTGTGTGTTGAACCATCGAAATATAATTTCCAAGGTTTCAAATCAACATATTGTTGGGGTTTTTCAACCACTGCATGGTCTACAATGAAATCTGATACAAATTGTCCTTTCATTGCCTTAAGAGGACAAAAAGTTAAAGAATACTCAGTAAGGGCTAAAGCCCGTTTACCAATTCGACTGTGCAATATTGGTTTAGATAGCATGTGTTTGATAACATCGAAATGAGATGAAACGTAAACATCAACTGGTTTTATATAATACTTAAGTTTTATACAAGAGAAATATAAACATAGGCAGAGTTTTTCTATGGCAGTATACCTAGTCTCTGCATCACTAAGTACCTTACTTAAATAATAAATGGCTCTTTCGATGCCATTTTCATCTTCTTGGGATAGCATGCTACATGTTGTGGTATCGGAATCTGATATATAAAGTCTCATATGTTTCTTCCCATTCGGAGGTGACAAGATGGGTGGGTGCATCAAATATTGCTTGATTTTATCAAAATCTTCTTGATGCTCAGCGTGTCATTCGAACCTTCCTTGCTTCAAATGAAGTAAGGGGAAAAGGCTTGCGTTCGCCCACTCAGATTAGAAATAAATCTTCTCAAGAAGTTTATCTTTCCCAACAGTGATTGCAACTCCTTCTTCGTGGATGGAGGTCTCGTATCCATAATGGCCTTCGTTTTATTTTGGTTAATTTCTATTCCTTTCTTATGGACTACGAAGCCTAAGAAGTCTCCAGCCTGCACAAAGAAAGCACACTTAAGGGGGTTCATCTTCAAGCCATGTTTTCTCATTCTTTTGAATGATTGGCGAAGATGATCGAGATGACTGTCATCTGATACAGATTTTATGACAATGTCATCTATGTACACCTGCATAAAAGTCTCTATAAAATCATGAAATATAGAATTCATTGCTCTTTGATAAGTTGCCCCAGCATTTTTCAAACTAAAAGGCATAACGACCCATTCGTAGGTACCTATTGCCCTAGGACAACGAAAAGTTGTTTTGGACACATCTTCCTCTGCAATGAAAATTTGGTTGTATCCTGAATATCCATCTAACATACTTAGATATTCGAAGCCTGCGGCTGAGTCTACTAACATCTCTGCCACAGGCATAGGATATTCATCTTTAGGGGTTGCTGCATTCAGATCACGAAAATATATACATACCCTTAAAGAACCATTCTTTTTAATAATAGGTACTATATTAGCAATCCATTCGACATACCTCGTAGTCCTAATGAATTTGCAACGAAGAAGTCTTTCAACTTCTGCTTTAATTTTTTAGAGAATCTCTGGTGCCAACCTTCTAAGCGTTTGCTTGATGGGCTTCTTCCCTTCTTTAATTGGCAACCTCAATTTGACCAGTTCTCTTTCTAAACCAGGCATCTCATCATAGTTCCAAGAGAAGAAATCTTTATTTTCTTTTAGTAACGCAATGACCTTTGTTTTTAGGGCTGGCTCCAATTTTACGCTGATATATGTTACCCTCTTCAAACTCCCGTCTCCAAGATCTACTTCTTCGAGTGGGTCTTGAGCCAACATCTTTACATTTGTTGTCATTGGATCTTTTTCGAATCCCAAAGGTTCTTCATCGTAGATTGCGTCTAATCTTTGACTTGTTTGTTCGCTTGAAACCTGCTCGTCAGAGATCTTAGCATCAGGTGGTTCTGGAATAAAGCGTATCCCTGGACCTGGTACTTATGATTCTTTTTGTATGGCCTCGACATCCATGTTTGATATTTCGGCCTCAAGGGCCACTTTTCTTTTATTCTCGGTGTCATACCCCAAAATTTGCCCATCACATTTTCATACTCAAGCTCGTTTGAATATCAAAAGCTCGAGACTTGACTGAATGCGCACTCTCCTAAACAACAACTCTCCAACCAGGGTTTTCATTCTTCTGATGAAACTTAATAAATCAAGATCCCCAAAGCATTTCATATGGCTTATGATGTTTCAAACAATGTCTAGGACAAAATTCAGGCTTCAATTCCAAGGATTGACCAGTCAATTGCTCAGAAAGTCAACAGTCGACTAGTTTGACCTAAAAGTCAACTGTGGTCAAAGTACAGTCAAAACTCCTGATTTTTTGTCAACAACCTAATTTCGAAGTATCATTCATCATTTGATCAAGGATTTATCATGATTCATCAAGAAAAGTTCAGAAATCAACAAAATCCAAAAGTTTCTAAATTAGGGTTTCATAGAAGAAAGTCAATTGAACTTTGACCAGCCATAACTTCCACATGGAACATCATAAATTTCCCATCCAAAGCTCATTTTGAAGGAAATTGAATTCTCTACAATTTTGTCTCTCACAAGCCAAGTCTAAAAATGCTTCGTTTGAGAGATATGGATCAAAAGATTATAGGTCATTTTTGAAAGTCAACAAAAACACCTTTTGGGTCAAAGCTCATGACTTGAACATGGTAAACTCAATTGAGATGAAACCAAAAGGAGGCTTTAAAGGACATCTTGAGCTTTATAAAAAGGTCAAGAACACCTTCATAGGGTTAAAATTGAGAGAGATATGACTTGTCAAAGTTGGATAATTTTGAGAGAAAAATGTGAAACAAAAAGGCTTCAAAATGGATTTCTTTGCAAATGGGCCCAATCTTTTTTGATTCAATCTTGTTCCCCAAGTCATCTAGAAGCTCCAAGTCCAAATCCACGAATTTATGATTATTATTTGATTTTTTTATTGAATTTTATTCATTAAAATTATATGGCTAAAATCAAAGATTTGGGAGAAAAATAAAAAGATGTGATTAATCTTTGATTTCCAATCAGCCAATAAATCAAATATTTGATAAAATTTTGTGATGAGAGATTGAATAAAGATTGGTACAAAAATAGAATGATTTAAGTGAAACTGGGATCAAATCTTTTTCAATTTTTCCTCAATCAATTAATCTATTTTTTGTATCAAATATTCACCCTAATTTACACCTTATAAATACCATGAGCTTCATACAAGGCAAGGGGACGAAAAATAAAAGAAAATTGGCCAAAGGTTAGGGTTTCAACATGGAGAAATATCCAAGAATAAGAAGAATTTGCATTCGGTCTTCTAGCTCATATCAATTCAAGCAAGTCATTCCACTCTCCTTAGAAGATGCTAAAGGGCAGGTATGGGTCATAAAACGTGATTAAAACGGTATGAAACGCATACTTTTCGTTCTTCATGTTCATATGTATTTGGTTTTCGTTTTCCATATTTAATCGTGTCCTAACCCAAGCTAATGATTTATTTGAGTTCATAACATGTTTTAGAGTGGGTTTGATGCATAACATGGGAACTTCGAGTCATGATTCAATGCGCACCATTGTTAGGGCATCACACAAGGGAAGCTTCGTACCCATGGTTGTGGGCCGTTTCAGGGCAAACCGAGGCCTCCATTAGATTCGTAGCCCGTGATTTGGTAGATCTGGGCGCTTTCTTTATGGTTATAACGTATTTTTTTAGTCTCCCATTGTTGCAGAATTATCATGGAGGAAAACGTTGCCTATTCGCAGCAAGGAAAACGTTGCCAAAAGTCCTGAAGCATTGGAGAAGATGAAGTTGAAGGGGGGACCACGCGTGGCGCGAATTCAATGGCCAGTCAGAAGTCCACTCTCTCTCTATCCACGTGTGCATGCGTTGATTGGTGGGTCAATTTGTTTGCACATTCTCTCCGGCTATGATTGGCCAGGCTTGCATAGATGGGCCCATTCTGAGTTTGTCTTTGACTTTTGCCATTAATAGTTAGTTTTGTTTATATTTATTTCCAAATATGTTATTGATAACTAACAACGAACAGCCAGATTGGTAAGGAGGAGAGATCCATGACATTAGTGACTGGGGTTCGAATCCTGCCAAATGCAAATATTTTTTTTATGTCATTGTGTGTTCATAGATCCAGCGCGCGTATTCCATAAATTCTTGCGGTGCACCCGCGGTTCCAGCCACCAGATCTCCCCAGCAATTGGATCCAACGCCCTAGGAACGCTTCCTCACCATGCACCCTCAGAAACATGATACACAGGAGTGTACGCCAGGTTTCTTTTGTTTTGTTTTATTTATTTATTTTTTTGGTTTGTTTTCTTGAATTTTTTTTTATCTCCTTTTTAATCTCCTTTTTAACTAAATTCATTATTTTTTTTTCAAAACATAGTTTTTTATATAATTTTTTTTTATTTCATAAAATATTAAAAAAAATATTTTAATAATTAGGATTGATAATTTAATTTAGGCTTATACCATAATCTTTATTTAGGATTTTTAGGCTAATATTTTATTTTCGGGTAATAATTTAATTTTAGACTAATTAATTATTTTAAGGTTTTTAAACCCTGATTTTATTTTTGGCTAACTATTCATCATGATTATTAATCACTGTTCTTCCTTTTCCTAACCCTTTTAATTTTTGATCTGTTACCTTATAAGGTTTCATTTTCGCGCCCAAGTCTTCCTCTATTTTTCCTGTAGGTGTTTATTGTAATAGTTTAGGTTTATATTTCCGCCTTTATTTTTCTGCCCACAGGTGTTTATTGTAATAGCGTAGGACTTTTAAATTTTGCCTTTAATTTTGTTTATATTAACTGCGTGGTTAGTAATCTTAGGGAGTGCAAGCCTTGAACTGAAATAGATCACTAATTACAAGATAACAATATTTGAATTAACCACCTGATTGTGCCACACACACACCTTTAGGGTAACCCTTCTTGTTGCCTGTTACCTTATGATTCTATTGCCTCTAATTATACTAAATAATAGTCAAGTCCCTCGATTCCGAGGATACCTAAAGCAAGGTTGCCTAAAGAGATTGAAAATCATCTAGTCCCTCGAAGTTGTCTCGGTAAAAGATGATTGTCCCAATTGCTAAGGTATCCTCGCCTGTTGCCTAAAGATTAAATGACTATTATATCCTTCTCTTAGACTACCTGTCCTCTTTATGGCAAGGGACATTCTTGTGGCGAACGATAATTTCTCGATGACCCTTCACATCCAATTGAAAGACTTCCTGCCCTCTCATGGTATGGATAGACCCTTTCGCCCGAAAGACTTAAAGAACAAGAAAGACGAACTTAGGGTAAGGTGTTCTTAAATGCTTGCTCACATTCAATTCAAAAATCCAAAATGCTTTTCACACCTCCTCTTCAAAACGATTCAAAAAGACTACGCTTATTTACAAGCTAAAGTTCTTCTTCGAAAATCTTTTCTATTCACACACTACACTTCAAAATTTTCAAACAATTCAAACAAAGTGAGCTAAGTAATTAAGAGCCCATGGATAACCATGGATACAAAGAGTGCTTTAAACCTTCCCTTTGTATAACTTATCCCCCGAGCTCAAAATCTTTCAAAGGTCTTTCCTGTTCTTTTTGCCTTTCTTAATTGGATAAAATAAAAGTCGGTGGCGACTCTTGCTATTCGCAACATTTCTTTTAAAGTCAGTTCACCGTATTACAGAACTGGCGACTCTGCTGGGGATGCGTTCGAATAAAAGAGGGGTTACCTTAAAGCTTAGGATCACTTAATGTTTGTTTTGCTTGCTTTATTTTTCAGGGCTGTTTCGGGAATTAAATGAAGGACGAATCCTATACCCGGATTCAAGTACACTTAAGATAGGAGTGGCATAGTCATGGCGACCTCTTTCACATATGTGGGAGATGAGTCAATATGAAGTTTACGCTTGAGTTAGGACTCCATATCTATATGCACACCTTTCTCAAATGAGGGAGGTCTATGTATGTGCCTGTGGGTGCGCCGGAGCTCAAAGACCTTTAGTCACCTTTAACCCATCTTGGCCTTTAGGAAGTAGTGGGGGGACTACTCTTGACAAATGTTGAGAACCTAGTCGCTACCCGATACTACAATTCAGATAGGTTCTTTCTCAAAGTATCATTGCATGATGCGAATGTATCATGTCCGAGGGTGCTTTAGAAGGGCTGACAATTCTGAATAACTCGTAGAACCCGTTGCTGATTTCATCTTATCCATAGAAGTACCTTTGGGGAAGGATAGTTACCTAGTCAAACTCCATGCAAAGCCTTTAAACTTAAGGACTCTTGTGTGACTTGTATGTTATCTAACCCTCTGATTTCCCTGCAGGTTTTGCTCGTAGGAGTTATTTGTCCCTACTATCTTACGCTTTGCCTGTTGCATTACATTCACATAACATCATGACATCATGACATCATAACATAACATGATTAACTAACCCTTTCAAGGATCTTAGGAATTTAGGGCGCACAATTTCAGGTGCTCTTATCAAGGACTGAATTCCCATCAAGGGGCAAGAGGATTTACTTTCCTCTGGCCACATATCTTCCAATTCAGAGACTCAGTACCTATCAAGGGGCAAGAGGATTTACTTTCCTCTGGCCATTTTTCCTCCAAATCAGAGACATTGTACCTATCAAGGGGCAAGAGGATTTACTTTCCTCTGGCCATTTGTCTTCCAAATCAGAGACATTGTACCTATCAAGGGGCAAGAGGATTTATTTTCCTCTAACCATGTACCTTCAAATTCAGAGATATCCTGAATCAGAGGCGATGACCCACTCTGTATGGTGAGCTTGATTCTCAAAGAAGGACATTTAAAGACAAAGACCAAGATTCTTCAGACGAAGCGGTGACCAATCATTTCTTAATGTCGCAAACTAAATTTCCTAAAGATCCTTGAAAACATTGCATCTACATTCATAAACATTGCATAACAGGTTTCCGCAATGGGCATCCCATTCTCTCTCGCTGTTTATTTCAGCACAAATGGATCTCGAGCAATCAGTCAAAAATCTTCAGGCTCAGAATATCCGGTTCCAAGTTCTGATTCTGAACTTGGTCAAGGGGCAAGACGAATTGAAAAACCTTGTTAACCCAGAAGAAAAAGGATCAGTATATGCGACAAAGTTTACTCCATTGCACATGCCATTGTCTCAAATTCTGCAACAACTGCTCAATCTGAACTTGATAACCCTATTGCCTCCATACTCAAGTCCTGCCAATCCTGCTCTTGGGAACAAGTACAACGCAAGATGTGCTTATTAGTCGAATAGGCCTGGTCATGATACAGAGGCTTGTGGACCATTGAAGCATAAGATCCAAGATTTAATCGATGACAAGATCACTGATTTCAATTCACCTGAGGAACCTCATATGACTGATATTGCGCATAACCAGAAAGGCCTTAATGAACGCAACCAATTTGCGGGGCAGTTCTGATCTCCACATCAACTCCACAACAATGACGCAAGCCAGGTGCGCCTTGAAGGATGGAAAAACACTTAGAAAGGGGGGGTTTGAATAAGTGTGACTTTAAAAACTCTTAAGATAAAAACAATGAACACAATATTTGTATCCTGGTTCGTTGTTAACGAAACTACTCCAGTCCACCCCCTAGAGTGATTTACCTCACTTGAGGATTTAATCCACTAATCACACAAGATTACAATGGTTTTCCACTTAGATACCCTCTAAGTCTTCTAGAGTATTCTGATCACAACCTGATCACTCTAGGAACATAATGCTTAGATACCCTCTAAGACTTTCTAGAGAATCCGATCACAGCTTGATCTCCTCTAGTTCTTTACAAATGACTGTAAACAAATTCTTACAAGAGTTATACAATGCTTCTTAAAAGCTATAATCACAACTGTGATATTTCTCTTAAAGTTTAAGCTTAATCTCACTAAGATATTACAACTGTAATGAAGTGAGATTGAAGATGAAGTTTGAGAGCTTTTGAATTTGACAGCGTTTCTGTATATTTGCGCAAAGTGTAGTTATCAGCTTCTCATCAGAACTTCTATTTATAGGCGTTTGAGAAGATGACCGTTGGGAGCATTTAATGCGTTGCGTGATCTGTACAGCATTTCATTTAATGTTTCACTCTTTTGTCAATTACCTCGAGCCTTGCTTTTCCTGCTTTAACTGACTTTGCCTTTAACAGCTTCTAACGTTCCTTTTGTCAGTCAGCGTAGCCTGCCATCTTGTACTTGCTTCTGATCTGATCTTTGTAGATACAACGTTGGAATATATCAGAGTCATAGCAGCTTGGTGCAGAGCATCTTCTTGTCTTCTGACCTTGAAGTGCTTCTAGCGTGATACCATGAGAACTTCAGTGCTTTTGCTTCTGATCTCAAGTTCTTCTGATGCTTCAATAGACCATGTTCGTATTCTGCTTAACCATCTTCTGATGTCTTGCCAGAGCATGTTCTGATGTTGCATGCTGAACCTTCTGAGTCAGTGCTTCTTGCGCTGATTTTGTGCATACTCTTTATATATTTCCTGAAATGGAAATTGCATAGGATTAGAGTACCACATTGTCTCAAGCAAAATTCATATACATTGTTATCATCAAAACTAAGAATATTGATCAGAACAATTCTTGTTCTAACATTCTCCCCCTTTTTGATGATGACAAAAACATATATAATTGATATGAATTTGCAATCAGAATATCAGATGGCTAAAGACAAATACACAGTTATAGCATAAGCATATAAACATAGTGTGTGAATATGTCTCCCCTTGAGAATAACAATCTCCCCCTGAGATGAATAATCTCCCCCTGAAATAAATACTAGAAGAAATTTATAAATAAAGGACTTCCCTGAGTATTTTCCATTTCAGTTGAGACATTCACATATGCCTAGAACTTCAGAACATTCAGAGCTTCTGCTTCTTGCTTCCATAGGACAGCTTCAGAGCTTTGAATTTCTTCTTGAATCATTGCATGCTAGATTGTATCAGAACATTGTTGAATGTACCAGAGCATCATCAGAGCATCTCTACATCCTGAAATGTGAAGGATAGAAAAACACTTAGAAAGGGGGGGGGGTTTGAATAAGTGTAGTCTAAAAACTTGGACGATAAAAATAAATTGCACAGTTATTTTTATCCTGGTTCGTTGTTAACTAAACTACTCCATTCCACCCCCACGGAGTGATTTACCTCACCTGAGGATTTAATCCACTAATCGCAACAGATTACAATGGTTTTCCACTTAGTCCGCGACTAAGTCTTCTAGAGTATCCTGATCACAACCTGATCACTCTAGGAACAAATGCTTAGACACAAGCTAAGACTTTCTTAGAGTATCCTGACCACCACGTGATCACTCTAATTACAACTGCTTAGACACAAGCTAAGACTTCCTAGAGTATCCTGATCAACACTTGATCACTCTAGTTACTTACAAATTAATGTAATCAATTAAGAGTATTACAATTGCTTCTGAAAAGCTATAATCACAACAGTTATATTTCTCTTAAAGTTTAAGCTTAATCTCACTAATATATTACAACAGCAATGTAGTGAGCTTTGATGAAGATGAAGTTTCTGAGCTTTGAGTTGAACAGCGTTTCAGCAAGTTTTTCAGAATAAGTTCGTTCAGGATCGTTAACCTTGCTTCTCATCAGAACTTCATATTTATAGGCACTTGAGAAGATGACCGTTGGGAGCATTTAATGCTTTGCGTATTTCGTACAGCATTGCATTTAATGTTTCACGCTTTTGTCAACTACCTCGAGCCTTGCGCACGCTGTGTCTACTGACGTTGCCTTTAATAGCTTCCAACGTTCCTTTTGTCAGTCAGCGTAGCCTGCCACCTGTACTTTCTTCTGATCTGATGTTTATGTATACAACGTTTGAATATCATCAGAGTCAAACAGCTTGGTGCAAAGCATCTTCTTGTCTTCTGACCTTGAAGTGCTTCTGAGCGTGATACCATGAGAACTTCAGTGCTTATGCTTCTGATCTCAAGTTCTTCTGATGCTTCCATAGACCCATGTTCTGATTCTGCCTTGACCATCTTCTGATGTCTTGCCAGACCATGTTCTGATGTTGCATGCTGAACCTTCTAAGACAAAGCTTTGAGCGCTGATTTGTGCATACACTTTATATATTTCCTGAAAGGGAAATTGCAATGTATTAGAGTACCACATTATCTCACACAAAATTCATATCCTTGTAATCATCAAAACTAAGAATATTGATCAGAACAAATCTTGTTCTAACAATCTCCCCCTTTTTGATGATGACAAAAACATATATAAATGATATGAATTTGCGATCAGAAAGAGCAGACGGCTAAAGACAATTACACAGCTATAGCATAAGCATGTGAATATGTCTCCCCCTGAGATTAACAATCTCCCCCTGAGATGAATAATCTCCCCCTAAAATTAATACTAGAAGAATTTTATAAATAAAAGACTTCCCTGATTATTTCGGTAGAGACGTTCACATATGCTTGATCTTCAGAACATTCATGACTTCTGATTTCTGCTTCCATAGGACAGCTTCAGAACATTGAATTTCTTTAGATCCTCAGAACATTCACAGCTTCTGACTTCTGCTTCCATCGGACAGCTTCAGAACTTTAATTTCTTTGATCTTCAGAACATTCCCAGCTTCTGACTTCTGCTTCCATCGGACAGCTTCAGAACTTGAATTTCTTTAGATCTTCAGAACATCCACAGCTTCTGATTCTTGCTTCCATTGGGACAGCTTCAGAGCTTGAATTTCTTCTTACATCACTTCATGCTAGATTGTATCAGAACATTGTTGAATGTACCAGAGCATCATCAGAGCATCTCCACATCCTGAAATGTTACAGAACAAAACTAAACGACAAAAGTCAGCATGAATGAGTCAAAACATAGAATATGTTTCAGAACACATAATATGTATCAGAGCCATATAGAATGTGTCAGAACAAATAGGCATAATGTTTCAGATCATATTCTATCATCAGAATATCTGAACATTCTTCCTTCTTGCTTCTGATTCTGATTCTGAAGCTTCATAGCACTCAGCTTGCTTCAAGAATCCAAGAACTTGATTCATCTTGTTGCTTCTCATGTTGATCTTGAATCTTCAATTCCTGCAACAACACAACTTAAAGCATAGAACTCTGCAAGTTCTGTTAGTAATGTGGGGCCTTTTTACCCGGTAACTGATAATATTTAATCAGATCATTTATCATATATTTTCTCCCCCTTTTTGTCATAACATCAAAAAGAATATAAAAGATTCAGATGTAGAAAACGACAAAGGAAAGAAACAGAATCAAACTTTTCATTGATTTAAAACAAGCAGATTTACAAAAGATGTATGCAGAAAACAGATGCAACGAAAGGGATGCACAAGAGAGAGAGAGAGAGAGAGAGAGAGAGAAAAAAAAGAAGGAATGAAGGTGAAGCGGGTTATTTAAATGATTTAACACAGTTACCTAGGTCGGCGTCTTTTCAACTACACGCTTTGTACTACCCGTACATACACGTGTTCACCAACAGATAATAGATGACAGCTGTATTTACTATAAAAGATATTCTGAATCAACTTAGACAATGAAACGTTAGTAATAAACGAGTCACTACTTCTAATTGATTTAAGATCAGAACTTCTTATAAAACATTAATCCAATCTCATTTCAGAAGATAGCCATACATAAGATTTTCTCATCTTCTCATTCTGGGCATAAATCCATACTGATATTCTTCAGAATGAACTTAAACCTATCTTCAGCCAGGGGTTTTGTAAAGATATCAGCCCATTGATGGTCTGTATCCACAAAGTTTAAAGATATAACACCCTTCTGAACATAGTCCCTTATGAAATGATGTTTAATCTCAATATGTTTAGCTTTTGAATGTAAGATAGGATTCTTAGATAAACATATAGCAGAAGTATTATCACAGAAAATAGGAATGTTACTCTCATATATCTGATAATCTTCCAGCTGACTTCTCATCCAGAGCATTTGTGTGCTACAACCAGCAGCAGCAACATATTCTGCTTCTGTTGTTGAGAGGGCAATAGTAGCTTGCTTCTTGCTATACCATTAGATCAGATGACTTCCAAGAAATTGACAACTTCCAGAAGTACTCTTCCTTTCAATTCTATCTCCAGCATAGTCAGCATCACAGAATCCTACTAAGTTGTATTCTTTGGATCTTCTGTAAACTAAACCAACATTAGTAGTACCTTTCAGATACCTCAGAATTCTCTTAACCGCAGTTAAATGAGATTCTCTCGGATCTGATTGGAATCTAGAACATAAATAAACACTGAAGAGAATGTCAGGTCTAGAAGCAGTTAGGTATAGAAGAGATCCAATCATACCTCTGTACAACTTCTGATCTACCTTCTTACTTACCTCGTCCTTACCTAGGACACATGTTGGATGCATAGGAGTTTTGGCTTCTTTGCTTTCAGAAAGATTAAACTTCTTCAGAAGTTCTTTCACATACTTCGTTTGATGAACATAGGTTCCATCAGAAGTTTGGTTGATTTGAATCCCAAGGAAATACTCGAGTTCTCCCATCATGCTCATTTCAAATTCAGCTTGCATAGATTCAGCAAACTCCTTTCCAAGTGTAGCATTAGATGTTCCAAAGATAATATCATCAACATATATTTGACAAATTAAAATATCCTTTTTAAATGTTTTACAGAAGAGAGTAGTGTCCACTTTTCCTCTAGTGAAACCATTTTCCAGAAGGAAAGAACTTAAACGTTCATACCAAGCTCTAGGAGCTTGTTTCAATCCGTATAATGATTTCTTTAATTTAAAAACATGATTTGGAGACATGGAGTCTTCAAAACCAGGAGGTTGATGGACATAAACTTCTTCATCTATGTAACCATTTAAGAAGGCACTCTTAACATCCATCTGATAAAGAGTGATGTTGTGTTGAGTGGCAAAAGAAATTAATAGACGAATAGATTCTAACCTGGCCACTGGTGCAAAGGTTTCTGTATAGTCAATCCCTTCTTGCTGACTATAAACTTGAGCAACCAGTCTGGCTTTGTTTCTTACCACTTCTCCCTTCTCGCTTAGCTTGTTTCTGAATACGCACTTAGTGCCGATGATGTTAAATCCTTTTGGTCTAGGTACCAAGTCCCATACATCATTCCTTGTAAACTGATTTAGTTTTTCTTGCATGGCAATTATCCAGTCTGGATCTTCTAGAGCTTGATCAACAGAAGTTGGCTCGATCAAAGAAACAAGACCTAATTGACAGTCTGCATTGTTCTTAAGGAATGCTCTTGTTCTGATAGGATCATCTTTCTTCCCAAGGATTACATCTTCTGAATGAGCTGAAGCAAGTCTAGGTGATCTTTTGACTGTTGGATCTTCAGAAATCCTGAGATTCTCTAAAGATGCAGCAACTTGATCTTCTGATCCATTGCTTCTGAGACTATCAGCTTCTGCAGCTTTGCTTCTTGGTTCTACTGCTTCTGATATATCAATATCAAAATCTGCAAAATTCTCAAACTGCTTTGGTTTTTCAAGACCAAGCTTATCATCAAACCTGATATTGATTGATTCTTCTACAATCAATGTTTCAGTATTGTATACTCTGTAGCCTTTAGAGCGTTCAGATTATCCAAGAAGAAAACACTTTTGTGCTTTAGAATCAAACTTACCAAGATGATCTTTAGTATTCAGAATAAAACATACACATCCAAAAGGATGGAAATATGAAATGTTGGGCTTTCTGTTCTTCCACAATTCATAAGGAGTCTTATTTAGAATAGGTCTGATAGAGATTCTATTCTGAATATAACACGCAGTGTTTATTGCTTCTGCCCAGAAATGCTTAGCCATATTGGTTTCATTGATCATGGTTCTGGCCATTTCTTGTAGATTCCTATTCTTTCGCTCTACAACTCCATTTTGCTGTGGAGTTCTAGGACAAGAGAAATCATGGGCAATACCATTTTCTTTGAATAACTCCTCAATGAATCTGTTCTCAAATTCACCACCATGATCACTTCTGACCTTTATGATTTTACACTCCTTCTCAGTTTGGATCTGAGTGCAGAATTCAAAGAACACTGAATGAGACTCATCCTTGTGTTTCAAGAACTTTACCCATGTCCAGCGGCTATAATCATCAACGATGACTAATCCATATTTCTTCCCTTTGACAGATGCTGTTTTGACAGGGCCAAACAGATCAATGTGCAAAAGTTCTAACGGCCTTGAGGAAGAAACAACATTCTTAGACTTGAATGCAGGTTTGGAGAACTTGCCCTTCTGACATGCTTCACAAAGAGCATCTGATTTGTATTTCAGATTTGGGAGTCCTCTGACCAGATTTAGTTTGCTAATCTGAGAAATCTTTCTCAAACTAGCATGTCCTAATCTTCTATGCCAGACCCATTGCTCCTCAGAAACATACATAAGACAAGTCACCTTCTGCTTCTCAAGATCAGAAAGATCAATCTTATAAATGTTGTTCTTTCTCTTGCCTGTAAATAGGATTGAGCCATCCTTCTGACTTACAGCCTTGCAAGACTTTTGATTGAAGATTATATCATAACCATTGTCACTTAATTGACTTATGGATAATAAGTTATGCGTTAATCCTTCTACAAGAAGTACATTAGATATGGAAGGAGAGTTACCAAGACTTATGGTTCCAGAGCCAATGATTTTGCCCTTCTGATCTCCTCCAAACTTGACTTCTCCACCTGGTTTAAGCACCAGGTCTTGGAATGTAGACCTTCTTCCCGTCATGTGTCGCGAGCACCCAGAGTCCAGGTACCATGACATTTTGCTTTTTGTCCTCTTTGCAGCCAAGGATATCTGCAACAGAAATTATCTTCTCCTTAGGTACCCACAATTTCTTGGGTCCTTTCTTGTTAGTTCTCCTCAAGTTCTGATTGAACTTGGGTTTAGCATAATATTTAACAGGAGGAACAACATGATATTCTTTGGGTTTGTCAGCATGATATTTCTTAGGATGTGTCACAAGCTTCTTGGTGTGAACAGTGTTAAACTTCTGTGCATGTGAAGTGAGCCTAATATCAAGTGCATGGCCATATTTGAACTGATCATACAATGGCTTGTATGTGATCTTCAGATCATCAATAGGTTCAAATTTATGTGAGGTATCACCCTCAAAGCCAAAACCAAACCTTCTGTTTCCAGAAACACCATATATCATAGAAGCAAGATGACTTCTGCCAATACTTCTAGATAAGAACTTTCTGAAGCTCGAGTCATATTCTTTCAGAATATGATTCATGCTAGGAATGGATTTTTCTGTTTCAGAAGGAGATCCACTATCTTTGGATAGATTTAAAACTTTTTCCTTCAGTTCAGAATTTTCCACTTCCAGCTTCTTAGTTTCAAATTCAAACTGCTTCTTCAGCTTTTTGTATTTGATACTAAGATGAGCCTTGAGTTCCAGAAGTTCTGTTAAACTGGAAACTAACTCTTCTCTAGATAGTTCAGAAAATACCTCTTCAGATCTGATTCTGATGTAGATTCTGATCCATCATCTTCTGTAGCCATCAGCGCGAAGTTGGCCTGCTCTCCTTCAGAGTCTGATTCTGATTCTGATTCAGAATCATCCCATGTTGCCATAAGACCTTTCTTCTTATGAACCTTCTTCTTGGGATTCTCCTTCTGAAGTTTTGGACACTCGTTCTTGTAATGTCCAGGCTCGTTGCACTCATAGCAGACAACCTTCTTCTGGTCAGATCTTCTGTCACCAGAAGATTCTCCTCGTTCAAATCTCTTTGAACTTCTGAAGCCTCTGAACTTCCTTTGCTTGCTCTTCCAGAGTTGGTTTACCCTTCTGGAGATCATGGACAGTTCATCTTCTTCTTCAAATTCTGATTCTTCAGGATCTTCTTCTCTAGCCTGAAAAGCGTTAGTGCATTTTTTAACATTAGATTTTAATGCAATAGACTTACCTTTCTTCTGAGGCTCGTTTGCGTCCAGCTCTATTTCATGGCTTCTCAAGGCACTGATAAGCTCTTCCAAAGAAACTTCATTCAGATTCTTTGCAATCTTGAATGCTGTTACCATTGGACCCCATCTTCTGGGTAAGCTTCTGATAATCTTCTTTACATGATCAGCCTTGGTGCAGCCTTTATCCAGAACTCTCAATCCAGCAGTTAGAGTTTGAAATCTTGAGAACATCTTCTCAATATCTTCATCATCCTCCATCTTGAAGGCTTCATATTTCTGGATTAAAGCAAGAGCTTTAGTCTCCTTGACTTGAGCATTTCCCTCATGGGTCATTTTCAATGACTCATATATATCATGGGCAGTTTCCCTGTTAGATATCTTCTCATACTCAGCATGAGAGATAGCATTCAGCAAAACAGTCCTACATTTATGATGATTCTTGAAGAGCTTCTTCTGATCATCATCCATTTCTTGCCTCGTAAGCTTTACGCCACTAGCTTTCACTGGATGTTTGTAACCATCCATCAGAAGATCCCATAGTTCACCATCTAGACCAAGAAAGTAACTTTCCAGTTTATCTTTCCAGTATTCAAAGTTTTCACCATCAAATACTGGTGGTCTAGTATAACCATTGTTACCATTGTATTGCTCAGCAGAGCCAGATGTAGATGCAGTTGGATTTGTTTGAATTTCACCAGCCATCATTTACTGAAGCATTTTTCTCTTCCTGAATCTTTTCTAAACACGGTTAAGTGCTTGCACCTTAGAACCGGCGCTCTGATGCCAATTGAAGGATAGAAAAACACTTAGAAAGGGGGGGGGGGGGGGGGTTTGAATAAGTGTAGTCTAAAAACTTGGACGATAAAAATAAATTGCACAGTTATTTTTATCCTGGTTCGTTGTTAACTAAACTACTCCAGTCCACCTCCACGGAGTGATTTACCTCACCTGAGGATTTAATCCACTAATCGCAACAGATTACAATGGTTTTCCACTTAGTCCGCGACTAAGTCTTCTAGAGCATCCTGATCACAACCTGATCACTCTAGGAACAAATGCTTAGACACAAGCTAAGACTTTCTTAGAGTATCCTGACCACCACGTGATCACTCTAATTACAACTGCTTAGACACAAGCTAAGACTTCCTAGAGTATCCTGATCAACACTTGATCACTCTAGTTACTTACAAATTAATGTAATCAATTAAGAGTATTACAATTGCTTCTGAAAAGCTATAATCACAACAGTGATATTTCTCTTAAAGTTTAAGCTTAATCTCACTAATATATTACAACAACAATGTAGTGAGCTTTGATGAAGATGAAGTTTCTGAGCTTTGAGTTGAACAGCGTTTCAGCAAGTTTTTCAGAATAAGTTCGTTCAGGATTGTTAACCTTGCTTCTCATCAGAACTTCATATTTATAGGCACTTGAGAAGATGACCGTTGGGAGCATTTAATGCTTTGCGTATTCCGTACAGCATTGCATTTAATGTTTCACGCTTTTGTCAACTACCTCGAGCCTTGCGCACGCTGTGTCTACTGACGTTGCCTTTAATAGCTTCCAACGTTCCTTTTGTCAGTCAGCGTAGCCTGCCACCTGTACTTTCTTCTGATCTGATGTTTATGTATACAACGTTTGAATATCATCAGAGTCAAACAGCTTGGTGCAAAGCATCTTCTTGTCTTCTGACCTTGAAGTGCTTCTGAGCGTGATACCATGAGAACTTCAGTGCTTCTGCTTCTGATCTCAAGTTCTTCTGATGCTTCCATAGACCCATGTTCTGATTCTGCCTTGACCATCTTCTGATGTCTTGCCAGACCATGTTCTGATGTTGCATGCTGAACCTTCTGAGACAAAGCTTCTGAGCGCTGATTTGTGCATACTCTTTATATATTTCCTGAAAGGGAAATTGCAATGTATTAGAGTACCACATTATCTCACACAAAATTCATATCCTTGTTATCATCAAAACTAAGAATATTGATCAGAACAAATCTTGTTCTAACAAAATGTTTTAGAACAAACTAAACGACAAAAGTCAGAGCATGAATGAATCAGAACAAGATATGTATCAGAGCATATAGTATGTATCAGAACACATAAAATGCATCAGAACATAAAAGGGATAAGAATGTGTTATAGCATATTTTGCCACGAGAATATCAAACATTCTTCCTTCTTGCTTCTGATCTTGAAGCTTCACAACACTATGCTTGCTTCAAATTCCATGAGCATGTTTCTATATAGAATTGCTTTTCCCCATGTCTTTGCTTCTCATGTTGAGCTTTTTCATAATGTCTTCATTCCTGCAAAAATCTCAATGACATAGAACTTGCAAATTCTGTTAGAAATGTGGATACTTACTCCCAGCAACTGATATAATTAATCAAATCAATTATCACATTTTCTCCCCCTTTTTGTCATAACATCAAAAAACATAAAAGATTCAGATGAAAAACAAACAATATGAGAGAAGAGAAGATTTCATTGATCATTAGAAGATATCAGAAGATACAAAAGCATATGCAAGAAAACAGATGCAAGAACAAGAGACAACTAAGACTCAAAAGACTACAACTAGCCTAGTTTAGAAACTATCTTGGCCAACATGTCGTGAATCCCAGCAGTGCTTTCAATCTGTTTCTTCATGAAGGTTCTGAACTCCTCATGTGCTTCATCATGCTTATCCAAGCGAGAAGCTAGAACATCTTGATTCTGTTGAAGGGCCTTGATAGTGTTCAGCAGAACGGAGGGTTCAGCAGAAGAAGATGCACAGCTATCATTCAGAGGGATAGCAATACTAGCAGCATCATCCAATGTGAGAACATCATGATTTTCCTGAATAGGAACTTCCTCAGCAGGATGATTCTCAGCATCTTCCATCTCAACATCTGAGTCTGACTCAGAAGCATCTTCAGCATATTCTGGATCAGGGATCTCAGAATCTTCATTCTCCAGAGCTTGAAGAATCTCAGCTAGATTCTTTGGAGGAATGGGAGCAGCAACTTCTGAAGGGTATACAACTTCAGGAATGACCATGTTTGGTGTTTCCTCAGAAGGATTCACCATTAGCCAGTTGAATAGCCATTGGAAATCTCCAGTCAGAACAGGATACTGAGGCTTCTGTAATACGGTGAACTGACTTTATTTGAAATGTTGCGGATAGCAAGAGTCGCCACCGACTTTTATTTTATCCAATTAGGAAGGCTAAAAGAACAGGAAAGACCTTTTGAAAAGATTTTGAGTTCGGGGGGTAATTATGCAAAGGGAAGGTGTAAGGCACCCTTTGCCTCCATGGTTTTCCATGGGCTCTTAATTGCTTAGCTCACTTGTTTGTTTGAAAAGTTTGAAGTGTCGTGTGTGAATAGTAAAAGATTTCGTTAAGGACTTTAGCTTGTAAATAAGCGTAGCCTTTTTGAATTGATTTGAAGAAGAGGTGTAAAAAGTAATTTGAAAGTTTGAATGTTGAGCAAGCATTTAAGAGAAACTACCCTAAGATTGTCTTTCTTGTTCTTTAAGTTTTCGTTTGAAAGGGCTATCCATACCATAAGAAGGGCATGTAGTCTT
This sequence comes from Vicia villosa, assembly GCF_029867415.1. Classification (NCBI taxonomy): domain Eukaryota; kingdom Viridiplantae; phylum Streptophyta; class Magnoliopsida; order Fabales; family Fabaceae; genus Vicia; species Vicia villosa. The sequence continues at coordinate 50,192,233 of NC_081181.1, read as the reverse complement.
TTCATTGGATTTGAAACGGGTCATCGAGAATTATCGTTCGCCATAAGATTGTCCCTACCATAAAGAGGGCAGGTAGTCTAAGGGAAGGATATAATAGTCATTTAGGCAACAGTAAGGATACCTTAGCAATCGAAGGGACTATCACCATTTAATCGAGGCAACATCGAGGGACGAGATCATTTTGTTCGTAGGCAACTCGAAGGGACCATGATCCTTTATTCCGAGGGACTATGATGATTTGAATTCGTAGGCCGCATATGCTAAGGTATCCCTATATCCGAGGGACTTGACTATTTTGATCGAAAGGCAGCAATAAGAGGAATTACCTTAAAGGTGAGTGTGTGCACCAATCACGTGAGTTAGTTCGAGTATTTATCTTGCATTAGGTGAATTAAGTCCAATTAATCAGTTGTCACTCCTTAAATTACTAACCACGCAGTTAATATTGATAGAAAATAAATTGCGGAAATTAAATTCTACGCTATTACAAAGCTTCGGGATTGGGGGGTACATAACCAAAAACTGGGGGATGCGAAAAATAAAGTGCAGGAAAATAAAAGGTCCTAATTACTATTACATCAAAAAATGAATAATTGCGACCTATACACCTTCTAGAATTTAAAAGACGGAAATTAAATAATTTAAATGATTAAATAACAGCATAATTAAATAAAAGACGAATTTTAAACAATGATGCGACATTCAAGAGCTTTGAGATGAGAAGAGAATCGTGGCTTGAAAGAAAATTCAATTTGATTACAAAAGGCAAACCTCCGCCTAAGCCTTGGAGGTTAATGGCTAAACCTAAGGGTAAAATCCTAGTTGACGGACAACACCTACCAAATAATATGTGATTTAGGATTAGGGGCAAAGTTAAAGATAACCTAAAATTAATAATTAATATTATTAGCCTAAAATTAAATCATTATCTAAGATAAAAATTAATTAATTAAACCTAAAATTAATAATTGAACCTAATTATTATTTTTAAACCTAATTAATCTAAATTTATTAATATATAAGAACATTAAATTTGATTTTAAAAAAGGTTTGGTAAAGAAAAAGAAAGTTTGGTTTTAATAAAAAGATTTTTTTTAATTTGTAAATAAGAAAAAAAACAAGAAGGACATAAAACTAATTATAAAAATAAATATAAAACAATTTAGAAAACCTGAGGGTATGGATCTGGTATGGTGCGCTCCTGAGGGTATATGGTAGAGCAGCGCCTCCAAGACGTCAGATTTGCAGATCCATCCATCCAGTGGGGCATGCGTAAGGTGCATCCTAATATTTTGTGGAGCGCTACATGGAATAACAAGATTTTGTGAAAAATAAAATGCTGTGGCTGGGAATTGATCCCCAGCCTCCCTGTTTACCAAATATCCCTCCTTTGCCAGTTGATCTAGAAACGTTCGCTGGTAATTAATTGCCAAAGATAGAATAAATAGGTAAATAATTATCAAATAGAAATTTCAACGCAAACCAGTCAAAGTGGGGTCCACATATTCACGCATGGGCCAATTAGATGGAGGGAGAGTGGCATTTGACTGCTGACCATCCAATGAGGAAGCTGCGCGCGTGGAGAGAGACATTGAATGGGTTGACGGACCAACCAGCACGCGCCATGTGTATCGTCTTCAACCTCCATTCTTGGACCGAGTTTCCTACGGCTTTTGGTAAGGAATTTGCTGCGGATTTTGTTACGAATAAACCTTGGAATCTCAAAACCTACACAAACAGCGTTAGCAAGAAATAAAAGCAACCCAGATCCACGTAAAATTGTCTCCTGAATCCGATGGTGACATTTGTTTTGTCAAAAAACCCTCGTAGATACGAAAACGAAAGGTCCCACCTTCCATGCCCTAACCATGGTGTTTCTTGATTCTCCCACTAAAGCTTCGGTTTAATGAGCCAAACATGATCTACTTGATTTCAGAAACTTAAGCATACCATTAGTTCATGTTAAGATGCGATAATAAGCAAGAAACATGAGTCTGAAAATATGCATAAAGTTGTTCATGTTAACATACCAATTCCACGCGTGATCAAAGTTTGAAAATACCTTGGACCTACCTTATCTCCCCTCTGGAGTTGAATGGAGTAGTTTATATGCTTTGAAACTTGATAAAACGAGAAAGATTAGTGTGCCCTAGTTTATGGAGAAATTTGAAGAATTTTAGTGGTGTTCTTGAGGCTGTTATGAGGCAAGGGTTTCGTCCCCTTATTTTCTGAATGTATTGTGTATATATAGGGGAAGGATTAGGGTTAATATGTGCTGAGGGAATCAAGTAAAAATCAAATCTTTTGATGGTGTGAAATTTGATTGAAAAATAGATTGGAAAATTGCCATTTTTGTATCAATCTCTTGCCAACTCACTTTGCCACGAAATTTTCACATATTATGGAGTACTTGGATGATTGGATTTGATTATAAAATCAAACCTTTGATTTAAAACTAATTATTTCATCCTTATGTGATTTACTACTATTTAAATGAATTTAAAATTCAAATAAATAAAATAAATACTATAAAAATAGAATAATTTATTTAGGAACACCTATAAAGCCCATGGACTTGTTTGGAAACCATTTTTTAGGCCCAATAGTTCAAAAAACACAAAATTATGCAATTAGGGTTTTATGATTTTCTTGAAATTTGACCAACTTGTGCGTTTCATATCTTCCTCAATATTGATCCTATGGAGGTGTTCTCATACTTTCTAGGAAGCTCAAAGAGTCCCCTAAAGGCTCCCTTTGGTTTCATCTCAATTGAGTCTTCCGTGTTCATGTTATGAGCTTTGAGAAAAAATGACTTTTTTCGATTCTTTAGAAGGACCTGTAATGTACTGGCCTATATCTCTCAAATGAAGCATTTTTAGACTTGGAATGTGAGAGACAAAGTTGTAGATAATTCAATTTCCTTCAAGTTGAGCTTTGGATGGGAAATTTTTGAAGTTCCATGTGGAAGTTATGGCTGGTCAAAGTTCAGTTGACTTTCTCCTATGAAAACCCTAATTTAGAAACTTTTGGTTTTGTTGATTTCTGATCTTTCCTTGATGAACCATGATTAATTCTTGATCAAATGGTGAATGAAACTTCAAAATAAGGATGTTGGCAAAAAATCAGGAGTTTTGACTGTACTTTGATCACAGTTGACTTTTAGGTCAACCTAGTCGACTGTTGACTTTCTGAGCAATTGAGTGATCAATCTTTTGAATTAAGACTTGAAACTTGTCATGGAGGTAGGGTGAGGTATCATAGACCATATGGGATGCCTTGGAGCCATTGATTCATTGATTTTCCTTTGAACAAACCAAACCCTAGTTTCTGAGCCTTGTATAGGAGAATGTGTCTTGGAGCTTTATGTATTGATTTGAATTTGTATAAGAGAAATAGTATGGGCAAATTTTGGGGTATGATAGCTTCCATACAACAATCTCCTAAAAATGTGCTTCTTGTTCAGCTTTAGGAACTTCTGCAAGTTCATCGACAAAAGCTTTCTCTTCAAAGCAATACCTGCCTCCAAGGGGACTATGCCAGAAGTCTTCATAGGATCTTAGGAATCCAAGATGACCAGGAGCTTCTGCTATGCATTCCTTCTGAAGCTTTAGAAACTCAGAGTCCATTTTCCTTCTGAAGATCCTCCAGATATTTCAAAGTTCAACATCATCCATCCTGGCATGATGTGCTGCCTTCAGCGTCTCTAAACCTGTTTGAATTCTCAGATTTAATAGTTCAAAACATACACCAACAGAAAATTCCCGACAGGATTTGAGTCTGGTGACAGCAAAATCTGGGTTTAGAAAGTAGTAGGGTTGAGGTTCTCTATCGAGACAAAGAGATGATTCTGCTTCATTCTCAGAGTCTAACACTACTAGCTCAGGTTCAGGACGAGGCTTGGTTGTGTAGTTGCAGTCACGAAGCAATTGCTCATGTGATGCAGAATCTGGAAGGTCAGATAAGGAAGGATTATTTTATGAGGGGGAAGAAATGAGTTCATAGTTAGCATGAGGAGGAGGTTGAGAAGTGGAGATATTTGAGTAAGGAGGAAAGAGGGTTTGAAGAGGTTGGATATCAAGAACTAGGGTTTCAAGGGGATGGTCAGAAGCAGTGTTGGTTATGGGTGAAGAAAGAGGGGTAAGAACATTTGGAAAGGGAGAAGAAGGAGGGGTGAGAACATTTGTGTTTTGGGGTGATTCTGCTGGGGCTGTTTCTGGTTGAGGGGTAACTAGAACTTCTGTTGATACAAGTTCAGAGATATGTATACCTTCGGATATCTTCTGAGACCCTTCAGAATCATCTTCAAGTCTTTTTCTTTTCTTCTTCTCATAGACAGATGTTACCTTGCCCAGAACAATTTCTCTCTTTCTGGCAGTCTCCTTTAGTTGCTCTTCCTTATTCCTCTCTTCTTGAAACACTTCTTCTACTTGCTGATTCACAGCTTCTAGAAATTTTTCTTCTTCAACAACAACTTCCTTTTTATTTTTATTTTTCTTCCTCTTCTTCTTTTCAACTTCCTTCTCATTCTCTGCTTTCTTTGATTTTCTCTTCTTCTTCTTCTTCTTTTTCTCAGCAGCTTCTTCTTCTTTATTTTCAACTAACACTTCTTGATTTTCTTTAGCAACAACTTCTTGAACTTCTTCAACTTCAGCATCTTCCAAAACAACATTCTCATTTTCAACAACTGCAGCAGCTTCTTCTTGAATTTCCTTCTCCTTGTTAACAGAAGAACGATAAAACTTACGCTTTGTCCTTCTTTCTTTGTTGACAACAACTTCTGGAGCAGCTTCTGAAACATCTTTTGAAACTGCAGGCCTAGAAGTGGAAGCTTTCTTATGACCAACTTTAGCAGGAGCATCTTGGGCATCACTTTCCCTTAGAGTATCAAGATATAGAACCTTAACTTCTGGCAGCTCACTTCTGAAAAACGTTTCAAACTCAGCAAGAACAGGGCTTCTTCTGCTTCTTGCTCCAGGGAGAGGTTGAGGAAAAACTCTAACAGTTTTAATAAGATTCATCTTTCTCAAGGTGTTGGCATTCAAGCAACTTCCTGTAGCAGTAACAGCATCCTTGATGATTCCTTGAGCTTCCAAGTCTTCAATAGTCTTGGTGTGAACCAGAAGATTGGTAATGATTCTTCCAAAAGGAATAATATTTCCTTTCTTCGTTCTGAACGCATTTTTGGAATCCCTTACAACATGCCACATATGATTGAAAATTATGTAGATAATATCAACCTTCTTCTTAGTGCCAATGCAGTACAGAATGTATTGCTGCTCTTTGTTGACGAATTGATTCTCTGTGATAGAAACACCCTAGAAGAATCTTGGTCCAGATTTTGTAAAGATCCTTCATGTCTTTGACATGCTTTGTTTTCTTCGTATCTGTGTATAGAACAGTTAGAACATCATCCCAATCCATTCTTTGATCAGATTCAAAGACACCTTCAGGGTTTCTCAAATCAAACATCATTCTCAGAATGTTCTCAGTGATGACGACCATTCTTCCATGGACAAAAGATATAATAGCCTTAGGGGCTACTACAGCATGAACCCAAAATTCCTTTACCAGTTCTGGGTAAATCGGTCCACATAACTCAGAAAACAATGACGTCCAACCTTGAAAGAGAATGTTATCCTTGAGATGAAACTCATGTTCTTCAAGACTTTCGAAATCAACCACTAATTCACAAATCACTTCTAACTCATTCCTAGGAATCGAGCAAGTGATTACAGGAACAATCTGTTGTTCTTTTCCTTGTTGACGTTGCTGAGAAGAGGAACCAACAACTTGCGATGAAGAAGCAGCCATTTGAGCACAACTGAGATTACTGGATTTCTTCTTGGGTTTGTGTTTAGGGTTAGAGAAAAGGGCAAACAAGTTGCAGAAATGCATGCAAGAAGAGAGAGAATGAGAGCGAAAAAAAATAAACGTTATGATTTAAAATGAATATATACAGGCGGATTTGAAAAAGAATGCAATAAAATTATGAGAATGAACAGTTACAGAATCAATTGAAATCAAATGCATTAAATGATGAGTGACGTTAGGTGAGAGAACGTGATATTTGAAATGATTTACACAGTTACCTAGGGCGGCGTCCCATCAGTTTCACGCACGCTTTTACCTATCGTGTAAACACGTGTTCACCATCAGAAAACGCTTGGTGACAGCTGTGTTACATAGAATTTGCTTCTGATGAAGGATAGAACTTCTCATCTTCTGATTCTGATCAATTGTTCTGACTACCATTCTTTAGAAAGGATCTAGTTCTGATAGGATCATCCTTCTTTCCAAGAATGACATCTTCTGAATGAGCAGATGTGAGTCTATAAGATCTTCTGACTGTTGGCTCTTCAGAAATTATGAGATTCTCTAAAGATGCAGCAACTTGATCTTCTGATCCTTTGCTTCTGAGATCTTCAGCTTCTAATACTTTGCTTCTTGGTTCTTCAGCTTCTGATATATCAATATCTAAATCTACAAAATTCTCAAACTGCTTTGGCTTTTCAAGACCAAGCTTATCATCAAATCTGATATTGATTGATTCTTCTACAACCAATGTTTCAGTGTTGTATACTCTGTAGCCTTTAAAGCGTTCAGAATATCCAAGAAGGAAACACTTTTGTGCCTTAGAATCAAACTTACCAAGATGATCTTTAGTATTCAGAATGAAACAAACACATCCAAAAGGATGAAAATATGAAATGTTGGGCTTTCTGTTCTTCCACAATTCATAAGGAGTCTTATTTAGAATAGGTCTTATAGAGATTCTATTCTGAATATAACATGCAGTATTTATTGCTTCTGCCCAGAAATGCTTAGCCATATTGGTTTCATTGATCATGGTTCTGGCCATTTCTTGTAGAGTCATATTCTTTCGCTCTACAACTCCATTTTGCTGTGGAGTTCTAGGGCAAGAGAAATCATGGGCAATACCATTTTCTTTGAAGAACTCCTCAAAGAATCTGTTCTCAAATTCGCCACCATGATCACTTCTGACCTTTATGATTTTGCACTCCTTCTCAGATTGAATCTGAGTGCAGAATTCAAAGAACACTGAATGAGACTCATCCTTGTGTTTTAAGAACTTTACCCATGTCCAGCGGCTATAATCATCTACGATGACTAATCCATATTTCTTCCCTCTGACAAATGCTGTTTTGACTAGTCCAAACAGATCAATGTGCAGAAGTTCTAGCGGCCTAGAGGAAGAGACAACATTCTTAGATTTGAATGCAGGTTTGGAGAACTTGCCCTTCTAACATGCTTCGCAAAGAGCATCTGATTTGTATTTTAGATTTGGGAGTCCACTGACCAGATTTAGTTTGTTAATCTGAGAAATCTTTCTCAAACTAGCATGGCCTAATCTTCTGTGCCAGACCCATTGCTCTTCACTAACAGACATAAGGCAAGTCACCTTCTGCTTCTCAAGATTAGAAAGATCAATCTTATAAATGTTGTTCTTTCTCTTGCTTGTAAATAGGATTGAGCCATCCTTCTGACTTACAGCCTTGCAAGACTTTTGATTGAAGATTAAGTCATAACCATTGTCACTTAATTGACTTATGGATAATAAGTTATGCGCTAATCCTTCTACAAGAAGTACATTAGATATGGAAGGAGAGTTACCAGTACTTATGGTTCCAGAGCCAATAATCTTGCCCTTCTAATCTCCTCCAAACTTGACTTCTCCACCAGACTTAAGCACCAGGTCTTGGAACATAGACCTTTTTCCCGTCATGTGTCGCGAGCACCCAGAGTCCAGGTACCATGACATGTTGTGCTTCATCTTCTTTGCTGCCAAGGATATCTACAACAGAAATTATCTTCTCCTTAGGTACCCACAACTTCTTGGGTCCTTTCTTGTTAGTTTTCCTCAAGTTCTGATTGAACTTGGGTTTAGCGTAATAAACAACAGGAGGTACAACATGATATTCCTTAGGTTTAGCAGCATGATATTTTCTAGGTTGTGTCACATGTTTCTTAGTGTGTGTCACATGAAAGCTTTTGGCATGTGAAGTGAGCCTAGTATCATGTGAGTGACCAAACTTGAACTGATCATACAATGGCTTGTATGTGATTTTAATATCATCTACAGGTTCAAATTTGTGTGGGGTATCACCCTCATAGCCAACAGTAGTCCTTTTGTTTCCAGAAACACCATATATCATAGAATCAAGATGACTTCTGCCAATACTTCTAGATAAGAACTTTCTAAAACTTGTAACACCCCGTACATATATGTCTAGAATAATATACGGTAATGTTATTTATGATACAAGAAACATACAAACTAGGTGAAAGACAAGAATTAAAAAAAACTCGGAAACGCCATTAAAGACCCCGGTCTTGCTTCCACTGCAATGGTATTCATCCTCTGTACACAGGTGAGTAAACAGGTGCAATATGTCCTTTTCGACGTACAAGCCCATCGGGCGAAAGCCTAGTAACATTGTCTAATTAACGTTACTATAGGAAAGTAATTCAGTGATTGCCTACGTGGCATCACCCACTTACCATACTAATCACGCAGGTGAGTTACCAAGTGGGAAATGCCATTAAAGACCCTCACTTGCTTCCACCGTAATAGTAGCTCAGGTAACGCAAAATATACAGATATAGACACGTATATACAACATGCATAAAAGCCAAATCATCCATGGTATGTAATACATATCACAAACGCCACACAAGCTACCAATGGGCATCCACATAGTGGGTAAACAGGATTTACTATCCTAGTAGTACGGTTATACTCCGATTCACGCATATTCAACCAAACCAAGTTCACAAAATCAAGCATCCGAACGTCCAACTGGAACGACGGGAAAAAAATTTACATTGTATTATATGCACATAATATTAGACAAAATCCATCGTATAAATATCATGTCATTTGTACATACTCGTCACATGTGAGTTAATTATGTTTCGATCATGGAATATATTAAACATAATCAAACCATATAATTATTTAGAACGTACATGGACACACATTAGTCTCATAACAAAGAGGCTTCCGGTTCCCGACATGGAACGGAACCGCACTCGGGGAATTAAACATACATTTCTTAATTCTATTTATGTTAATCCAACATCATGTAACTAAAAGTCCATTTGCCATAACTTTTAAATCAATTAAAAGCGTTATATCTAAGCACATTAATAGAGATCATTAAAAGACCTTTCCAACGCTTCCTACCGGACTTTGTTTCGAGTTGTAGAACTCAAGTTATGGTCGAAACAATAAAGGAATAATTTTCTGTCAGGTGCAATCGATTTGCACCAGTGTGCAATCGATTGCTCGCTGAACAAGAAGCGCAGAATGTCTATTTTTCACAGTGCAATCGATTGCTTGACCCCTGCAATCGATTGCTTACTGAACCAGAAGCAAAAATCACATTTTTCTTGCATAAAACCAATTCCAATAGTGTTCTAACTCATCCTTAGATTATCCAACAACCCAAATACGAATTCCATCATATTTCAACATTCCATAACATACAATTGCATCAAAGGAACAAGTATATGACTGGTTAAATTAACATGCAATTGATCATTCTCACTCTAACCCCAATATCATGCAATTTCACAAAACACCAAATTCTACCCAAACTCTAACAATGGAACTCACCTCAAAATCTGAACTTGATGAAGAGAATGATGATTCTGAGTTGTTCATTGAGAATGGAGATGATGATGATCACCAAACCAAGCTTGACTCTTTGTTCTTCTTCTAAAAGCACCAAAGCTCCACACACATGCAAGAGGTGGATGAGCTTGTTCTTCCTTCCCCATTCTTCTCTTGTTCTCACGTCCTCTCTCTAGCTCTCCCACCAATTCTGATTTTGGAAATACAATAATGAAGTATTGCAACCAAACAAGTCCTTTAGTCCCAATATTGAGAGTGGAGTGACCATACTACCCTTCAACTATGAAATATTTACTAAGATGCCACTTGGTTCAATTCTAACCAAATCCTTTGATTCTAACTAATCTTCTCTTAATGTCATACTTCTATCCATTCCTCTTAACCATTCTCAATATTAATAGGTCTTATAGTTTAGTTCTCATGCTTCTAGAAATAGGGATGTTACATTCTCCCCTCCTTAAATAGAATTCGCCCTCGAATTCTTTACTATCGTCATGAAAACAAGCTCCAGGCATATTCCTCCAACGAGGGGGATGTAATGTCCTTTACATTGCTTCTTTGAATAAAACTTACGATTTTGTCTGAGTTTCGTTCCATCCAAGAAAATACAATATGTTAATAAACTTGTGCTCTACTGTCCTCGATTGAAAACCTTAGGTCTCACGTAGCACACCTTTCTTGGTACTCTGTCTTGACGTACCTAGAAAACGATCCTTCCGAGGTTTCCAATCTTTACATCTTCACACGGAGTCTTCATAGCTTCAATATTTCGAGAAATCTACTCCGGTCGGACAATTTTCATCTGAAATATCTGCCAAGCTCAACCCTACTCCAAACTTTCCATTTCCTTCCCTTAGTTCCATTCATTATCTCAAATCCATAAGGTGTCATGCAAATGCTTGTTTAATTCCTCAGTCATGAATTCTGATTCCCAGATGCTCAAATTAAATTGCTCTAGATATACTATCTTGGTACGATAAAACTTTTACTTCGATCCTTGATTCAGCTTTAGACGACATAACTGTAACTGCAAGCCACAAGGGTGTACAATTCTGAAACGACAGTCTTGATACGTCAGAACTTTACACAAGGCTCCACTGATAAAGGGTGAACTCTAACAACAGTCCTACAACCATCGCCCAAGCTTTCACGCACGCTCATAAGTGCACAAGACATATCCACGATGACTCTTCGTCAAGCAACATATTTTACTTGACTTCATCATTCCCATGGTCACTATATTCATAAGCTTGGCCGTCGACCAGGGGGGACATCTGATCATGCATCAATCATGAAGCCTCCTCTAAGCTGTTACATTAACAATATCTCTCGAGATTATGGTGGATCACTGGGAGATAGGAACAAACAAAACATTTCTCTAGCGAGTTCTCTTGGGAAGATATCCACATTCCAACGTAAAATCCTACAAGTAGTCCGTCCACCCCACTACATACTTATCTGGTTCTGCCTATCCGTTGCGCTACTCTGATCTCTACCGGTCACACACTCCTTGGAATCCTCTGAATCACACTTCGTCCATGGTCCACTTAGTTCCATTACTACACCATACTTAGTATTTCAGTAGAAACAGTTCCTTCTCGGCATTTGTCTAAATACAACACGTGCCAGAACCTTAAACACACTCATTGCCCACTACTCTCCGAGGTTGAGTAATCCCCAAAATCAAGTCACTAACTTTTCCATCATTCTGGATTAAGTCCACTTGAAAACAACTTGGTCCACATGTTTTGGTTCAAGAGCTCCTAAAGCCAAATACTTTCTCTGATTACGAGTTTGCCTTATCTTACCGACTTCCACATCTTACAGCTTCCACGGTGACTCTCCCCAACGATACGACCTCATACCGTTGGTGTGAAAATACTTATAATAACCCACTTGCACAGTGCATGCATAAGAAATTCTATGAATAACTCTTCGCATAGGAATACCAAGGTTCAAACAGTCAATACGACTTTAATCACCCTACGAATACTTCGGAATGACACTAGTTTCCATTCATTTAAATACCTAACACCAAGCGTAGTTCTGTGGTATCTCTCGGGGTTAGACGAATCATAACTAGTACGAACCTTAGGCTACAACACATCTCGGTTTCACTTGCTTCAGCTGCCGCCTAGCGTAGTTCTAGGACTCATTCACAGGTTAGCAAAAACGGGAGTATAATAGCTCTTCCCATAATCGGGTATCCAACTTTTTCCCAATTAGAGACTGACATCTTTACTCTTCCAACGATTCTTTATTGGGTAATTCACACATAACTTACGGCTTACCGAAATGACTTAGAGTGAAACATCGCGTTCATCCAAGTACTGCCCACATCACAGTAACCAGGAGATTTAGACTACTTTGCTAAAATTCCCAAAAGTCTTACATCTGACAGGTTCTCAAAACATATCTGCCACTAGCATCACGATCGCACGACAAATTTCTAATAGCTCCAGACTTCATTCCATCTCAGAATTCCTTATTATAATCCTACTCAAGTTCTTCACGAAACTTACTCCAATACTATCTGGATCCAGATGAGGTCTCGCTTCACCCCATCGGATCTCAAAAACTCCCGACGTCTTAGATCTCTACCATGACAAGGTCGTCAACTACTTCGGCTCAAGTCGCTTTGGATCTTACGCGTCCTCGTGGTGGCTCCACCATGATCTCATCTATCGCATATACAGCCAGTGAGCTGGCCAGGCTCAATGAGTGGATACTACGATAGTAAGAATCGGGTGAGCAACACACACATGTGAGGGAGAAGAGAATTGCTAGTGATGTCTCATGGCAGGGATAAGAATCGACTTGCTCTGATACCAACTGTAACACCCCGTACATATATGTCTAGAATAATATGTGGTAATGTTATTTATGATACAAGAAACATACAAACTAGGTGAAAGACAAGAATTAAAAAAAATGAATACAACATAAATCTTAATTAGAGTATGCAAGAAGCTTGTCTCCATCATTGCACAGCGGAAAGGTAACTTCTACAGAGGTCTTCCTGCCTTCTGCACATCTGCAGCTTCGAAACCGATCATCTAGCTAATCTAACACTTATAACCTGTTCCTGAAAAATAATAATTGAACTGGGGTGAGATTACTAAATCTCAGTGAGTTTCCCTATCTTACGGGTTCACTCGGTTCTACAGGGTGCATACATCATAAACGGATTCACCTAGAACCTGGGGTTATGCCTCACGTTTAGGTGCAAATACAAACAAGGGTATCACCACAATTGGAAGTCCCTTAACTATCCAATGAGGCGTTCAATAAAACAATAATTCACGATATGCAAACTCACATCCTTATGTGAGGAATCAAGGAGTTATACCCATCTGACTAGGCTACCTCTGCCACGTACCCTCGGTGAGTATCCAAGTACATATATGTCGAAAGATTTGCACAAGCACACCGCACGATGAATTCGGGTCATTCCTATATGGAATTCCACCCGAGATGAGTTAAGTTGTACCATTGCCTGCGTGGCATTTATAACCTCCTCACCAAGCACGCTAGTGAGTTACCAAGTGGGAAACGCCATCAAAGACCCCTGTCTTGCTTCCACTGCAATGGTATTCATCCTCTGTACGCAGGTGAGTAAACAGGTGCAATATGTCCTTTTCAACGTACAAGCCCACCGGGCGAAAGCCTAGTAACATTGTCTAATTGACGTTACTAGAGGCAAGTAATTCAGTGATTGCCTACGTGGCATCACCCACTTACCATACTAATCACGCAAGTGAGTTACCAAGTGGGAAACGCCATTAAAGACCCTCACTTGCTTCCACCGTAATAGTAGCTCAGGTAACACAAAATATACGGATATAGACACGTATATACAACATGCATAAAAGCCAAATCATCCATGGTATATAATACATATCACAAACGCCACACAGGCTACCAATGGGCATCCACATAGTGGGTAAACAGGATTTACTATCCTAGTAGTATGGTTATACTCCGATTCACGCATATTCAACCAAACCAAGTTCACAAAATCAAGCATCCGAACGTCCAACTGGAACGACAGGAAAACAATTTACATTGTATTATATGCACATAATATTAGACAAAATCCATCGTATAAATATCATCTCATTTGTACATACTCGTCACATGTGAGTTAATTATGTTTCGATCATGGAATATATTAAACATAATCAAACCATATAATTATTTAGAACGTACATGGACACACATTAGTCTCATAACAAAGAGGCTTCCGGTTCCCGACATGGAACGGAACCGCACTCGGGGAATTAAACATACATTTCTTAATTCTATTAATGTTAATCCAACATCATGTAACTAAAAGTCCATTTTCCATAACTTTTAAATCAATTAAAAGCATTATATCTAAGCACATTCATAAAGATCATTAAAAGACCTTTCCAACGCTTCCGAGCGGGCTTCGTTTTGAGTTGTAGAACTCAAGTTATGGTCGAAACAATAAAGGAATAATTTTCTATCAGGTGCAATCGATTTGCACCAGTGTGCAATCGATTGCTCGCTGAACCAGAAGCGCAGAATGTCAATTTTTCACAGTGCAATCGATTGCTTGACCCCTGCAATCGGTTGCTTACTGAACCAGAAGCAAAAATCACATTTTTCTTGCATAAAACCAATTCCAATAGTGTTCTAACTCGTCCTTAGATTACCCAACAACCCAAATACGAATTCCATCATATTTCAACATTCCATAACATACAATTGCATCAAAGGAACAAGTATATGACTGGTTAAATTAACATGCAATTGATAATTCTCACTCTAACCCCAATATCATGCAATTTTACAAAACCCCAAATTCTACCCAAGCTCTAACTATGGAACTCACCTCAAAATCTGAACTTGATGAAGAGAATGATGATTCTGAGATGTTCATTGAGAATGGAGATGATGATGATCACCAAACCAAGCTTGATTCTTTGTTCTTCTTCTAAAAGCACCAAAGCTCCACACACATGCAAGAGGTGGATGAGCTTGTTCTTCCTTCCCCTTTCTTCTCTTGTTCTCACGTCCTCTCTCTAGCTCTCCCACCAATTCTGATTTTGGAAATACAATAATGAAGTATTGCAACCAAACAAGTCCTTAAGTCCCAATCTTGAGAGTGGAGTGACCATACTACCCTTCAACTATGAAATATTTACTAAGATGCCACTTGGTTCAATTCTAACCAAATCCTTTGATTCTAACTAATCTTCTCTTAATGTCATACTTCTATCCATTCCTCTTAACCATTCTCAATATTAATAGGTCTTATAGTTTAGTTCTCATGCTTCTAGAAATAGGGATGTTACATTCTCCCCTCCTTAAATAGAATTCGCCCTCGAATTCTTTACTATCGTCATGAAAACAAGCTCCAGGCATCTTCCTCCAACGAGGGGGATGAAATGTCCTTTACATTGCTTCTTTGAATAAAACTTACGATTTTGTCTGAGTTTCGTTCCATCCAAGAAAATACAATATGCTAATAAACTTGTGCTCTACTGTCCTCGATTGAAAACCTTAGGTCTCACGTAGCACACCTTTCCTGGTACTCTGTCTTGACGTACCTAGAAAACGATCCTTCCGAGGTTTCCAATCTTTACTTCTTCACACGGAGTCTTCATAGCTTGAATATTTCGAGAAATCTACTCCGATCGAACAATTTTCATCTGAAATATCTGCCAAGCTCAACCCTACTCCAAACTTTCCATTTCCTTCCCTTAGTTCCATTCATTATCTCAAATCCATAAGGTGTCATGCAGATGCTTGTTTAATTCCTCGGTCCAGAATTCTGATTCCCAGATGCTCAAATTGACTTGCTCTAAGTATACTATCTTGGTACGATAAAACTTTTACTTCGATCCTTGATTCAGCTTTAGACGACATAACTGCAACTGCAAGCCACAAGGGTGTACAATTCTGAAACGACAGTCTTGATACGTCACAACTTTACACAAGGCTCCACTAATAAAGGGTGAACTCTAACAACAGTCCTACAACCATCGCCCAAGCTTTCACGCACGCTCATAAGTGCACAAGACATATCCACGATGACTCTTCGTCAAGCAACATATTTTACTTGACTTCATCATTCCCATGGTCACTATATTCACAAGCTTGACCGTCGACCAGGGGGGACATCTGATCATGCATCAATCATGAAGCCTCCTCTAAGCTGTTACTGTAACGCCCCGATATTTACTTATTTATTTAATTAAATACTTTTGAATTATTTTCGGGATTTGTTGGAAATTTTTATTTAAGTCGGCATGTTGAATTAATCGGATTAATTTAGCTGAGTAAGTGGTAGAAAATAATATTAGAAATAAGACTAGATATAAGATTGGCTTATTTTATGGTGTCATGAAGTAAAAGTGGGGTGTAGGTATTAGACCCAATTGATTTATTAGAAAAATAGAATAATAGAGTTATTATAAGAGAATGGGAAAAATAGAATTAGGTTTTTTAGTGCTGTCAGAAGAAAGAAACAGAAAGGTTGGAGAAGAGAAAAGAGGAACGTAGAATTTGGGAAAGAGAGAAAGCTGCAGAAAAACCTAAGGGGAGCGATCTAAGAAAGGAGAGTGAGGTGGAATTCCAACGGCAAGAAAACTCAACGAACAATTTCGAGGTAAGGGTGGGGTTCTGACTCTATAATGGAATTCATGATGAATATTATGTAAGGATGATTTTTTACATGGTTATTAGGATTATATAATAATATATGATGGATAGAAATTTGTTTAGATTAAAATTCCATATTTTTATGGTTTTGACATTGTTAGGTTTTGATGAGCAATCCCTAAATATAACTCGTAAATAGTTGGATTAGGATTATAGTATATATTTTGATGTGGTTGGTTATCAATATATTTTGGGTTGTTGGGATCGTTAAAGTGCACGAGAGAATTTGGATTTCGTAAATAGCTATATGCCACATATTTAGTTAATTGAATACGGTTCTTTTTTTGCCTACTGTGTTTTTCTAATTGTCAGATTATTGTTATTTATGTGCTAGTTAATAGTTCACCGGGGTAAACCCAATCCCATGCTGTGTCTTTTAGTGAAATCATGTATTAATATGAATGTGGCTTAATACGAATGGGAATATGATAAGCCATCCGAAAAATTGAATTACTGGCGTGACTAGTGTTTCTACGCATCGATGACCAAGTTACAAAGAAAACATATACTTTTATTGTCCTATCAAACTAGTGCCTTGATAATATGGTAATATAATCTATACATAGTGTCATGTTATGAGATATAGTACATACAATTGGATAGTGTTTCTAAGCTACTGTAGCGTCACACATACTGTGTTTGTATTGTGTTTGTATGTGTTAAACTAAGGAAAATCTATTTTCTAGTTTATAATATATAGCAATTCATTAATAATAATAATAATAAAATTGGTTTAATATTATAGATATTATTTTTAGGAGTTTTGAGTTAGAGATAAATATTTATATTATTTGGCTAACTTAAATTATTGTCAATGGGGTTGTTAGAGTTGTCATTAAGATTGTTAGAGTTGCTTTCGAGTTGTTTAGAGTAAAATCTGATAAATCATAAAATTAAAATTAAAGGTATTTGACTCTTTAGAGTTGTTTTATTATTACTTGAGTCAGGCCATTAGCCAATTGAGTTCATAAGAGTTACCCTTATATGTAAGAGTTGTCAGTAGAGTATTTTTGAGTACTTTAGAGTTATTTTAGAGTCGTAGGAATTACTGTAGAATTGTTTAGAGTTTCTTGAGAACTCTGTTGAGTTATAATTATATATTGTTATAACTTTTTATGAGTTAATAATATAGAATAAATTAATGAAAATATTTTGTTGAGATGTTTTGAATTCATAAAAATGTTATTTTTGATTCTTTTGAGTTTTTGAGACTGTTGGCTACTCTTGGACAGCGTTAAGTGCTGTTTTGAGTGATTTAAAGGATTAAAATTAATTTTGATTGATTTTATTAATTTTGAAGAGAGATGATTATGTATAGAAAAATATTGGTGTTGTGCATGATTATTATGCTTTCTAGCTGAATACTTGTTGATTTTATAAGTATATTGTTATGGTGGTTGACTGATGGTGAGTATGTGATGTTGAATGATATTAAAGTTGTTGTTGTGTTGTGGGATAATAGTTCGAGCAGGGTGAACTATTATCGTGGGTCAATGCATGTTGTTTATTGTCGGGAGAAGACTTTAAATCTTATGTTGTTGTGGCATTGATGTGTTTTGACATGCATTCATGATGTCGTTGTTGTTGATGAAAGAGGCGGGTTGCAATCCGAGCAGGGTGGATTGGTGACTTGTCCCGAATCCGAGCAGGGTGGATTCGGGGTTCGAGCAGGGTGAACCCGGTTCCCAAGTGAACCAATTTTTGATGATATGGTACCACACTCATATGCATAGAGTTGCATAGACGAGTTGCATTACATAACGATTCATGTGTATATTTGTTGAATTATAATTATTGAGTTGTGATTGATTGGTGTGTTGGGTGCGAGAGTGTAATTGATACACTATGATTGAGATTATGTAGAATATATAATGTGTTGATATCCTACCTTGTAGTATTTGCCTTTGATTATTGATTGTGAATTCTCACCCCTTTTGTTTGAATGTTACCTCTACGTGGGTAACGCGCAGGTGACAAGGATTAGAGTAGCTGGGGTATGGAGCGATGCCTAGTATTGCGTAGATCGAGTCGGGTTCTGCTCTGATATGTAACACTGGGGGATGAACGCTTGTTTTTGCAATTCTTTTATTATGATTCGTTTTCGGGAAGGTTTTGAGAGGATTATGAACTCTCCTTGATTGTGTTGAAATTGTTGGTACTTTCCGTCATTTTTTTAAGATGATAATTACTATGCATTAATTATTTTCGTTGCGTTAATAAAGTGAAGTTGAACAATAATATGATTTTGATGTCGGTTCATCCGTACTAAAGTGTTATGTATCTTTATTTAAACATCTGAGCATACGTTTGTGAAAAGTTGATGATGTAGCATCCCATTATTTGTTTGATTAATTTTTTTTAATCACTCTGAATATTTATTTAAATTTACGATGGGGAAATGGGGTGTTACAATTGGTATCAGAGCAGGTCGGTCCGTCCGGCCAATTGTCGAGTCTAGTTAGTTAATAATCGAGCGTATTTAATTACTTTTATCTAACTGTTTTTTATGTTGTAGTGCTTAGTTGAGATGGCTGGTAGAAACGATGTTGCGATTGCTGCTGCTTTGGAGGCTATGGCTCAGGCTTTGGCAAATCAGCCAAATGCTGATGAGAATGCGGGATCTCGCAGTTTGGCGACCTTCCAGAGGGAGAATCCGCCGGTCTTTAAAGGCAAGCATGACCCTGATGGCGCATTGGAGTGGTTGAAGGAGATTGAGAGGATCTTCCGTGTGATGGACTGCACTCAGGCACAGAAGGTTCGGTATGGAACTCATATGCTGGCAGTCGAAGCAGATGATTGGTGGCTAGAGACTCGCCAGAGATTGGAAGCTGTTGGTGAAGAGATTACTTGGGTTGTGTTCCGCAGAGAGTTTTTGAGGAAGTATTATCCTGAAGATGTTCGTGGTAAGAAGGAGATTGAGTTCCTTGAGCTGAAACAGGGGAATATGTCAGTGACAGAGTATGCTGCAAAGTTCACTGAGTTGGCTAAGTTCTACCTGTACTATGAAGGAGCAGGTGCTGTGTTTTCAAAGTGCATCAAGTTTGAGAACGGATTGCGCTCTGAGATCAAGAAAACTGTTGGGTACCAGAAGATTCGTGTCTTTTCTGATTTGGTTGATAGTTGCTGAATCTATGAGGAGGATAGTAAGGCTCACTACAAGATCATAAGTGAGAGAAGAGGTAAGCAACATCAAGACCGTGGGAAGTCTTACAACGCCCCAGCTGATAAGGGAAAGCATAACGCAGTTGATGCCAAGAAGCCAAGTGGGGGAGGAGCTCCTACATCGGTCCAATGCTATAGGTGTGGTGTGATTGGTCATCGTGCCAATGAGTGTCCTAGTGTTGAAAAGAAATGTTACAAGTGTGGAAAAATGGGACATCTCCTGGCTGACTGTTAGAGTAATACCGTGACTTGTTACAACTGTGGGGAGGAAGGCCATATTAGCACTAATTGTCAAAAATCTAAGAAGGCTAAGTTTGGAGGAAAAGTCTTTGCTTTGACTGGTTCAGAGACCAACCAAGAGGGATGATTGATTCGAGGTATGCGTTTCATTATTAGCCATCCTTGTAGTGATAATATTGTCGACTTGAAAGATTGTTAGTTGGAGTGTGGAATGAATATCCGAACCTGAAATTTTCGAGGACGAAAATATTCTAAGTGGGGGAGAGTTGTAACGCCTCGATATTTACTTATTTATTTAATTAAATACTTTTGAATTATTTTCGGGATTTGTTGGAAATTTTTATTTAAGTTGGCATGTTGAATTAATCGGATTAATTTAGTTGAGTAAGTGGTAGAAAATAATATTAGAAATAAGACTAGATATAAGATTGGCTTATTTTATGGTGTCATGAAGTAAAAGTGGGGTGTAGGTATTAGACCCAATTGATTTATTAGAAAAATAGAATAATAGAGTTATTATAAGAGAATGGGAAAATAGAATTAGGTTTTTTAGTGCTGTCAGAAGAAAGAAACAGAAAGGTTGGAGAAGAGAAAAAAGGAACGTAGAATTTGGGAAAGAGAGAAAGCTGCAGAAAAACCTAAGGGGAGCGATCTAAGAAAGGAGAGTGAGGTGGAATTCCAACGGCAAGAAAACTCAACGAACAATTTCGAGGTAAGGGTGGGGTTCTGACTCTATAATGGAATTCATGATGAATATTATGTAAGGATGAGTTTTTACATGGTTATTAGGATTATATAATAATATATGATGGATAGAAATTTGTTTAGATTAAAATTCCATATTTTTATGGTTTTGACATTGTTAGGTTTTGATGAGCAATCCCTAAATATAACTCGTAAATAGTTGGATTAGGATTATAGTATATATTTTGATGTGGTTGGTTATCAATATATTTTGGGTTGTTGGGATCGTTAAAGTGCACGAGAGAATTTGGATTTCGTAAATAGCTATATGCCACATATTTAGTTAATTGAATACGGTTCTTTTTTTGCCTACTATGTTTTTCTAATTGTCATATTATTGTTATTTATGTGCTAGTTAATAGTTCACCGGGGTAAACCCAATCCCATGCTGTGTCTTTTAGTGAAATCATGTATTAATATGAATGTGGCTTAATGCGAATGGGAATATGATAAGCCATCCGAAAAATTGAATTACTGGCATGACTAATGTTTCTACGCATCGATGACCAAGTTACAAAGAAAACATATACTTTTATTGTCCTATCAAACTAGTGCCTTGATAATATGGTAATATAATCTATACATAGTGTCATGTTATGAGATATAGTACATACAATTG
Organism: Vicia villosa; assembly: GCF_029867415.1. Lineage (NCBI taxonomy): Eukaryota > Viridiplantae > Streptophyta > Magnoliopsida > Fabales > Fabaceae > Vicia > Vicia villosa. The sequence continues at coordinate 50,171,123 of NC_081181.1, read as the reverse complement.
GATAGTGTTTCTAAGCTACTGTAGCGTCACACATACTGTGTTTGTATTGTGTTTGTATGTGTTAAACTAAGGAAAATCTATTTTCAAGTTTATAATATATAGCAATTCATTAATAATAATAATAATAATAATAATAATAATAATAATAATAATAATAATAATAAAATTGGTTTAATATTATAGATATTATTTTTAGGAGTTTTGAGTTAGAGATAAATATTTATATTATTTGGCTAACTTAAATTATTGTCAATGAGGTTGTTAGAGTTGTCATTAAGATTGTTAGAGTTCCTTTCGAGTTGTTTAGAGTAAAATCTGATAAATCATAAAATTAAAATTAAAGGTATTTGACTCTTTAGAGTTGTTTTATTGTTACTTGAGTCAGGCCATTAGCCAATTGAGTTCATAAGAGTTACCCTTATATGTAAGAGTTGTCAGTAGAGTATTTTTGAGTACTTTAGAGTTATTTTAGAGTCGTAGGAATTACTGTAGAATTGTTTAGAGTTTCTTGAGAACTCTGTTGAGTTATAATTATATATTGTTATAACTTTTTATGAGTTAATAATATAGAATAAATTAATGAAAATATTTTGTTGAGATGTTTTGAATTCATAAAAATGTTATTTTTGATTCTTTTGAGTTTTTGAGACTGTTGGCTACTCTTGGACAGCGTTAAGTGCTGCTTTTAGTGACTTAAAGGATTAAAATTAATTTTGATTGATTTTATTAATTTTGACGAGAGATGATTATGTATAGAAAAATGTTGGTGTTGTGCATGATTATTATGCTTTCTAATTGAATACTTGTTGATTTTATAAGTATATTGTTATGGTGGTTAACTGATGGTGAGTATGTGATGTTGAATGATATTAAAGTTGTTGTTGTGTTGTGGGATAATAGTTCGAGCAGGGTGAACTATTATCGTGGGTCAATGCATGTTGTTTATTGTCGGGAGAAGACTTTAAATCTTATGTTGTTGTGCCATTGATGTGTTTTGACATGCATTCATGATGTCGTTGTTGTTGATGAAAGAGGCGGGTTGCAATCCGAGCAGGGTGGATTGGTGACTTGTCCCGAATCCGAGCAGGGTGGATTCTGGGTTCGAGCAGGGTGAACCCGGTTCCCAAGTGAACCAATTTTTGATGATATGGTACCACACGCATATGCATAGAGTTGCATAGACGAGTTGCATTACATAACGAGTCATGTGTATATTTGTTGAATTATAATTATTGAGTTGTGATTGATTGGTGTGTTGGGTGCGAGAGTGTAATTGATACATTATGATTGAGATTATGTAGAATATATAATGTGTTGATATCCTACCTTGTAGTATTTGCCTTTGATTATTGATTGTGAATTCTCACCCCTTTTGTTTGAATGTTACCTCTACGTGGGTAACGCGCAGGTGACAAGGATTAGAGTAGCTGAGGTATGGAGCGATGCCTAGTATTGCGTAGATCGAGTCGGGTTCTGCTTTGATATGTAACACTGGGGGATGAACGCTTGTTTTTGCAATTCTTTTATTATGATTCGTTTTCCGGAAGTTTTTGAGAGGATTATGAACTCTCCTTGATTGTGTTGAAATTGTTGGTACTTTCCGTTATTTTTTTAAGATGATAATTACTATGCATTAATTATTTTCGTTGCGTTAATAAAGTGAAGTTGAACAATAATATGATTTTGATGTCGGTTCATCCGTACTAAAGTGTTATGTATCTTTATTTAAACATCTGAGCATAAGTTTGTGAAAAGTTGATGATGTAGCATCCCATTATTTGTTTGATTAATTTTTTCTTAATCACTCTGAATATTTATTTAAGATTACGATGGGGAAATGGGGTGTTACCGTTACATTAACAATATCTCTCGAGATTATGGTGGATCACTGGGAGATAGGAACAAACAAAACATTTCTCTAGCGAGTTCTCTTGTGAAGATATCCACATTCCAACGTAAAATCCTACAAGTAGTCCGTCCACCCCACTACATACTTATCTGGTTCTGCCTATCCGTTGCGCTACTCTGATCTCTACCGGTCACACACTCCTTGGAATCCTCTGAATCACACTTCGTCCATGGTCCACTTAGTTCCATTACTACACCATACTTAGTCTTTCAGTAGAAACAGTTCCTTCTCGGCATTCGTCTAAATACAACACGTGCCAGAATCTTAAACACACTCATTGCCCACTACTCTCCGAGGTTGAGTAATCCCCAAAATCAAGTCACTAACTTTTCCATCATTCTGGATTAAGTCCACTTGAAAACAACTTGGTCCACATGTTTTGGTTCAAGAGCTCCTAAAGCCAAATACTTTCTCTGATTACGAGTTTGCCTTATCTTACCGACTTCCACATCTTACAGCTTCCACGATGACTCTCCCCAACCATACGACCTCATACCGTTGGTGTGACAATACTTATAATAACCCACTTGCACAGTTCATGCATAAGAAATTCTATGAATAACTCTTCGCATAGGAATACCAAGGTTCAAACAGTCAATACGACTTTAATCACCCTACGAATACTTCGGAATGACACTAGTTTCCATTCATTTAAATACCCAACACCAAGCGTAGTTCTGTGGTATCTCTCGGGGTTAGAAGAATCATAACTAGTACGAACCTTAGGCTACAACACATCTCGGTTTCACTTGCTTCAACTGTCGCCTAGCGTAGTTCTAGGACTCATTCACAGGTTAGCAAAAACGGGAGTATAATAGCTCTTTCCATAATCGGGTATCCAACTTTTTCCCAATTAGAGACTGACATCTTTACTCTTCTAACGATTCTTTATTGGGTAATTCACACACAACTTACGGCTTACCGAAATGATTTGGAGTGAAACATCGCGTTCATCCAAGTACTGCCCACATCACAGTAACCAGGAGATTTAGACTACTTCGCTAAAATTCCCAAAAGTCTTACATTTGACAGGTTCTCAAAACATATATGCCACTAGCATCACGATCGGACGACAAATTTCTAATAGCCCCAGACTTCATTCCATCTCAGAATTCCTTATTATAATCCTACTCAAGATCTTCACGAAATTTACTCCAATACTATCTGGATCCAGATGAGGTCTCGCTTCGCCCCATCGGATCTCAGAAACTCCCGACGTCTTAGATCTCTACTGTGACAAGGTCGTCAACTACTTTGGCTCAAGTCGCTTTGGATCTTACGCGTCCTCGTGGTGGCTCCACCATGATCTCATCTATCGCATATACAGCTAGTGAGCTGGCCAGGCTCAATGAGTGGATACTACGATAGTAAGAATCGGGTGAGCAACACACACATGTGAGGGAGAAGAGAATTGCTAGTGATGTCTCATGGTAGGGACAAGAATCGACCTGCTCTGATACCAACTGTAACACCCCGTACATATATGTCTAGAATAATATGCGGTAATGTTATTTATGATACAAGAAACATACAAACTAGCTGAAAGACAAGAATTAAAAAAAAAACTGACTACAACATAAATCTTAATTAGAGTATCCAAGAAGCTTGTCTCCATCATTGCACAGCGGAAAGGTAACTTCTACAGAGGTCTTCCTGCCTTCTGCACATCTGCAGCTTCGAAACCGATCATCTAGCTAATCTAACACTTATAACCTGTTCCTGAAAAATAATAATTGAAATGGGGTGAGATTACTAAATCTCAGTGAGTTTCCCTATCTTACTGGTTCAGTCGGTTCTACAGGGTGCATGCATCATAAACGGATTCACCTAGAATCCGGGGTTATGCCTCACGTTTAGGTGCAAATACAAACAAGGGTATCACCACAATTGGAAGTCCCTTAACTATCCAATGAGGCGTTCAATAAAACAACAATTCACAATATGCAAACTCACATCCTTATGTGAGGAATCAAGGAGTTATACCCATCTGACTAGGCTACCTCTGCCACGTACCCTCGGTGAGTATCAAAGTACATATATGTCGAAAGACTTGCACAAGCACACCGCACGATGAATTCGGTTCATTCCTATATGGAATTCCACCCGAGATGAGTTAAGTTGTACCATTGCCTACGTGGCATTTACAACCTCATCACCAAGCACGCCAGTGAGTTACCAAGTGGGAAACGCCATTAAAGACCCCGGTCTTGCTTCCACTGCAATGGTATTCATCCTCTGTACGCAGGTGAGTAAACAGGTGCAATATGTCCTTTTCGACGTACAAGCCCATCGGGCGAAAGCCTAGTAACATTGTCTAATTGACATTACTAGAGGCAAGTAATTCAGTGATTGCCTACGTGGCATCACCCACTTACCATACTAATCACGCAGGTGAGTTACCAAGTGGGAAACGCCATTAAAGACCCTCACTTGCTTCCACCGCAATAGTAGCTCAGGTAACGCAAAATATACGGATATAGACACGTATATACAACATGCATAAAAGCCAAATCATCCATGGTATATAATACATATCACAAATGCCACACAGGCTACCAATGGGTATCCACATAGTGGGTAAACAGGATTTACTATCCTAGTAGTACGGTTATACTCCGATTCACGCATATTCAACCAAACCAAGTTCACAAAATCAAGCATATGAACGTCCAACTGGAACGACGGGAAAACAATTTATATTGTATTATATGCACATAATATTAGACAAAATCCATCGTATAAATATCATGTCATTTGTACATACTCGTCACATGTGAGTTAATTATGTTTCGATCATGGAATATATTAAACATAATCAAACCATATAATTATTTAGAATGTACATGGACACACATTAGTCTCATAACAAAGAGGCTTCCGGTTCCCGACATGTAACGGAACCGCACTCGGGGAATTAAACATACATTTCTTAATTCTATTAATGTTAATCCAACATCATGTAACTAAAAGTCCATTTGCCATAACTTTTAAATCAATTAAAAGTGTTATATCTAAGCACATTAATAGAGATCATTAAAAGACCTTTCCAACGCTTCCGATCGGGCTTCGTTTCGAGTTGTAGAACTCAAGTTATGGTCAAAACAATAAAGGAATACTTTTCTGTCAGGTGCAATCGATTTGCACCAGTGTGCAATCGATTTCTCGCTGAACCAGAAGCGCAGAATGTCAATTTTTCATAGTGCAACCGATTGCTTGACCCCTGCAATCGATTGCTTACTGAACCAGAAGCAAAAATCATATTTTTCTTGCATAAAACCAATTCCAATAGTGTTCTAACTCATCCTTAGATTTCCCAACAACCCAAATACGAATTCCATCATATTTCAACATTCCATAACATACAATTGCATCAAAGGAACAAGTATATGACTGGTTAAATTAACATGCAATTGATCACTCTCACTCTAACCCCAATATCATGCAATTTCACAAAACCCCAAATTCTACCCAAGCTCTAACTATGGAACTCACCTAAAAATCTGAACTTGATGAAGAGAATGATGATTCTGAGTTGTTCATTGAGAATGGAGATGATGATGATCACCAAACCAAGCTTGATTTTTTGCTCTTCTTCTAAAAGCACCAAAGCTCCACACACATGCAAGAGGTGGATGAGCTTGTTCTTCCTTCCCCATTCTTCTCTTGTTCTCACGTCCTCTCTCTAGCTCTCCCACCAATTCTGATTTTGGAAATACAATAATGAAGTATTGCAACCAAACAAGTCCTTAAGTCCCAATCTTGAGAGTGGAGTGACCATACTACGCTTCAACTATGAAATATTTACTAAGATGCCACTTGGTTCAATTCTAACCAAATCCTTTGATTCTAACTAATCTTCTCTTAATGTCATACTTCTATCCATTCCTCTTAACCATTCTCAATATTAATAGGTCTTATAGTTTAGTTCTCATGCTTCTAGAAATAGGGATGTTACATTCTCCCCTCCTTAAATAGAATTCGCCCTCGAATTCTTTACTATCGTCATGAAAACAAGCTCCAGGCATCTTCCTCTAACGAGGGGGATGTAATGTCCTTTACATTGCTTCTTTGAATAAAACTTACGATTTTGTCTGAGTTTCGTTCCATCCAAGAAAATACAATATGCTAATAAACTTGTGCTCTACTGTCCTCGATTGAAAACCTTAGGTCTCACGTAGTACACCTTTCCTGGTACTCTGTCTTGACGTACCTAGAAAACGATCCTTCCGAGGTTTCCAATATTTACTTCTTCACACGGAGTCTTCATAGCTTCAATATTTCGAGAAATCTACTCTGGTCGGACAATTTTCATCTGAAATATCTGCCAAACTCAACCCTACTCCAAACTTTCCATTTCCTTCCCTTAGTTCCATTCATTATCTCAAATCCATAAGGTGTCATGCAGATGCTTGTTTAATTCCTCAGTCCCGAATTCTGATTCTCAGATGCTCAAATTGACTTGCTCTAAGTATACTATCTTGGTACGATAAAACTTTTACTTTGATCCTTGATTCAGCTTTAGACGACATAACTGTAACTGCAAGCCACAAGGGTGTACAATTCTGAAACGAAAGTCTTGATACGTCACAACTTTACACAAGGCTCCACTGATAAAGGGTGAACTCTAACAACAGTCCTACAACCATCGCCCAAGATTTCACGCACGCTCATAAGTGCATAAGACATATCCACGACGACTCTTCGTCAAGCAACATATTTTACTTGACTTCATCATTCCCATGGTCACTATATTCACAAGCTTGACCGTCGACCAGGGGGGACATCTGATCATGCATCAATCATGAAGCCTCCTCTAAGCTGTTACATTAACAATATCTCTCGAGATTATGGTGGATCACTGGGAGATAGGAACAAACAAAACATTTCTCTAGCGAGTTCTCTTGGGAAGATATCCACATTCCAACGTAAAATCCTACAAGTAGTCCGTCCACCCCACTACATACTTATCTGGTTCTGCCTATCCGTTGCGCTACTCTGATCTTTACCGGTCACACACTCCTTGGAATCCTCTGAATCACACTTCGTCCATGGTCCACTTAGTTCCATTACTACACCATACTTAGTCTTTCAGTAGAAACAGTTCCTTCTCGGCATTCGTCTTAATACAACACGTGCCAGAACCTTAAACACACTCATTGCCCACTACTCTCCGAGGTTGAGTAATCCCCAAAACCAAGTCACTAACTTTTCCATCATTCTGGATTAAGTCCACTTGAAAACAACTTGGTCCACATGTTTTGGTTCAAGAGCTCCTAAAGCCAAATACTTTCTCTGATTACGAGTTTGCCTTATCTTACCGACTTCCACATCTTACAGCTTCCACGATGACTCTCCCTAACCATACGACCTCATACCGTTGGTGTGACAATACTTTTAATAACCCACTTGCACAGTGCATGCATAAGAAGTTCTATGAATAACTCTTCACATAGGAATACCAAGGTTCAAACAGTCAATACGACTTTAATCACCCTACGAATACTTCGGAATGACACTAGTTTCCATTCATTTAAATACCCAACACCAAGCGTAGTTCTGTGGTATCTCTCGGGGTTAGACGAATCATAACTAGTACGAACCTTAGGCTACAACACATCTCGGTTTCACTTGCTTCAACTGTCGCCTAGCGTAGTTCTAGGACTCATTCACAGGTTAGCAAAAACGGGAGTATAATAGCTCTTCCTATAATCGGGTATCCAACTTTTTCCCAATTAGAGACTGACATCTTTACTCTTCTAACGATTCTTTATTGGGTAATTCACACACAACTTACGGCTTACCGAAATGACTTGGAGTGAAACATCGCGTTCATTATAATCCTACTCAAGTTCTTCACGAAATTTACTCCAATACTATCTGGATCCAGATGAGGTCTCGCTTCGCCCCATCGGATCTCAGAAAATCCCGACGTCTTAGATCTCTACCGTGACAAGGTCGTCAACTACTTCGGCTCAAGTCGCTTTGGATCTTACGCGTCCTCGTGGTGGCTCCACCATGATCTCATCTATCGCATATACAGCTAGTGAGCTGGCCAGGCTCAATGAGTGGATACTACGATAGTAAGAATCGGGTGAGCAACACACACATGTGAGGGAGAAGAGAATTGCTAGTGATGTCTCATGGCAGGGACAAGAATCGACCTGCTCGGATACCAACTGTAACACCCCGTACATATATGTCTAGAATAATATGCGGTAATGTTATTTATGATACAAGAAACATGCAAACTAGGTGAAAGACAAGAATTAAAAGAAAAACTGAATACAACATAAATCTCAATTAGAGTATCCGAGAAGCTTGTCTCCATCATTGCACAGCGGAAAGGTAACTTCTACAGAGGTCTTCCTGCCTTCTGCACATCTGCAGCTTCGAAACTGATCATCTAGCTAATCTAACACTTATAACCTGTTCATGAAAAATAATAATTGAAATGGGGTGAGGTTACTAAATCTCAGTGAGTTTCCCTATCTTACGGGTTCACTCGGTTCTACAGGGTGCATGCATCATAAACGGATTCACCTAGAATCCGGGGTTATGCCTCACGTTTAGGTGCAAATACAAACAAGGGTATCACCACAATTGGAAGTCCCTTAACTATCCAATGAGGCGTTCAATAAAAAAATAATTCACGATATGCAAACTCACATCCTTATGTGAGGAATCAAGGAGTTATACCCATCTGACTAGGCTACCTCTGCCACGTACCCTCGGTGAGTATCCAAGTACATATATGTCGAAAGATTTGCACAAGCACACCGCACGATGAATTCGGGTCATTCCTATATGGAATTCCACCCGAGATGAGTTAAGTTGTACCATTGCCTGCGTGGCATTTATAACCTCATCACCAAGCACGCTAGTGAGTTACCAAGTGGGAAACGCCATCAAAGACCCCTGTCTTGCTTCCACTGCAATGGTATTCATCCTCTGTACGCAGGTGAGTAAACAGGTGCAATATGTCCTTTTCGACGTACAAGCCCACCGGGCGAAAGCCTAGTAACATTGTCTAATTGACGTTACTAGAGGCAAGTAATTCAGTGACTGCCTACGTGGCATCACCCACTTACCATACTAATCACGCAAGTGAGTTACCAAGTGGGAAACGCCATTAAAGACCCTCACTTGCTTCCACCGTAATAGTAGCTCAGGTAACACAAAATATACGGATATAGACACGTATATACAACATGCATAAAAGCCAAATCATCCATGGTATATAATACATATCACAAACGCCACACAGGCTACCAATGGGCATCCACATAGTGGGTAAACAGGATTTACTATCCTAGTAGTACGGTTATACTCCGATTCACGCATATTCAACCAAACCAAGTTCACAAAATCAAGCATCCGAACGTCCAACTGGAACGACGGGAAAAAAATTTACATTGTATTATATGCACATAATATTAGACAAAATCCATCGTATAAATATCATGTCATTTGTACATACTCGTCACATGTGAGTTAATTATGTTTCGATCATGGAATATATTAAACATAATCAAACCATATAATTATTTAGAACGTACATGGACACACATTAGTCTCATAACAAAGAGGCTTCCGGTTCCCGACATGGAACGGAACCGCACTCGGGGAATTAAACATACATTTCTTAATTCTATTTATGTTAATCCAACATCATGTAACTAAAAGTCCATTTGCCATAACTTTTAAATCAATTAAAAGCGTTATATCTAAGCACATTAATAGAGATCATTAAAAGACCTTTCCAACGCTTCCTACCGGACTTCGTTTCGAGTTGTAGAACTCAAGTTATGGTCAAAACAATAAAGGAATAATTTTCTGTCAGGTGCAATCGATTTGCACCAGTGTGCAATCGATTGCTCGCTGAACAAGAAGCGCAGAATGTCTATTTTTCACAGTGCAATCGATTGCTTGACCCCTGCAATCGATTGCTTACTGAACCAGAAGCAAAAATCACATTTTTCTTGCATAAAACCAATTCCAATAGTGTTCTAACTCATCCTTAGATTACCCAACAACCCAAATACGAATTCCATCATATTTCAACATTCCATAACATACAATTGCATCAAAGGAACAAGTATATGGCTGGTTAAATTAACATGCAATTGATCATTCTCACTCTAACCCCAATATCATGCAATTTCACAAAACACCAAATTCTACCCAAACTCTAACAATGGAACTCACCTCAAAATCTGAACTTGATGAAGAGACTGATGATTCTGAGTTGTTCATTGAGAATGGAGATGATGATGATCACCAAACCAAGCTTGACTCTTTGTTCTTCTTCTAAAAGCACCAAAGCTCCACACACATGCAAGAGGTGGATGAGCTTGTTCTTCCTTCCCCATTCTTCTCTTGTTCTCACGTCCTCTCTCTAGCTCTCCCACCAATTCTGATTTTGGAAATACAATAATGAAGTATTGCAACCAAACAAGTCCTTAAGTCCCAATCTTGAGAGTGGAGTGACCATACTACCCTTCAACTATGAAATATTTACTAAGATGCCACTTGGTTCAATTCTAACCAAATCCTTTGATTCTAACTAATCTTCTCTTAATGTCATACTTCTATCCATTCCTCTTAACCATTCTCAATATTAATAGGTCTTATAGTTTAGTTCTCATGCTTCTAGAAATAGGGATGTTACATTCTCCCCTCCTTAAATAGAATTCGCCCTCGAATTCTTTACTATCGTCATGAAAACAAGCTCCAGGCATATTCCTCCAACGAGGGGGATGTAATGTCCTTTACATTGCTTCTTTGAATAAAACTTACGATTTTGTCTGAGTTTCGTTCCATCCAAGAAAATACAATATGTTAATAAACTTGTGCTCTACTGTCCTCGATTGAAAACCTTAGGTCTCACGTAGCACACCTTTCCTGGTACTCTGTCTTGACGTACCTAGAAAACGATCCTTCCGAGGTTTCCAATCTTTACTTCTTCACACGGAGTCTTCATAGCTTCAATATTTCGAGAAATCTACTCCGGTCGGACAATTTTCATCTGAAATATCTGCCAAGCTCAACCCTACTCCAAACTTTCCATTTCCTTCCCTTAGTTCCATTCATTATCTCAAATCCATAAGGTGTCATGCAGATGCTTGTTTAATTCCTCAGTCCCGAATTCTGATTCCCAGATGCTCAAATTGACTTGCTCTAAGTATACTATCTTGGTATGATAAAACTTTTACTTCGATCCTTGATTCAGCTTTAGACGACATAACTGTAACTGCAAGCCACAAGGGTGTACAATTCTGAAACGAAAGTCTTGATACGTCACAACTTTACACAAGGCTCCACTGATAAAGGGTGAACTCTAACAACAGTCCTACAACCATCGCCCAAGCTTTAACGCACGCTCATAAGTGCACAAGGCATATCGACAATGACTCTTCGTCAAGCAACATATTTTACTTGACTTCATCATTCCCATGGTCACTATATTCACAAGCTTGACCGTCGACCAGGGGGGACATCTGATCATGCATCAATCATGAATCCTCCTCTAAGCTATTACATTAACAATATCTCTCGAGATTATGGTGGATCACTGGGAGATAGGAACAAACAAAACATTTCTCTAGCGAGTTCTCTTGGGAAGATATCCACATTCCAACGTAAAATCCTACAAGTAGTTCGTCCACCCCACTACATACTTATCTGGTTCTGCCTATCCGTTGCGCTACTCTGATCTCTACTGGTCACACACTCCTTGGAATCCTCTGAATCACACTTCGTCCATGGTCCACTTAGTTCCATTACTACACCATACTTAGTCTTTCAAAAGAAACATTTCCTTCTCGGCATTCGTCTAAATACAACACGTGCCAGAACCTTAAACACACTCGTTGTCCACTACTCTCCGAGGTTAAGTAATCCCCAAAATCAAGTCACTAACTTTTCCATCATTCTGGATTAAGTCCATTTGAAAACAACTTGGTCCACATGTTTTGGTTCAAGAGCTCCTAAAGCCAAATACTTTCTCTGATTACGAGTTTGCCTTATCTTACCGACTTCCACATCTTACAGCTTCCACGATGACTCTCCCCAACCATACGACCTCATACCGTTGGTGTGACAATACTTATAATAACCCACTTGCACAGTGCGTGCATAAGAAATTCTATGAATAACTCTTCGCATAGGAATACCAAGGTTCAAACAGTCAATACGACTTTAATCACCCTACGAATACTTCGGAATGACACTAGTTTCCATTCATTTAAATACCCAACACCAAGCGTAGTTCTGTGGTATCTCTCAGGGTTAGACGAATCATAACTAGTATGAAACTTAGGCTACAACACATCTCGGTTTCACTTGCTTCAACTGTCGCCTAGCGTAGTTCTAGGACTCATTCACAGGTTAGCAAAAACGGGAGTATAATAGCTCTTCCCATAATCGGGTATCCAACTTTTTCCCAATTAGAGAATGACATCTTTACTCTTCCAACAATTCTTTATTGGGTAATTCACACACAACTTACGGCTTACCGAAATGACTTGGAGTGAAACATCGCGTTCATCCAAGTACTGCCCACATCGAGGTAACCAGGAGATTTAAAACTTTTTCCTTCAGTTCAGAATTTTCCACTTCCAGCTTCTTAGTTTCAGAATCAAATAGCTTTTTCAGCTTTTTGTATTTGATACTAAGATGAGCCTTGAGTTCCAGAAGTTATGTTAAACTGGAAACTAACTCTTTTCTTGATAGTTCAGAAAATACCTCTTCAGAATCTGATTCTGATGTAGATTCTGATCCATCATCAACTGTGGCCATCAGTGCAATGTTTGCTTGCTCGCCTTTAGAGTCTGATTCTGATTCTGAATCTGAATCATCCCACATTGCCATAAGACCTTTCTTCTTATGAAACTTCTTCTTGGGATTCTCCTTCTGATGTTTTGGACATTCATTCTTGTAGTGACCAGGCTCATTGCATTCATAGCAAGTGACCTTCTTCTTGTCAGATCTTCTGCTACCAGAAGATTCTCCACGTTCAAGCTTCTTAGAACTTTTGAAGTTCTTGAACTTCCTATGCTTGCTCTTCCAGAGTTGGTTTACCCTTTTGGAGATCATGGACAGTTCATCTTCTTCTTCTGATTCTGATTCTTCAGAATCTTCTTCTTCAGCCTGAAAAGCGTTAGTGCATTTTTTATAACTAGATTTAAATGCAATAGACTTACCTTTCTTCTGAGGTTCATTAGCATCCAGCTCTATTTCATGACTCCTCAGAGCACTGATCAATTCTTCAAGAGAGACTTCATTCAGATTCTTGGCAATTTTGAAAGCAGTCACCATAGGACCCCATCTTCTTGGCAAGCTTCTGATGATCTTCTTGACATGATCAGCCTAGGTGTATCCCTTGTCAAGAACTCTTAATCCAGCAGTTAACATTTGAAATCTTGAGAACATTTTCTCAATGTTTTCATCATCCTCCATCTTGAAGGCTTCATATTTCTGGATCAAGGCAAGAGCTTTGGTCTCCTTGACTTGGGCATTTCCTTCATGAGTCATTTTCAGTGACTCATATATATCATAGGCAGTTTCCCTGTTAGATATCTTCTCATATTCAGCATGAGAGATAGCATTCAGCAAAACAGTCCTACACTTGTGATGATTTTTGAATTGCTTCTTTTGATCATCACTCATTTCTTGTCTTGAGAGCTTTACACCACTAGCTTTCACTGGATGTTTGTAACCATCCACCAGAAGATCCCATAAGTCACCATCTAAACCAAGAAAGTAACTTTTGAGTTTATCTTTCCAATATTCAAAGTTTTCACCATCGAATACTGGTGGTCTAGTGTAACCATTGTTACCATTTCCATTGTATTGCTCAGCAGAGCCAGATGTAGATGTAGGTGTTGGAGTTTCAACCATATTGACTTAGCGTTTTTCTCTTCCTGAATCTTTTCTAAACACGGTTAAGTGCTTGCACCTTAGAACCGGCGCTCTGATGCCAATTGAAGGATAGAAAAACACTTAGAAAGGGGGGTTTGAATAAGTGTGCCTTTAAAAACTCTTAAGATAAAAACAACGAACACAATATTTTTATCTTGGTTCGTTGTTAACGAAACTACTCAAGTCCACCCCCTTAGAGTGATTTACCTCACCTAAGGATTTAATCCACTAATCACACAAGATTACAATGGTTTTCCACTTAGATACCCTCTAAGTCTTCTAGAGTATTCTGATCACAACCTGATCACTCTAGGAACACAATGCTTAGATACCCTTTAAGACTTTCTAGAGAATCCGATCATAGCTTGATCTCCTCTAGTTCTTTACAAATGAATGTAAACAAATTCTTACAAGAGTTATACAATGCTTCTTAAAAGCTATAATCACAACTGTGATATTTCTCTTAAAGTTTAAGCTTAATCTCACTAAGATATTACAACTGTAATGAAGTGAGGTTGAAGATGAAGTTTGAGAGCTTTTGAATTTGACAGCGTTTATGTATATTTGCGCAAAGTGTAGTTATCAGCTTCTCATTAGAACTTCTATTTATAGGCGTTCGAGAAGATGACCGTTGGGAGCATTTAATGCGTTGCGTGATTCGTACAGCATTGCATTTAATGTTTCACACTTTTTTCAACTACCTCGAGCCTTGCTTTTCCTGCTTTAACTGACTTTGCCTTTAATAGCTTCTAACGTTCCTTTTGTCAGTCAGCATAGCCTGCCATCTTGTACTTGCTTCTGATCTGATCTTTGTAGATACAATGTTGGAATATATCAGAGTCATAGCAGCTTGGTGCAGAGCATCTTCCTGTCTTCTGACCTTGAAGTGCTTCTAGCGTGATACCATGAGAACTTCAGTGCTTCTGCTTCTGATCTCAAGTTCTTTTGATGCTTCAATAGACCATGTTCTGATTCTGCTTGACCATCTTCTGATGTCTTGCCAGAGCATGTTCTAATGTTGCATGCTGAACCTTCTGAGTCAGTGCTTCTTGCGCTGATTTTGTGCATACTCTTTATATATTTCCTGAAATGGAAATTGCATAGGATTAGAGTACCACATTGTCTCAAGCAAAATTCATATACATTGTTATCATCAAAACTAAGAATATTGATCAGAACAATTCTTGTTCTAACACGCCTAAGCGTCAATTCACCAAAAGTAATATGACATTGGCTCACGCATTACAACATCTGTTGAAGATCGAATCGATTACTCTGAGGGACCCTCCTAAGAATCCTAACACCTACACTCCTAGCTATAAACCCAATGCGAGGTGCGCGTACTATTCCAACAGTCCTGGATATCACACAAACAATTGCCGGACATTGAGGAATAAGATTCAAGATCTGATCGATGACGGGGAGGTCAAATTCAACCCTCCTAAAACTCCTGTGATGATCACCGCTCCTATGCCTAGTCATGACAAGACTGATTGACGTCTAGACGGACGAACTTTTGGATCATTAGATCTACTTTCATTTGCAAATTTCTTTTCTGTTTGTTTAAACACTTGACTTATGATAGACATTATCTGTTTTAATAATCATCATCAGTGCATTACATATGTTTGTCTTGAACAAATTATTTCGCTATCACTCATTTTAAATTTCGTCTTTACTTTGCATATGTTTTATGATACTTGACTCCTGCTAAAGTTGTGTGCCTTTTGAGGGAGGATGACGAAAATGATACCGCAACCTCATACAGTATGCTTTTGAACGGACTATGTTGACGATGTACAGGCATTGTTTCAATTCCTAAACAGTGGAGATATAAGGATGTTAATCCCTCGTCAACCCCTTTGAGCCTAAGAAGTAGAAGTTTCTTTCTCATACAAATTAAACCCTTAATTATAACTTGGGGCAGGGTAGTTACTCAGTTAACTCAATTGTACTAGCTATTGTTTATACAAATAATGATGAGTTCCCGCAACCAGTAAGTCATGCAGTCAATATCCACCAAAAATAAAAAAGCTGTTAAGTCAAAACCTATGAAGGAGACTTATAGAAAAGTCGAAACATCCCGCTGACTGTAATCACAAAATAAGCAGTTCAGGCAAAAGTTAGGGATAACAAAAATCAAAGTAAAAAAAGAGGTCACTACAAATCCTCGACCAAAGCAAAAAGAATTACAAAGAAGGATGACTGACTGTCCAAATAAACTTCTGGTGCTTCAACCACCATCAAATATCAATGTTAATACTTCAAGATTTGATAAAGCTGAAACGCAAAGTTAACTGAGCATAGGATCGAAGAACATCACGAAGATTGGGATGGGTATAAATAAAATTTCGAGCCATTATCCTTTGTTTCTTAAACCGTGAACCAAGCCACGTTACAACCCTTAAAAGACCTAACTGAAGCGTGGTTAGTTCGAAAGCATATTGTCACCAAAAAGGTATCCTGACTCCTTAAGGTTTCCATAAATGCTAAGTTGATATCTTGATTTTACAAAAAATCACATTACGCTTTTACACCTCCTGTTTTAATGTTTTTCAAAAATAATCAAGACAGACATATGCACTGCATCTCATGAATTCATTATTAAACATATTTTGCTACATAATTTCGAATGTTAGCATCAAGAAGAATTTGCGCATGGTACAACTAATGACTGAAAGTTATCCCGACAGACAAAATCACTTCAGAAGCAATGTCTCTTATGTATACAAGGGGGCATGGCATGGTTTATCCAATCAACCTGGGGCAATCAAGTCAAGATTCCGAGAATCTCTCAAAGTTGCCAAAACAATCCGGGGCATGCATCCAAGAAGATCTGAAGCTACTTCTTAATCAACAAGGGACATTGTCCTGAGCCTATGATTAATAGGGGCATGTCGCCCATAGTGCACATCTCATAAAGTCCTCGCGAGGCGAATCTTTCCAAAGTCCCTACTAGTAGGGGCAAATCTATGCAAGTCCAGTTTGACATCTTGATCAATACTTAGTGGTGTGTCCTAATCAATATAAGTCCAGGAATAGCAAGAGCTATAAATCACTAGGGGAAATATTCAAAGTATTCATGCCTTCCCACAAAGCCGGTTACACAAGATCATATCCCCACAGAGTAATCATTAAGAAGATATCTTCAAATGTTCTCGTCCCGACAAAGACTTAGTTCCTCAACAGAATTTACATCTTCGACACTGTCAGTTCCCCGACACTCTTCTCTTCTCCAAACATGGTCATTTATCTCCATTATCCCCAATCCGGGTACATCAAAATTAAGCATCCGAATCGTTTTCATCCCCAAGCAGAAATCATAAAATCCCAGCTGTATATCTTCAAAACAAGATGAGACATCAGGGTCCCGATCAAGATACCTCATCACATACATATCCATACACTGCATATAGTGTCTCATGATAAACTCATGCACAACATACAAAGTTTCTCATTTATTTTGAGAGACTCATCACATAATACATGCATCATGACATTGCGTAAAGACTAATTATACCTATTACAGAATACAGGTACAAACACATGAACGAAATCTCCAATTCTCAAGATCTAATTCAGTTACTACGAACGGTACTGACACGGTCAACGCTCAAAGATCTAATTCTATCATCACGAACGGTGTAGACACGATCATTTTCAAAGATCTAATTTAGTTACTACGAACGGTACTGACACGGTCAACCCTCAAAGATCTAATTATATCATCACGGATGGTGTAGACACGATCATCCTTCCAAGGTCTAATTCAGTTACTACGAACGGTACTGACATGGTCAACCCTCAAAGATCTAATTCTATCATCACGAACGGTGTAGACACGATCATCCTTCCAAGGTCTAATTCAATTATTACGAACGGTGCTGACACGATCAACATTCGAAGATCTAATTCTATCATCAAGAACGGTGTAGACACAATCATCCTTCCAAGATCTAATTCAGTTACTACGAACGGTGCTGACACGATCAACCTACAAGGATCTAATTCTATCATCACGAACGGTGTAGACACAATCATCTTCCCAAGATCTAATTCAGTTACTACGAACAGTGCTGACACGATCAACATTCAAAGATCTAATTCTATTATCACGAACGGTTTAGACACGATCATCCTTCAAAGATCTAATTCAGTTACTACGAACGGTGCTGACACGATCAATATTCCAAGATCTAATTCTATTACTACGAACGGTGTAGACACGATCATCTTTCCAAGATCTAATTCCGTTACTACGAATGGTGCTGACACGATCAATCTCCACCAAACACTTCTCAATACATCGAGCTCAGATACAGCCTAACGTACGGGTCACTCTAGTACTTCTCAATACAAAGGATCTAGTCTAACGTACGACTCATCCTAGGATACAACCTAACGTATGGTGTATTCTGACAATTATCAACACAGTGGATCCGGTCTAACATATGACCCATCCTTCAGCCTAACGCACGGCTTTCCAGACATTTATCAAATGCAAATTGGATCCAGTCTAATGCACGACCCATCCTTCAGCCTAACGCACGGCTTTCCAGACACTTATCAAATGAAAATTGGATTCGGTCTAACGCACGACTCATCCTTCAGCCTAACGCACGGCTTTCCAAACATTTATCAAATGCAAATTGGATCCGGTCTAACATACGACCCATCCTTCAGTCTAACGCACGGTTTTCTAGACATCTAAACTATGTAAACTGGACCCAGTCTAGCATACGACTCGTCCTAAAAAGTATAGCCTAACGTATGACTTACTTTGATACTTATCAATACGGTGGATTCAGTCTAACGTACGACTCATCCTAAGTATATCCTTCAGATACAGTCTAACGTACGACGTATTCTGATTCTCAAGTCTATCAAGCTGGATGGCATCTTTAAGCCCATCTCAATCAAATCTCAATATCCTGGTGGCATCTCTAAGCCCGTCCCTGACAACTTTCATCAATTTCCAAATGGCATCTTTAAGCCCATCTCTAGAAAAGGTCCCTACATCAGCAAGGGCAAATTTCTTGGTATTCTAGTGTTCAATCCTCTTTCACCTTCAGATTCAGACAGACACACATGCCAATCTACATCCTCAGGTATAAGAAGATTGAATAGGGGCAGCTGTCATACCCCAAAATTTGCCCATCACATTTTCATACTCAAGCTCGTTTGAATATCAAAAGCTCGAGACTTGACTGAATGCGCACTCTCCTAAACAACAACTCTCCAACCATGGTTTTGATTCTTCTGAAGAAACTTAATAAATCAAGATCCCCAATGCATTTCATATGGCTTATGATGTTTCAAACTATGTCTAGGACAAAATTCAGGCTTCAATTCCAAGGATTGACCTGTCAATTGCTCAAAAAGTCAACAGTCGACTAGTTTGACCTAAAAGTCAACTGTGGTCAAAGTACAGTCAAAACTCCTGATTTTTTGTCAACAACCTAATTTTGAAGTATCATTCATCATTTGATCAAGGATTGATCATGATTCATCGAGAAAAGTTCAGAAATCAACAAAATCCAAAAGTTTCTAAATTAGGGTTTCATAAAAGAAAGTCAACTGAACTTTGACCAGCCATAACTTCCACATGGAACATCATAAATTTCCCATCCAAAGCTCATTTTGAAGGAAATTGAATTCTATACAATTTTGTCTCTCACAAGCCAAGTCTAAAAATGCTTCATTTGAGAGATATGGATCAAAAGATTATAGGTCATTTTTGAAAGTCAACAAAAACACCTTTTGGGTCAAAGCTCATAACTTGAACATGGTAAACTCAATTGAGATGAAACCAAAAGGAGGCTTTAAAGGACATCTTGAGCTTTATAAAAAGGTCAAGAACACCTTCATAGGGTTAAAATTGAGAGAGATATGACTTGTCAAAGTTGGATAATTTTGAGAGAAAAATGTGAAACAAAAAGGCTTCAAAATGGATTTCTTTGCAAATGGGCCCAATCTTTTTTGATTCAATCTTGTTCCCCAAGTCATCTAGAAGCTCCAAGTCCAAAGCCACGAATTTATGATTATTATTTGATTTTTTTATTGAATTTTATTCATTAAAATTATGGCTAAAATCAAAGATTTGGGAGAAAAATAAAAAGATGTGATTTATCTTTGATTTCCAATCAGCCAATAAATCAAATATTTGATAAAATTTTGTGATGAGAGATTGAAGAAAGATTGGTACAAAAATAGAATGATTTAAGTGAAATTGGGATCGAATCTTTTTCAATTTTTCTTCAATCAATTAATCTATTTTTTGTATCAAATATTCACCCTAATTTGCACCTTATAAATACCATGAGCTGCATACAAGGCAAGGGGACGAAAAATAAAAGAAAATTGGCCAAAGGTTAGGGTTTCGACATGGAGAAATATCCAAGAATAAGAAGAATTTGCATTCGGTCTTCTAGCTCATATCAATTCAAGCAAGTCATTCCACTCTCCTTAGAAGATGCTAAAGGGCAGGTATGGGTCATAAAACGTGATTAAAACGGTATGAAACACATACTTTTCGTTCTTCATGTTCATATGTATTTGGTTTTCGTTTTCCATATTTAATCGTGTCCTAACCCAAGCTAATGATTTATTTGAGTTCATAACATGTTTTAGAGTGGGTTTGATGCATAACATGGGAACTTTGAGTCATGATTCAATGCGCACCATTGTTAGGGCATCACACAAGGGAAGCTTCGTACCCATTGTTGTGGGCCGTTTCAGGGCAAACCGAGGCCTCCATTAGATTCGTAGCCCGTGATTTGGTAGATCTGGGCGCTTTCTTTATGGTTATAACGTGTTTTTTTAGTCTCCCATTGTTGCAGAATTATCATGGAGGAAAACGTTGCCTATTCGCAGCAAGGAAAACGTTGCCAAAAGTCCTGAAGCATTGGAGAAGATTAAGTTGAAGGGGGGACCACGCGTGGCGCGAATTCAATGGCCAGTCAGAAGTCCACTCTCTCTCTCTATATATATATATATCCACGCGTGCATGCGCTGATTGGTGGGTCAATCTGTCTGCACCTTCTCTCCGGCTGTGATTGGCCAGGCGTGCATAGATGGGGCCCAGTCTGAGTTTGTCTTTGACTTTTGCCATTAATAGTTAGTTTTGTTTATATTTATTTCAAGATATGTTATTGATAACTAACAACGAACAGCCAGATTGGTAAGGAGGAGAGATCCATGACATTAGTGACTGGGGTTCGAATCCTGCCAAATGCAAATATTTTTTTATGTCATTGTGTGTTCACAGATCCAGCGCGCGTATTCCATAAATTCTTGCGGTGCACCCTCGGTTCTAGCCACCAGATCTCCCCAGCAATTGGATCCAACGCCCTAGGAACGCTTCCTCACCATGCACCCTCAGAAACATGATACACAGGAGCGTACGCCAGGTTTCTTTTGTTTTGTTTTATTTATTTATTTATTTATTTTTTTGGTTTGTTTTCTTGAATTGTTTTTTATCTTCTTTTTAATCTCCTTTTTAACTAAATTCATTATTTATTTTTCGAAACATAGTTTTTTATATAATTTTTTTTTATTTCATAAAATATTTAAAAAAATGTGTTAATAATTAGGATTGATAATTTAATTTAGGCTTATACCATAATCTTTATTTAGGATTTTTAGGCTAATATTTTATTTTCGGGTAATAATTTAATTTTAGACTAATTAATTATTTTAGGGTTTTTAAACCCTGATTTTATTTTTGGCTAACTATTCATCATGATTATTAACCACTGTTCTTCCTTTTCCTAACCCTTTTAATTTTTGATCTGTTACCTTATAAGGTTTCATTTTCGCGCCCAATTCTTCCTCTATTTTCCCTGCAGGTGTTTATTGTAATAGTTTAGGTTTATATTTCCGCCTTTATTTTTCTGCCCACAGGTGTTTATTGTAATAGCGTAGGACTTTTAAATTCTGCCTTTAATTTTGTTTATATTAACTACGTGGTTAGTAATCTTAGGGAGTGCAAGCCTTGAACTGAATTAGATCACTAATTACAAGATAACAATATCTGAATTAACCACCTGACTGTGCCACACACGCACCTTTAGGGTAACCCTTCTTGTTGCCTTATGATTCTGTTGCCTCTAATTATACTAAATAATAGTCAAGTCCCTCGATTCCGAGGATACCTAAAGCAAGGTTGCCTAAAGAGATTGAAAATCATCTAGTCCCTCGAAGTTGCCTCGGTAAAAGATGATTGTCTAAATTGCTAAGGTATCCTCGCGTGTTGCCTAAAGATTAGATGACTATTATATCTTTCCCTTAGACTACCTGTCCTCTTTATGGCAAGGGACAGTCTTGTGGCGAACGATAATTTCTCGATGACCCTTCACATCCAATTGAAAGACTTCCTGCCCTCTCATGGTATGGATAGACCCTTTCGCACGAAAAACTTAAAGAACAAGAAAGACGAACTTAGGGTAAGGTGTTCTTAAATGCTTGCTCACATTCAATTCAAAAATCCAAAATGCTTTTCACACCTCCTCTTCAAAACGATTCAAAAAGACTACGCTTATTTACAAGCTAAAGTTCTTCTTCGAAAATCTTTTCTATTCACACACTACACTTCAAAATTTTCAAACAATTCAAACAAAGTGAGCTAAGTAATTAAGAGCCCATGGATAACCATGGATACAAAGGGTGCTTTAAACCTTCCCTTTGTATAACTTACCCCCCGAACTCAAAATCTTTCAAAGGTCTTTCTTGTTCTTTTTGCCTTTCCTAATTGGATAAAATAAAAGTCGGTGGCAACTCTTGCTATCCGCAACATTTCTTTTAAAGTCAGTTCACCGTATTACACTCGGCTATGTAAGCCAAAATCTTTTCGAAAAAGGATAACTCATACATATTCAACATCTTCGTCCCAGCCAATTGGCCGTGTTCCTGGTAATCCTTCGATGGGCTCTGTCTCCTCGGGATCTCCCATTATCTCTCTATTCCACTGAAATCCACTAGGGTGAAGAGATAAATAGTACAGAGCATTCTTATTTGAGGAATATATCTCCTCTGCTGCTCGACATGGTCCTATGTTGGCTAGGTTTTTGTCAAAACTTGTTTTGTTGACTTGATTCACTTCAGACATATAGTAACTTTGGTCTCCTTCTATGTTTTCAACTATTCCGTCTTCTCTCCAGATAGTCAACCTTTGGTGCATCGTTGAAGGTACAGCAGCGACTCCATGAATCCATTCTCTTCCTAATAAAAGGTTATAGTTTGCCTTTGCTGGTATTACCATGAACATAGTTGGCCTTGTGACTGAACCCACAGTTAGGTTTACTTGGATAACTCTCAAAGTATGCCATACTTTTCCTTCATAGTTGGGCAAAACCATGTTATGTGGCTTTATGTCTATGTCGAACATGCCAATCCTCTTCAACATATATTGGGGCATTAAGTTCACTGCTGCCCCTCTATCAATGAGGACCTTGTTGATGCCTACATTTTTTATTTTGGATCTTATGTGGAGGGGTTTCAGATGATTTCTCATACCCTGATCAGGTCTTTCGAAGAATGCATTTCGCTTTTCGACAACACCATTATTCATCACATAGTAACATACTGGTCTGTGTTTCACCATTTCCTCTTTGTTAGCTTCCTCACAATCTTCGACTTCCGTCTCTTAATAATACTCATGAGGGAGAATCGGCACCACGTTGCAGTTGAGGTTTACAGACAAAACTCCGTCTGAATCGAAGTCATTAGTCATTCGGTCTTCGTCTCTCCAAGATTGCGCATTTTCTTCTTTCCTTTCACTCTCTGAGCTGAACAACTTGCGCTCCACAGGGGGTTTGTTTGAGTTTGCCCCCTGCAATGGGACTTTGCTGCTGCTAGATTCTCCAACTTCTTTTACTTTTGAATCTCTTCCAGCCTTCTTTATTCTCTAGTGTCTCCTCCATTGAGATCTGGACATTGGGTTTTTGCCTTTATAATTCTCAAGCCTGTACATCTCTCGATTCGAAGTCTGGAACTGCCTCCTATACCCCAGGGCTGTTCTTCCACCTTGGTCGAAGTTTCGCCATTTTTTATTCCTTGCGCCAGCCTGCGTCCATCTGTCCACGGGTACTTCTGCTGGGAGTTTAAATGTCACTCTTCGAGCCTTGGGATGAGGGCTATCGGGCCTTCTTGATGATGCTCGATTATCGAACACGTACATATTGGGATTGATTCCTTGTGCATCCCAACTAGTAGAAAATGACACCCTTTCGAATGATTCTGCCATCAGGCTATCATAAACTGCCCCACACCTAGGACACATAATGATTTCAGCTTTCTCCTTGTGACATCGAACCAGAAAACTCACAAGACTTTCACCAGGCCTTGGGTAAGTCTTCAGCAACTGGTTTTCTTGCCTCCAGTGTCCTTGCATTTTGCTTCGCTGGGCCTTTTCGTAGTTAGCCTGAACTCTTCGACTCAACATAATTGAGCATCTTGGACACATCAGCATTCGCCCAGCATTCTTCTCATGGCACCTCTAGAGATATTCCTTCAAACTTTCATTTGCCCTTGGATTTCCATAGTTTCCTTTTTCCTTCTCCTTCACCAGACATTTTTCCAGTTCTTCAATCTCAGATAAAGGTTGTCCAACATTCACCATGTTGACTCCCGCTAGGGGAACTTCAGAAATCCTTATTTTCTGGAGCTTCAACCTGAGGTCTTCAGTGGTCTCACTAGTTTTCTCCATAAGACCATCAGTAGTCTTTGACTCGAACGAACCTTCAACTTCAGTATTGAAGATCATATTGTTACTTAGGCTCTCAGTAGCCTGCTTTCCTGCCGAAACCATCTTCCACTATGTGATATCAGCCTCAGACACATCCACCATGTTAATGTCGACAGGTTCAACATAGTTGGTGTCAGCGACATTGAGGGGATCAGTATCAACCTTCATGTTGTTCTTTCCTTTGTCAGCGAACTTCAAACGACCATCCTTGATAGCATTTTGAATTAGATCCCTGAGAAGAAAACATTACGAGTTTCTATGGCCAAAAAACCCATGATATTTACATATGGGGATCAAATTACACTAATTAGTGACTCATGATTCTTACTTAAAATAGTTTTATTCTATTTTTGGCAATTAATAATTTTGATTTTATCAAATTCTAATTTATTCTTTTTCTCATAAAATTAATAAAATCTCTCCTAATTTTGTAACAATTAAATCAAATTCAATTTTATAAAAAACGTGATTATAAATCAAGATTCTTAGTAAAAAAAACATTTTATTATCTTAAAATATATCAATTATATAGTGATTTAAAGTAAATAAAATATAAATTTACTTGCATAAAAAATAGAAAAATTTATTTAAAGTTAAAATAAAATTTGTAAAAATAAGTTTTGATATTAATAAATATTAAAAATCATAAATTTTCAGAAATAGTAATAATAAGTGAGTAGAATATAGTTTTATATTATTATAAAAATTGTGATTTGTTTAAAATTTATTAACATTTATTAAAAATCACAATTTTAAATAAATCACAATTTATGATTTTTAACATTTATTAATATCAAAATTTCTTTTTATATAAATTTTTTTTTAACTTTAAACAAATTTTTCTATTTTTTATGTAAATAAATTTATATTTTATTTACTTAAAATTCTATATATAATTGATATGATTTAAAATAAGAAAAGGTCTTTTTTTTAATCTTGATTTTTTTTTTATGAAATATTTAGAATTACCTTTTTTATAAAATTGAAGTGTGATTTAATTGTTACAAAATTAATAGAGATTTTATTTATTTTATGAGAAAAAAATAAACTATAATTTGTTAAAATCAAAATTATTAATTACCAAAAATAGAATAAAACTATTTTAAGTAAGAATTATGAGTCACTAATTAAACATTTCTAACCATTAGATTAAAATAAAATCAAAGGTTATTAATGAGTGTAACTATAAGTGTAACATATTGGTGTAAAACTAAATATAAGGAAGGGATCATTTGACACCGGTGTCAAACATTGACTTTTGACATCAAATCCTACCCGTTTATTGTTATTAATTTAAAAGTTAAGATATATTCACTTAAAAACTAACATGAGTTTTTTAAAGAAATTTACTTTAGCCATTAAATTAATAACAATAAATTGGTAGGATTTGTTGTCAAAAGTTATTGTTTGACACCGGTGTCAAATGATCCCCTCCCGTATGAGTGTGTGTGTGTATGTGTGTGTATATATATATATATATATATATATATATATATATATATATATATATATATATATATATATATATATATATATATATATATATATATATATATATATATATATATATATATACAAGAAAATAAGCTGGTTTGGAAAGTACCAAATTGACTCTGCTGCTGTTTTGGGCTGCCACGTGGGATCTTCTGCTACCAGCTTCAACTCTTCCAATGCATGCTTCATTTTTTGAGATTAAAAAAATCCTTCCTTGGAAACGAAAATTTTTTCTTCAAATTTTGCTATATCCTGAAAAATATTATTAAACTTTTCACTCTATTCATTTGTTCTCTCTCATATCTTTCTCTGCTTCAAAACTCAACTCTAATTTATCTTCAACCCTAAACCATCTTCCATCTTTAAAGCTTAACCATCATCATCGCCTTCCTCCGACCTTTCTACATGGCAAGAACGTTGAATAAACAGTTTGGTATCTCACTGAAACAAAAATGGTGTGCAAAACGGTTTACAGTGTCCAAATAAATTGGATTGTGATTTTAGGGTTTCATCTTTTTTTCTTCTGATTTTTTCTGATTTAGTGTTTGTTGTTTCAGGTTTGGTATTTGTCGCACGCTCGCGAAAAATGAACAGAGTCTCCACTAATATATTTATCCCAAAAGGGAAAGGAATATCAGAAAACCTAGCAAAGAATAAGAACAAGGTCTTGCGACCAGAGATCAGGGTATGGGAGTTGGTTACGCAAGGGGAAGGTACTAGCACCCCTCACGTCTGTCGTACTCGACGGTATCCACCTATGTTTGTTTCTATCTAAAGGGTGTAATTTATGTCTAAGCCTACATGCGAATGAATGCAAAAGAAACACGTGGAAAATAAAGAATTATTTACAATTGAGCTCGTTCAAGCCCCGCGACTTGATGCCTACGTATCCCTTTCAGGAATCAGAGCGCCGTAGTTCGGCTCAAGATTTTCTGTTTGTTTTTGTATTTTTTAGTTGGGCGGCGTTAACGAGCGGAAGTAACATTCCCTTAGATGCCTACGAGGCAAAAGAAAAAGAAAGGATTTGGTTTGTATCTTTTAGCGTAATTCCATGATGAACAAAACCTACTACAAGGCTTCGCATCACTTCCATACTTTGTTTGAATTTGAACCTTTATTAAGTATTTTGAGTGTATTTGATTGGTGTCTTTTAAAGGGGAATTTGTTTGTGACTTGGATCATACCAAAAGTTTAAGTATTTAGAGAAATACACCAAGGCCTACACCTCAATCATTTCTCTAAATAGCAGTTAAGAAATGCACCGAGGCCTACACCTCAATCATTTCTCTTGTTAGAACAAGATTTGTTCTAATCAATATTCCGTGTTTTGATGATAACATTATATATGAATTTTGTATAAGATAATGTGGTATTCTAATCCTTTGTATTTTCCATTTCAGGAAATACATAAAGAGTATGCACAAATCAGCACTCAGAAGCAACTGACTCAGAAGGTTCTGGATGGCTACATCAGAACATGCTCTAGTAAGACATCAGAAGATGGTCAAGCAGAATCATAACATGAACTGAAAGCATCAGAAGAACGAAGTCAGAAGCAGAAGTTCTGAAGTTTTGAATGGTATCACGCTCAAGCTCTTCAAAGTCAGAAGACAAGAAGATGCTCTGCACCAAGCTGCTGACTCTGAAATTCAAACGTTGTTTATCTACAAATCTGAGTCCAGAAGATAGTACAAGATGACAGGCTATTAAGTCTAATCTCTGACTGACAAAAGGAACGTTAGAAGCTACAAAAGGCAAAGTCAGTAAAAGTAGGAAAAGCAAGGCTCGAGGTAGTTGACAAAAGTGTGAAACATTAAATGCAAAGTTGTACTATTCACGCAAAGCATTAAATGCTCCCAACGGTCATTTCCTCTCAGCGCCTATGTTGAAAGTATTTTAGGGTAAATATTTTCTAATATATCGTATCCACAGAGATTGAGTAATATTGCTGTCGTTCTATAGTTACTTTATAACGAGTCATGAAAAGTATTGGTTTGATTATGTGATATCGAATTGCAATTAATAAAATAAGATTTAAATGAATAAAAGCTTAAAGATTGAATAACAATGGTGAATGAATATGTTGAGTTCTAGGGTTCATCAACCTATTCATATACAATAATCAATTAATCCACATGTGAACATTATCTAAGTTATTATCTTCATTCATCCTCTAAACGGATATTATGTCTAATGATCAATCTAGAACCACCTCTACCGGTATGATATTCGATCTCTCAGAATAACTATAAAGATAAAGGGAATGAATAACTATGATTTATGAAAACTTCTTCAAAATCTCATCTCTGAGTATTAATCAACAAGTCAATGTAAAAACCTAGAGCGAAAGTATAAACCCTATCTCTCGATTGATAGTTCAACAATGATATAAAATAAAAGCAAGGTTTTTCATTGATAATAAAACTTAAACAATTGTTCACAGGAATTAATCAAAGTAATTGCATCTTCATAGGTTAACTACTACCTTAAACTCAACACAATGGGGTTTAGCTCTCCATAGCCATGAAGAACACACAAAGTTTCATGGAAGGATTCATCTTCATCAAGGGAATGTCTTCAATTGATGTTGAATTCTCCGTCGGAAGTGGCTTTATGCTCTAGAATAGGATTGCTCTCTGAATTTTGTTCACCAAAGGATCTCTCTCTTATGAGGATTAGGGCTTCTATTTATAACAATTTGTCCTTGTAACGCAGCTATCACGGCTCGGCACGTACTGGCGCGGCGCGAACCCAAGTTAGAGGGTTTGGCGCGTCTCGCCCATGATTGGCGCGGCTCGGCCTTTGCTTTATCCCACTTCTTTGTGATTTCTCTTCTTCAGAGCCTCTACGCCTGCGTGTTTCTTCGTCTTTGCTTCTTAACTTCAGTATCTGCACAAATAACACCCAAAGTGACGCAAGTTGTTCTACAATCAGTATCGAACCTCTGAAGTTCAATTCTAACCATAAAATCCTCAAAACTCCTAAGATATACTCAACTTTAGCTCAAAAGGTAGTTAATTTGACACATGAAAACACTACTAATTCACTCCTAACAAACTCTCCCCAACTTAGAGTTTTGTTTGTCCCCAAACAAAATTACTTACCTCAATGAATACAACAAAACATACCAACAATCATGCAACAAGTTTTTCAAAAAGATTTTTCAAATGGTTCAATTCAGTGACCACCTCAGATACTCTTCATCTCCCTGCAAACTCAGAACATACACATGAAACAGATTTTGAAAGAAAATTACCTCCAGAAGTTCAAAACACTACACAATTGCAATTGAATCAGCAATAATCACTCTCATCAAAAAGTATGATGAATAAAAGAGGGGTTAAACACTCATCCAAACAATTAAATCAACAAGAATCCATATCATACGTTCACCATATTGTTAGCATCAAGTCCTATGGAATCTGTGAATCAGAAGGTCTTTCCAGGGTTGTAATGTGGTTTAGATTCAAAGAAAAGAAGATAATCAAAGGTTGTTCCTATTCTAGAGAAGCATATGAATCATACTCTTTCCTTTTTTCTTTGTACCTTAAAATTTTTCACCCATTTTTCTTTTTCACTCGTAGCTCGATGTTTCTCTTTTTCTTTTTCAACAACTGTTTACGTTCAAACATTGTTTTTCTTTTGTTTCTCTTTTTCTCTTTTTTTTTCAAGCTACGAATTTCTTTCGTTCTTTGCAAATCACCGCCTATACTTACTCTTCTTTTGATATGACTCTCCCCAACTTGGAGATCAACCTGTATTTAAATTATATGAATGCTCCCCTACTTTCTATGAAGGTCAAAGAGAAAACACATCACCCAAGTTTATGGTTGATGGTCCAAAACAAAACTTTTTATTGAGATCAAAACTCACCAGGTGTTTCCTTGGTGCATATGATGAAATTTATCTTGACCTCAGGCTCAAAGAATGGTTAGCAAAGGATCACACTCTCACAGAAGAAAATAAGTTTTAGGATGAAATCAGCTCAAAGAAACGCTCAGATTCAAACAAGTGCCTAAATCACTTCCACAGATTTCCACAAACGATGCGACAAATGGTTTAGCATGATACAAACAAGTCAAAATAATCGATGGTCTCATGCATATAGTAAACAATGGAAAGCTTTCCTCACAATGGTTAAGGCTAAGCCGATCCAACAAAAATAGTGTACCATAAAGAACTTCTGTCAAGTATTTACTAACAACCTACGTTTCATGCACACACTAGGAGTTTGAGTTTGAAAATTCATACCTGACTTGTCACTTATTGAAAAAGAAAGTGAAAACTTAATTTTTTTGAAAAAAAACAATTTCACTCACTACCACTTTCATGCATGTTGCTCCATTGTTGGTACTTTGCTTGAGATTTTCATTTTGCTGTGGAACTTACTCATTCTAAATTAGGGACAACATAAATAAAAATAAGCTAAAACAATATCATCATATCAGTGATCATAAACATAACAGCTCACTATCCTTCTCTAGTTGCCCCTGGAACTTATCTGGTCGTGCGCCTGCCACCCCCCAGAAGGAGATAGGGTTAGGTTTTGGCTAACCTGCAGTAAACAAGAGATCGGAGGAAAAATTTGTTTTCGCACAACCGCGGCGCGACAGGATCATCCGCGACACGCGAAAGCTTCTGCCAAAGGGTCGTGGCGCGGGCCTGGGCTGTGAGGCGCGGTGATGTATTTTATGCAGGTGATGTACTCATTCATTCACACTGGTCATATGATACTAAAATAAGAAAGTAATAAAATAAAAAACTTACTGCGTTGGGTTGCCTCCCAACAAGCGCTTTGTTTAACGTCGTTTGAGCTCGACGATCAGCTTCCTTAAGTATTCAGAAGTTCGAGAATGCATACTTCCCGATCAAATTCTCCTCCAAGGTAAACTTTCAATCTTTCTCCATTGACCGTCCAACTCTCTTTGGTTTTGCTATCTTCAATGACAATGGCTCCATATGGTTTGACTTCCTTGACCATGAATGGTCCTGACCATTTAGATTTTAGTTTACCTGGGAAAAGTCTTAGCCTGGAATTGAACAGAAGCACAAGATCTCCGACCTTAAATTCTTTCTTTTTGAGTTTCTTGTCATGGTATCTTTTCATATTTTCCTTGTACATTTTGTTGGACTCATATGCTAAGTACCTGAACTCTTCTAGCTCGTGGATTTGTTCTTTCCTTTTCTTGAATGCTAGGCTGTCATCTCTATTAAAGAAACGTAGAGCCCACAAAGCTTTGTGCTCTGTTTCTACAGGTAAATGAAATTCCTTACCATAAACCATTTGGAAAGGTGAGGCACCAGTGGGTGCTTTGTATGCGGTTCTGTATGCCCAAAGAGAATCATCAATCTGAGCGGACCAGTCTTTCCTAGATACCGACATTGTCTTCTCTAGTATATTCTTTATTGCTCTATTTGAAATTTCTGTCTGCCCGTTGGTTTGCGGGTGATACGGTGAGGCAATCTTATGCTTGATGCCGCACTTTTCCAACACTCTCGCAACCTGTTCATTGACAAAATGGGATCCACCATTGCTGATAATTACTCTAGGCATGCCAAAACGGGTGAAGATATTACGGTTTAAAAATTTCAATACCGTTTTGGCATCCACTTTTGGAGTAGCGATAGCTTTAACCCACTTGGAAACATAATCCACAGCAACTAAAATGTATTCATTAGTAAATGAGGGGAGAAAAGGTCCCATAAAATCGATACCCCAACAATCAAAGACTTCAACTTCAATCATGGTTTGAAGTGGCATCTCATCTCTTTTGCTTATCCCTCCAACTCTTTGGCATTTATCACAATTTATCGCATGGTGGTGAGCGTCTTTGAAAATAGTTGGCCAAAAAAACCGGATTGGAGAACTTTTGTTGCGATTCTCCATCCGTTAAAATGCCCGCCACTTGGAGAATTGTGACAATGCCAGAGGATTTGTTGGGCTTCCTCTTCAGTAACACACCTTCTTAGTATGCCATCCTTACCTATCTTGAACAAGTATGGGTCGTCCCACACATAGTATTTAGCGTCGGATAACAACTTTTTCTTCTGGTGCCAATCAAAGTCCTCTGGTACCATACCGATTGCTTTATGATTTGCAAGATCGGCGAACCATGGTCTTACTTGGATTTGAAAAAGTTGTTCGTCCGGGAATTCATCATTTATTTCTGCTTCTTGGTGAGTGACGTTTACATTGACCAGGTGTGATAAATGATCTGCTACCACATTTTCTGAACCTTTTTTATCCCGGATTTCTAAATCGAATTCTTGTAAAAGAATAACCCATCGAATGAGTCTTTATTTTGAATCCGGTTTACTTAGCAGATATTTAATAGCCGCGTGGTCTGTGTAAATCACCACTTTTGTTCCAATGAGATAGGATCTAAATTTTTCAAGGGCATACACTATAGCTAGCAATTCTTTTTTAGTAGTGGCGTAATTGACTTGGGCGTCATTTAAAACTTTGCTTGCATAGTGTATGACATGAAATTGTTTTCCTTTCTTTGGCCTAGTACCGCACCTATGGCATAATCGCTAGCATCGCACATAAGTTCAAAATGTTGTTTCCTATCAGGTGCTACGATCACAGGTGCGGTTATAAGCCTTTCTTTTAATTCATTAAAAGCTTGGATACATGATTCATCGAAAGTAAAACACGTACCTTTGTTGAGTAAATTACTCAATGGTTTGGCAATCTTTGAGAAATCCTTTACGAATCTTCGATAGAATCCCGCATGCCCCAAAAAGCTTCTTACCCCTTTTATGTTTACAGGAGGTGGATGTTTTGAGATTACCTCTACTTTGGCTTTGTCCACTTCAAGCCCTTTTGAGGAAACTTTATGTCCTAGTACAATACCTTCCGTTACCATAAAGTGGCATTTCTCCCAATTCAGAATTAGGTTGGTCTCAATACATCTTCCTAGAGCCTCATCTAGATTAGCCAGACAGATATCGAAGGTTTTTCAAAGACCGAAAAATCATCCATGAATACTTCAATACTTTTCTCGATGAGGTCGGAGAAGATTGCTTGCATACACCGTTGAAAGGTAGCCAGGGAATTACATAATCCAAAAGGCATTCTTCTGTATGCAAAAATTCCAAAAGGGCATGTAAAAGCTGTCTTCTCATGGTCTTCTGGGTTGACCAATATCTGATTGTATCCGGAGTATCCATCTAGGAAACAGTAATAGTTTTGTCCGGATAGTCTTTCAAGCATTTGATCCATGAAAGGGAGAGGGAAATGATCTTTTCTCGTGGCTTTATTGAGTCTTCAATAATCGATGCACATTCTCCACCCAGTGACAGTTCTTGTTGGTATTAGTTCATTCTTCTCATTACTGATGACAGTCATCCCCCTTTCTTCGGCACTACCTGTACTAGACTCACCCATGCGCTGTCTGAAATTGGGTAAATCATTCCTGCTTCCAAGAGTTTGACTACCTCTTTTCTTACCACTTCTTTCATTGTTGGATTTAATCTCCTTTGCGGTTGAGCTACCGGCTTGAATTCTTCTTCCAACATGATTTTGTGCATACAATATGCTGGACTTATACCTTTTAAATCGGCCAAGACCCATCCAATTGCAGCTTTGTTCTTTTGTAGAACTTGAAGTAGTTTTTCTTCTTCCTGTGGAGTCAACTTTGAACTAATAACTACTGGTTTCTTTCCCTCCTTATCTAAAAAAACATATTTGAGATGAGTTGGGAGTAGCTTTAGTTCCATCTTGGTTTCCTTCACCTCTTTTGGTGGGTCTAATATTTCCACTTTCCCATCCTTGTCATTCATGCTTCCTCCCTTTTCTAGTTCCTTCACAAATCCTTCAATTTCCCGTTCTTCCTCTTGAGTCAGCACATTAAATGAATCAATAAGGGATCTTTCTAACGAATTAGAGAGATGTATCTCACTGGACACCTCTATTGCTATCTCTTCAGTGACATCTAGCCGGAAGCAATCGCTTTTATCCTTAGGTTGTTTCATGGCTTCGAAGAGATTAAAGCATACCTCTTCGTCTTGGACTCTTAGTTTCATGATACCATCATCAATATCTATCATCATCCGGGCTGTTTTCATAAATGGTCTTCCAAGAATGATAGGTGACTCTTTATCTTCTTCCATATCAATCACAACAAAGTCTACCGGAAATAAGAATTTGTCTACCTTTACTAACATGTCTTGTGCGACTCCATAAGGAAGAGTGGTGGATTTATCTGCTAGTTGCAATGTCATTCTGGTTGACTTCATTTCAATATTCCCCAATCTCTTCACTATTGATAGAGGAATTAAATTGATGCTTGATCCTAGATCTATCAATCCATTACCAATATGCTGGTTACCAATCGTGACTGGGAGCGTGACTAGTCCTGAATCTCTTGCTTTTTGGGGGAGACGAGAGACTATAGCACTACACTGAGCATCAAGTACAACTACTTCTTCTTCTTCTGGTCTCTTCTTCTTTGTCAAAATATCCTTCATAAACTTCGCATACTTTGGCATTTGATCAATGGCTTCGGAGAATGGAATGTTGATTTATAATTGCTTAAAGATTTCCATAAACCTAGCATACTGCCTAGCATGATCCTTTTTTGATGGTGCATGTGGATATGGGAGATGTTGACTAGGAATCACACTGCTGGCTGTTTTTTCATTGGCGCGTCGCGACTGTGTACTTGCGCGCCGCGACTCTTTATTTTTTTCAGCTTCTTTATTCATATCGCTCACTATGACTTCATTTTCCTCATATTCCGCAGCACGATTATTATCCTCTTTCTCGGTATCATTAATTTCAATTTCCTTCTCACCGCCTTTCTGACCAGTTCTAGCCACCACCGCTTTACAATGCTCTTTAGGATTCTCTTGAGTGTTGGCGGAGAATGTTGTATTCGACTGATTAGCTGCAATTTGTTTAGCCAGTTGCCCGACTTGAGTTTCCAGATTCTTAATTGCTGCTTCCTGATTTTTCTGACTTGTCATTGTCATTTGCATGAATTGATTCATGGTCTCTTCCAACTTAGATTGTCCTCCTTGTTGTTGTTGCGGTGGCTGAGTGTACGGTTGAAAAGTTTGTTGTTGGTACCCTTGATTGTTAGGTCTTTGCTGATACCCTTGGTTGCTATTCCTTGGAGGATAATTCTGTTGATACGGTGGAGGGTTTGAGTATTGATTTTGCCTTGGTCCTTGGTTGTTGTTCATATAGTTCACCTCTTCTGCCAAGACTGGTGGGCAAAATCCGGTCTGATGATCTCCCTTGCATAATTCACACTTAGCAACCTGGTAAGAATTTGAAACTCCATTAAGCTCTTTGATTTGTTGTGGAAGTTTGGACATTTGTTGTGTCAAAAGCTCCACTTGTGAAGTTAGCAATTTGTTCTGAGCAAGTAGAGCATCACTATTAGTTAGCTCCAACAACCCTGGTTTCTTATCTCTGACAGTACGATCATGATTACTTTGTCAGTCATTCAAAGCCATTCTCTCGATTATCTCAATTGCTTCAGTAGTTATCTTCGACATTAACGAGCCACCAGCTGTGGCATCCAATAGTGTCTTATTCGTAGGTGTAAGGCCGTTGCGGAACATGTGAATTTGATCGACTTCCGCAAATCCGTTCCCCTTACACTTTCTCAGCATGGCTTTAAATCTTTCCCAAGCTTCATTCAGTGATTCATTACTACCTTGAGAGAATACCGCAATTGTTGTTTTAGCATCAAAGAATCGGTTTTGTGAGTAAAATCGTTCCAAGAATTTTTCTTCCAGAGTATTCCAATCAGTCATAACTGTTTCAGGTTGGTCGAGATACCAGTCCTTAGCCTTTGATAGCAAGAAATGTGGGAACAACCTTTTGAATAAAGTCTCTTCCTCTGCCTGGGCTACACCTGTAGTACCTGCTAGCTCGTAGAATCGAGTCAGATGAGTGTATGGATCTTCATGGTCCAATCCGGCGAAAGGACTTGCACAGATGAGCTGTAGAATACCGGTCTTCAATTCAGATGTCCGCCCGTTAGCGGCAGTTCTTGCGAATTGAGGATTGAGACGCAGACTATTTGCACAAGGAGATGTGGCGGCCATGTTAACAACAGTGTGTTGTATGGTGGCTTCTTGCTCTTCTTCAAACAGTTCGTGGAAATAAAATCCTTCAGACGACTCGTCAATTGTTTCTAAAGATTGTGACGAAGTCGCAGTTGCGTTGTCTCTTTCCTTTGCTATGCTTGCTCTATTTCGTGTTTTGCTATTCAATCTCCTAGCGGTCCTTTCGATCTCAGGATCAAAAAGAAGTTGATCGCTGGAAACTTTGCTGCGCATACACTAAATCTGCAAAACTAACAAACACGTGAAACAACCAGATTAATGGAAATAACTCAAAATAAAAACTATTGCAATGCGTGCAATATTGACACAGTCCCCGGCAACGGCGCCAATTTGTTGAAAGTATTTTAGGGTAAATATTTTCTAATATATCGTATCCACAGAGACTGAGTAACATTGCTGCCGTTCTATAGTTACTTTATAATGAGTCATGAAAAGTATTGATTTGATTATGTGATCTCGAATTGCAATTAATAAAATAAGATTTAAATGAATAAAAGCTTAAAGATTGAATAACAATGGTGAATGAATATGTTGAGTTCTAGGGTTAATCAACCTATTCATATACAATAATCAATTAATCCACATGTGAACATTATCTAAGTTATTATCTTCATTCATCCTCAAAACTGATATTATGTCTAATGATCAATCTAGAACCACCTCTACCGGTATGATATTCGATCTCTCAGAATAACTATAAAGATAAAGGGAATGAATAACGATGATTTATGAAAACTTCTTCTAAACCTCATCTCTGAGTATTAATCAACAAGTCAATGTAAAAACCTAGAGCGAAAGTATAAACCCTATCTCTCGATTGATAGTTCAACAATGATATAAAATAAAAGCAAGCTTTTTAATTGATAATAAAACTTAAACAATTGTTCACAGGAATTAATCAAAGTAATTGCATCTTCATAGGTTAACTACTACCTTAAACTCAACACAATGGGGTTTAGCTCTCCATAGCCATGAAGAACACACAAAGTTTCATGGAAGACTTCATCAAGGGAATGTCTTCAATTGATGTTGAATTCTCCGTCGGAAGTGGCTTTATGCTCTAGAATAGGATTGCTCTCTGAATTTCGTTCACCAAAGGATCTATCTCTTATGAGGATTAGGGCTTCTATTTATAACAATTTGTCCTTGTAACACAGCTGTCGCGGCTCGGCACGTACTGGCGCGGCACGAACCCAAGTCAGAGGGTTTGGCGCGTCTCGCCCACGATTGGCGCGGCTCAGCCTTTGCTTTATCCCACTTCTTTGTGATTTCTCTTCTTCAGAGCCTCTACGCCTGCGTGTTTCTTCGTCTTTGCTTCTTAACTTCAGTATCTGCACAAATAACACCCAAAGTGACGCAAGTTGTTCTACAATTAGTATCGAACCTCTAAAGTTCAATTCTAACCATAAAATCCTCAAAACTCCTAAGATATACTCAACTTTAGCTCAAAAGGTAGTTAATTTGACACATGAAAACACTACTAATTCACTCCTAACAGCGTATAAATAGAAGTTTTGATCAAAAGCAAAGTAGAACACTTGTGCAAAATACTGAAACGCTGTCAAAATCAAAACTCACGAACTTCATCTTCAACCTCACAAACTCTTGTAATATTTTAGTGAGTGTTAAGCTTAGAACTTAAGAGAAAAATCACTGCTGTGATTATAGCTTTATTAGAAGCAATCTTACTCTTGTAAACATTATTTTTGCATTGTTTGTAAAAGGTTCCTAGAGTGATCAAGTTGTGATCTGTAGACTCTAGATGACTTAGAAGGTTTCTAAGTAAAGAATTCCTAGAGTGATCAAGTTGTGATCTGTATACTCTAGAAGACTTAGAAGTTTTCTAAGTGGATAACCATTGTAATCAGTTGGATTGGTGGATTAAATCCTTAGATGAGGTAAATCACTCTAAGGGGGTGGACTGGAGTAGTTTCGTTAACAACGAACCAGGATAAAAATAATTGTGTTCATTGTTTTTATCTTACAAGTTTTTAAAGTCACACTTATTCAACCCCCCCCCCTTTATAAGTGTTTTTCTATCCTTTAATTGGCATCAGAGCGCCGGTTCTAGGTGCAAGCACTTAACCGTGATAGACAAAAGATTCAGGAAGAAAAACACAAAGTCAATATGGTTGAAACAACTTCATCTACTCCTACACCTGAACAAAACAACAATGGTAACGGAAGCAATAGTTTCAATGGCTATAATAGACCACCAGTTTTTGATGGTGAAAACTTTGAGTACTGGAAAGATAGACTCGAAAGTTACTTTCTTTGTCAAGATGGTGACTTATGGGATCTAGTGTTGTATGGTTACACACATCCTGTTAATGCTCAAGGTGTCAAGGTGTCTTGACAAGCCATGAGTGATGCTCAAAAGAAAGACTTCAAGAATCATCACAAGTCTAGAACAATTTTGCTGAATTCTATTTCTCATGCTGAATATGAGAAAATAACAAACAGAGAAACTGCTCATGACATATTTGAATCATTGAAGATGACTCATGAAGGTAATGCCCAAGTCAAGGAGACAAAGGCTCTTGCTTTAATCCAGAAGTATGAAGCTTTCAAGATGGAGGAAGATGAAAACATTGAAGCTATGTTTTCAAGATTCCAGACTCTGACTGCTGGACTAAGAGTGCTTGACAAGGGATATACAAAGGCTGATCATGTCAAGAAGATCATCAGAAGCTTGCCCAAAAGATGGGGCCCAATGATGACTGCATTCAAGATTGCTAAGAATCTGAATGAAGTTTCTCTTGAAGAGCTGATCAGTGCCTTAAGAAGTCATGAAATAGAGCTGGATGCAAATGAACCTCAGAAGAAAGGTAAGTCCATTGCATTAAAATCTAATAATAAAAAATGCACTAACGCTTTTCAGGCTGAAGAAGAAGATTCTGAAGAGTCAGAATTAGAAGAAGAAGAAGAAGATGATGAACTCTCTATGATCTCCAGAAGAGTAAATCAAACCTGGAAGAGTAAGCAAAGAAAGTTCAAGAACTTCAAAAGTTCCAAAAGGCCTGAAAGAGGAGAATCTTCTGGACACAGAAGATCTGACAAGAAGAAGGTGACGTGCTATGAATGCAAGGAACCTGGACATTACAAGAATGAGTGTCTAGAGCTTCAGAGGGAAAAGCCCAAGAAAAAGTTTGAAAATAAGAAAGGCTTAATGGCTACTTGGGATGACTCAGATTCTTCTGATCAAGAGTCAGACTCTGAAGATGAGCAGGCAAACATAGCGCTGATGGCCACTATTGATGATGAATCAGAATCTACATCAGACTCAGATTCTGAAGAGGTATTTTCTGAACTCTCTAGAGATGAGTTAGTTTCCAGCTTAACTAAACTTCTGGAAATCAAGGCTAAACTTAGTATCAAATACAAAAAGCTGAGAAAGCTATTTGCATCTGAAACTAAAAAGCTTGAAATAGAAAATACTGAACTTAAAGAAAAAGTTTTAAAACTATCTAAAGATGTTGAATCCTCTTCTAGTTCAGAAAAGTCTATTCCAAGCGTGAATAATATTCTTAAGGAATATGACTTGAGTTTCAGGAAGTTTCTATCTAGAGGTATTGGCAGAAGTCAGCTAGCCTCTATGATATATGCAGTTAGTGGAAACAAAAGAGTTGGCATAGGCTATGAGGTTGAAACCCCATATAAACTTGAACCTGTTGATGAGATGAAAATCACATACAAACCTCTGTATGATCAATTCAAGTATGGCCACTCTCATGATATTAGGCACACACCACATGCTAAGAGTTTCCACATAACACACACCAAGAAACATGTTGCACATCCTAGAAAATATCATGCTATTCAGAATATGGAATATCATGTTGTACCTCCTGTTAATCTTCATGCTAAACCTCAGTTTAATCAGAACTTGAGGAAGACTAACCCAAAAGGACCCAAAAGAATGTGGGTACCTAAGGAAAAGATTATACCTGTAGCAGATATCCTTGGCAGCCAAGAAGACAAAGGAAAACATGTCATGGTACCTGGACTCTAGGTGCTCGCGGCACATGACGGGAAACAGGT
The DNA here is from genome assembly GCF_029867415.1 of Vicia villosa. NCBI lineage: Eukaryota > Viridiplantae > Streptophyta > Magnoliopsida > Fabales > Fabaceae > Vicia > Vicia villosa. The sequence goes on along the minus strand of NC_081181.1, from coordinate 50,130,933 downwards.
CTATGTTCCAAGACTTGGTGCTTAAGTCTACTGGAGAAGTTAAGTTTGGAGGGAACCAGAAGGGCAAGATCATTGGCTCTGGAACCATATGCATTGGTAACTCTCCCTCTATAACTAATGTTCTTTTAGTAGATGGATTAGCTCATAACTTATTGTCCATAAGTCAATTAAGTGACAATGGTTATGACATTATCTTCAATCAAAAGTCTTGTAAAGCTATAAGTCAGAAGGATGGCTCAATCCTATTTACAGGCAAGAGAAAGAACAACATTTATAAGATTGATCTTCAAGATCTTAAGAATCAGAAGGTCACTTGCCTTATGTCTGTTAGTGAAGAGCAGTGGGTCTGGCACAGAAGATTAGGTCATGCCACTTTGAGAAAGATTTCTCAGATTAACAAACATAATATGGTCAGAGGACTCCCTAATCTGAAATACAAATCAGATGCTCTTTGCGAAGCATGTCAGAAGGGGAAGTTTTCAAAACCTGCGTTCAAGTCTAAGAATGTTGTCTCTTCCTCCAGACTGCTAGAACTTCTTCACATTGATCTTTTTGGCCCAGTTAAAACAGCATCAATCAGAGGGAAGAAATATGGATTAGTCATCGTAGACGACTATAGCAGATGGACATGGGTAAAGTTCTTGAAACACAAGGATGAGTTTCATACTGTGTTCTTTGACTTCTGCACTCAGATTCAATCTGAGAAGGAATGCAAAATCATAAAGGTCAGAAGTGATCATGGTGGTGAATTTGAGAACAGATTCTTTAAGATTTATTTCAAAGAAAATGGTATTGCCCATGATTTCTCTTGTCCTAGAACTCCACAGCAAAATGGAGTTGTAGAACGAAAGAATAGGACTCTACAAGAAATGGCCAGAACCATGATAAATGAAACCAATATGGCTAAGCATTTCTGGGCAGAAGCAATTAACACTGCATGTTATATTCATAATAGAATCTCCATAAGACCTATTCTAAAAAAGACTCCTTATGAATTGTGGAAGAACAGAAAGCCCAACATTTCTTATTTCCATCCATTTGGATGTGTATGTTATATTCTGAACACTAAAGATCATCTGCATAAGTTTGATTCTAAATCTCAGAAGTGTTTTCTACTTGGATATTCTGAACACTTAAAAGGCTACAGAGTATACAATACTGAAACCCTTGTAGTGGAAGAGTCAATCAATATCAGATTTGATGATAAGCTTGGTCTTGAAAAGCCAAAGCAGTTTGAGAATTTTGCAGATATAGAAATCTCTAACTCAGATCCTGAAGAACCCAGAAGCAAAGTTTCAGAAGATCAAGTTGCTGCTTCTTTAGAGAATCTCAGAATATCTGAAGAGCCAACACCCATAAGATCTTCTAGACTTAACTCTGCTCATCCAGAAGATGTTGTCATTGGAAAGAAGGTTGATCCTATCAAAACAAGAGCATTCCTTAAGAACAATGCAGAATGTCAATTTGGTCTAGTATCTCTGATTGAGCCAACTTTTGTTGATCAAGCTCTGGAGGATGCTGACTGGATAATTGCCATACAATAAGAACTAAATCAGTTTACAAGGAATGATGTTTGGGATCTAGTTCCAAGACCAAAAGGATTTAACATCATTGGGACCAAGTGGGTCTTCAGAAACAAGCTAAGCGAAAAAGGAGAAGTTGTAAGAAACAAAGCCAGACTGGTTGCTCAGGGTTATAGTCAGGAAGAAGGCATTGACTATACAGAAACCTTTGCACCAGTGGCCAGGTTAGAATCTATTCGCTTATTAATTTCATTTGCCACTCAACATAACATCACTCTGTATCAGATGGATGTTAAGAGTGCCTTCTTAAATGGTTATATAGATGAGGAAGTATATGTCCACCAACTTCCTGGTTTTGAAGACTCTAAGTCTCCAGAACATGTTTTCAAATTAAAGAAATCATTATATTGCCTGAAGCAAGCTCCCAGAGCTTGGTATGAAAGATTAAGTTCTTTCCTTCTGGATAATGGTTTCACTAGAGGACAAGTGGATACAACTCTCTTCTGTAAAACCTTTAAAAAGGATATTTTAATTTGCCAAATTTATGTTGATGATATCATATTTGGAACATCTAATGCCACACTTGGAAAGGAGTTTGCTAAGTCTATGCAGGCAGAGTTTGAAATGAGCATGATGGGAGAACTCAAGTATTTCCTTGGGATCCAGATCAATCAAACTTCTGAAGGAACTTATGTTCATCAGACCAAGTACGTGAAAGAACTTCTGAAGAAGTTTAATCTTTCAGAAAACAAAGAAGCAAAGACTCCTATGCATCCAACGTGTGTATTAGGTAAGGATGAGGTAAGTAAGAAGGTAGATCAGAAGCTCTATAGAGGTGTGATTGGATCTCTTCTATATCTTACTGCTTCTAGACCTGATATTCTATTCAGTGTATGCCTGTGTGCTAGATTCCAATCAAATCCTAGAGAATCTCACTTAACTGCTGTTAAGAGAATTCTAAGGTATCTGAAAGGTACTACTAATGTTGGTTTAGTCTACAGAAGATCTGAAGAATACAACTTAGTAGGATATTGTGATGCTGATTACGTTGAAGATAGAGTTGAAAGGAAAGTACTTCTGGAAGCTGTCAGTTTCTGGGAAGTCATCTGATCTCTTGGTACAGCAAGAAGCAAGCCACAATTGCCCTCTCTACAACAGAAGCAGAATATGTTGCTGCTGCTGGATGTAGTACACAAATGCTCTGGATGAAGAGTAAGCTAGAAGATTATCAGATATATGAGAGTAACATTCCTATCTTCTGTGATAATACTTCTGCTATATGTTTATCTAAAAATCCTATTTTACATTCCAAAGCTAAACATATTGAGATCAAACATCACTTCATTGGGGAATATGTTCAGAAGGGTGTTCTTTCTTTAAACTTTGTTGATACAGAACATCAGAGGGCTGATATCTTCACAAAACCCCTTACTGAAGATAGCTTTAAGTTCATTCTGAAGAATATCAGTATGGATTTATGCCCAGAGTGAAAGGATGAGAAGTTCTGATATATGGATTAGATTTGAAATGATTATTTATTTTCTTATCAGATATTCTGAACTTGTTTATCAATTAGATATTCTGATTCTGTTATTGCTAACATTTCATATGTCTAAGTTGATTCAGAATTTCTTTTAAAGCAAAACAGCTGTCACCAACTATTCCAGATGATGAACACGTGTTCATTCTGAAGGGACAAGCATGCGTGCAGTTGATGAGACGCCGCCCTAGGTAACTGTGCAAATCATTTCAAATATCACGTTTTACCCTAACGTCACTCAACATTAATTGCATTTGATTCTCTACATTCTATAACTGTCTATTCTCAGAATCTCATTGCATATTTGTTTCAAATCCATGTCTATTTAAACATCTCTCATAATTTTTTTTACTCTTTTCACTCATTCATCATCCTCCTATTTTATGCGTTTCTGTAACCTGTTCTCTCTCTTCTCAAACCCTAAAAAGAAATCCAAAAATCTCAGAAGTGCTTCAATGGCTTCCCCTTCTACTCAGAATGTTGGTTCGTCTTCTCAGCAACAACTTCAACAAGAATAAGATCAAGAGCAACAACTTGTTCCCCAAATAACTTGTTTGATTCCGTTGGATCAGTTGGAAGTTATCTGTGAGTTAATGGTAGATTTTGATAATCTGGAGAAACATGATGTTCATCTCACAGAGAATATGGTGTTTCAAGGTTGGGGACCCTTGTTCTATGATCTGTGTGGTCCAATTTATCCAGACCTAGTGAAAGAATTCTGGGTGCATGCAACTTTTATGCCTAAAGCAATTCTCTCCATAGTTCATGGTGAATTCTTCTCAATCACTGAACCCCTCATAAGAAAGTTGTTTGGTTTGATGAATGTTGAAGGCGTTACTGAAGCAACCCCTAGAACTGATTGGGATGCTGTGTATGGTGAGATCTTTCAGAATGTACAGAAGTCAAAAGAAGTTAAGGATCTGAAAACCATCTACAAGTTATGGACTAAGATTCTTTTGGGATGCTTTTATCACAGAAAATCAACAAGTTCTTCAAACTTCGGCAACAAGGACCAACAATACATTATGTATTGTATTGGTAAACAAATCAAGGTGGATCTTCCCTTCATTGTTTACAATCACTTGTGGCATGCTGTGAATGATTCAAGAGACGAAATCAGGCTGCAGTATCCAAACAAGAAGAGGAATGTTATTCCTTTTGGAAGAACCCTCACAAATCTTCTGGTCCAAACTAAGATTGTTGAGAATATGGAGAATGCTGGAATCATCAATAATCCTTACACTTTTATTGGGATCACTCTGAATGCTCAAACTCTAAAGAAAATGGGCATAATCAAGTCAATTGATTCTACTCCTCAAGCAAACCCAGAAGTTAGAACCAGAAGAGGTCCTGTTTTGGATGATTTTGAGTTGTTCTTTAGGAATGAACAACCAGAAGTTATTGTTTGCTACATTGCCATGCACAGAGAAAATGGTTCTGATTGTGAGCCTATTTGGATAAACAAGCAGAAATTGTTCACCACTAAGGATGGAGTTCCAGAAACTGTGCCAGAAAAAGAAAGGAGAACCAAGAGAAGGTTAGATCTTCCTACTATAAGTGAAGAGAAGAGAAATGATAAGCAAGCTGATGAACAGAAGGAGGAACAGAAGAAAGAGGGAGAAGCAGAAAAGAAGAAGCATAAGAAGGATGATAAGAAAGAAGAAGAGAAGAGAAAGAAAAAGAAAAAAGATAAGAAGAGGAGGAAAGAGGAAGAAAAGAAAGAAGAAGAAAAGAAGTTGGAGAAGAAAGATGTTGAAAAAGAAAAGCAGAATGAAGTGGAAAGGGAGAAGGAAAAATTAAAAGGAAAGTAGAAGATGGTGATACATAAGGAGAAGAAGAGGAAGACAGTTGGAGAAGGACCAGCTAAGAAGAAGCAACGAGGTCCAGGTATTGTCATTTCTAAACCTGATTCTGATTTTGTTTTTACTTCAAAGAATGTATAAATAGAAACAAACCCAGATATTCAACCAGAAAAATCCCCTGCTAAACCACCTCCAACCACTAAAGTTCTCACCCCCTCCTCCTTCACCCAAGTCTAAAGGCATTACGCCTATTCTTGATTCTGTACCCCCAGCTTCTGAACCTATCTTTGAAGCCACACCCCTTAACACCATCATTCCTCCTCACGCAAACATATCCATTTCTCAACCTCCTCCTCCTCACCTTAATTACACCTTGGTAGACACTGCTGAGCTCTGCCCTTTCACACCTTCATTTCCTGAACCCTCTGATTCTGATTCTTTCACTCGCCTCATGAAACTATATCCCCGTAAACCTAAACCAACTCCTGTTGTTGTGGTTTTAGACTCAGATCATGAAGCTGAATCCTCTAAACCACCCTCTTCTGAAACAACATTGTTTGTTTTGGATAGAGTTCCTCAATTATATGCCCTATCTTACCCAGATAAGCCAATTTCTTCTCTCCATCTCCAAATACCTAACCCTCCTCCAAGAACATCCCCTCCTAGACCTTCTGTTGATACACTTTTTGAATTATTAACTCTTAAGGTCAGAACAGGTTTAGATGCTCTGAAGGTTGCACATGATGCCAAACTGGATCATGTTGCTGCTGGCAAGATCTGGAGAACCGTTAGAAGGGAGATTCATTCTGACTTTCTGAATCTTCAGAAAGAGTGTCTAGCTGCAGCTCCTGGTCCTTCAGGTTACCTTCTGGAGTATGATGATGGAAGATACTACCATCCCATCACCAGCTGGAAACCTCTTGAAGAGAAGGAATTTGTTGATGAGCTTGCAGAAGAAGAAAATCCTTTGGCAATGGTTGTGTGGATGCCACATCCATACAACTGGTTAAGGGAGAATCCCTCTGAAAAAACACCAAATATGGTATATCCAGAAGTTGAATACCCTCCAGAACCTGTTGCTCCAACACCTCCAAAAAATCTGGCTGCAATTCTTGATGGTTTAGAACATCCTGCTGAAGAAATTCCTGTTGAGGAAAATCAAGGAGATGTTCTCATGGTCGAAGCTTGTGCAAATCCTCCTGCTATGGACAACATCTTTGATGCTGCTTCTGATGGTCCCTCTGCTTCTGTGTTGATTAACATTATGAAGGAGCTCCAACAGAATCAAGCTAACTTGGCTCTTCGTCTGGACAAGCAAGAGGATACAAGTGCTGAGTTCAGATCCTTCATGCAGGATCAGAAGGAAGCTACAAGAAAGCAAGTTGAAGACACTACTGAGATTAAGAACCTTCTGGTCGTCTTAGCTTCTAGGTTCAACCAGTCGTAGTCTGTCTTTGTGTCTTAGTTGTTCTTTGTTGTTTGCATCTAATTGAATTGCATCTATTTTTGTATCTTCTGATGTTTTATCAATGAAAAATTATATGTTCTTTCTTCACTCTGTGTGTTTTGTTCGTCTGAATCTTTATGCTTTTTGATGTTATGACAAAAAGGGGGAGAAATATGATAATTGAATTGGTTTATAATATCAGTTGTCGGGATTAAGTCTCAACATTCCTAACATTATTTGCAAGTTTTCTCTGTTTTTGATAGTTTTGCAGGAATGAGATATTCTATTCAAAGCTCAACATGAGAAGCAAATACATGGGGAAAAGCAATTCTAAGAAGAAGCATGCTCTTAGAGAATTGAAGCAAGCTTAGTGCTCTGAAGCTTCAAGATCAGAAGCAAGAAGAATGCTCTGATACATTTAAGAATGTTCCGATACAATCAAGTATAATCTGATACAATTGATTACAAAGGGAAAATTCAAAGCTCTGCAACTGTCCAATGGAAGCTCTGGAGAGAAGCTCTGAATGTTCTGAATTTCTATGCTATGTGAAAGTCTCAACTGAAATGGAAAAATACTCAGGGAAGTCTTTTATTTATAAATTCTTCTAGTATTAATTTCAGGGGGAGATTGTTAATCTCAGGGGGAGACATATTCACACACTCTGATTATATGCTTATGCTATAACTGTGTAATTGTCTTTGTTCATCTGATATTCTGGATACAAATTCATATCAATTATATATGTTTTTGTCATCATCAAAAAGTGGGAGATTGTTAGAACAAGATTTGTTCTGATCAATATTCTGTGTTTTGATGATAACATTATATATGAATTTTGTATAAGATAATGTGGTACTCTAATCCTTTGCATTTTCCATTTCAGGAAATACATAAAGAGTATGCACAAATCAGCGCTCAGAAGCAACTAACTCAGAAGGTTATGGATGGCTACATCAGAACATGCTCTGGCAGGACATCAGAAGATGGTCAAGCAGAATCAGAACATGAACTGAAAGCATCAGAAGAACGAAGTCAGAAGCAGAAGTTCTGAATGGTATCACGCTCATGCTCTTCAAAGTCAGAAGACAAGAAGATGCTCTGCACCAAGCTGCTGACTCTGAAATTCAAACGTTGTTTATCTACAAATCTGAGTCCAGAAGATAGTACAAGATGACAGGCTATTAATTCTAGTCTCTGACTGACAAAAGGAACGTTAGAAGCTACAAAAGGCAAAGTCAGTAAAAGCAAGGCTCGAGGTAGTTGACAAAAGTGTGAAACATTAAATGCAAAGTTGTACTATTCACGCAAAGCATTAAATGCTCCCAATGGTCATTTCCTCTCAGCGCCTATAAATAGAAGTTCTGGTCAAAAGCAAAGTAGAAAACTTGTGCAAAATACTAAAACGCTGTCAAAATTAAAACTCACGAACTTCATCTTCAACCTCACAAACTCTTGTAATATTTTAGTGAGTGTTAAGCTTAGAACTTAAGAGAAATATCACTGTTGTTATTATAGCTTTATTAGAAGCAATCTTACTCTTGTAAACATTATTTTTACATTGTTGTAAAAGGTTCCTAGAGTGATCAAGTTGTGATTTGTAGACTCTAGAAGACTTAGAAGGTTTCTAAGTGAAGAATTCCTAGAGTGATCAAGTTGTGATCTATACTCTAGAAGACTTAGAAGTTTTCTAAGTGGATAACCATTGTAATCAGTTGGATTAGTGGATTAAATCCTCAGTTGAGGTAAATCACTCTAAGGGGGTGGACTGGAGTAGTTTCCTTAACAACGAACCAGGATAAAAATAATTGTGTTCATTGTTTTTATCTTACAAGTTTTTAAAGTCACACTTATTCAAACCCCCATTTCTAAGTGTTTTTCTATCCTTCATCTCTCCCACTGAGTAGAAAAGAAATACACTGGGGCCTACGACCCAATCATTTCTTTCCCACTATAAAAGAAATAGTAGTATGATCTTCGTCGGTATTTATTAGGTTTTTTAAAGTTGAAAAAAGAAAAAGAAATGAATCTAATCTAATTGTCATATATTGATCTATAAGTCCTAAAATCTAAAGGAATATGCAAATTGGAGGCAAAATCACTATCACTAGAAATAGTCTAAAACTAAGTATAACAATCATACAAAAATTGCACAAAACATGACAAGGAAATAGTACTAAAAGAGTGAGAAAGTAACCTAAAAATACTAGTATATTTTTATCTATTTTTTATGAAGGAGAACTACTAAATATCAAAATTAAACTTACCTAAACTACTATTTTTATGGCATTTTTTTATGTCAAAAATTATCCAAAAATCTAACAAAATGATGATTATTATTATGTTTTTTACTAAGAAAAAGAATAAGAGAAAACCATGTTAAAAACCTAAAAAAATAAAATGGGGAAACTAGAGAACAAAACTTCTAATTCTAATTTGAAAATTATGAGTTAGGTGGTGAAAACTAAAAATGGTGGTGCATGAGTAGTAAAGGTGCTGGGCCCCAAGGGTGTTGGCCCAGCTGCTGTTTTTGCTATCCAAAAAAAAAACAACAAAGGGGTGGACTGGGCTTGTATGGGCTGAGGGGGAGTACAGAATTTGTGGCCCAAGGGAGTTGAAGATCCTTCTATATTTCCTAATCAGATTCAACTAATCTCTTATGGTCCATTAATCTACCAATTCATCACATTAAACTCAGATTAAGGCAAACTTTATACTTAATTAAAAAATCAATATCAATTACTATATTAATTAAAAAAAAAAAGAAATTAGAAGGATTAGGTTTACACGATTGGGACGATTCCGCTTCTTCTTCCCTCGGCTCAGAAGCGTGACGGCGGACCTCACCTCCACACTCCGACCAAGACTCTACGGCGTCACCATCGTCCTCACCGATCCCCCTCCGATTGCTCCGTCTCACACTTTCCGTTTCAATCCTCTTGGTCTCTTATCTCCGCTCTCCGACTGACTTAAAGACTACGCACAAAACTACGAGAATCCTTGCTCCTTCTTATATTCTCTTTTCCGTTTCAAGATGCATGGTCGTTGCTCCCTGTTGCAGATAAGATTGAAGAACGATTCGGTGATGACGATACCACTGAAGATCGTCAAAGGAGATTGATAATGTTGCAGTTGCGAATTCGCGGAGATTGTGGTGTCGTTGATCGGTTGCAGAAATTGATGAAGGTAATTGCGATGCAGATCACTGTGAGTTTGTTGAGGATATGTGATTGATGATATTGAACGAATTCAGAGGGTTCTTTTTGTTGAAGAAGTTTTTGTGAATTGACTTTTAAGTTCCTCATTCTCTTCCTTTTTCTGCTAAATCTCTTATGGAGAATATTGATTATGTAGGTTGAGTTTTGTAGACGAAGATTGAGGGATGGAGTTCGACCCTGAGATGGTGATTCTGAAGCGTGAAGATGAAGGAGATTTGAATCGGTTATGGTGGATTGGACTTGAAGATGATGAAGAGTTTTGCAGAATTTTTCTTGTGAGTTCTTGGAGAATGAACGAGTATTGAAGAAGATGACTGGAGAGAGTAAGAAAGATGAATATTGAAGAGTGTATTTTTCTGAAGATTGAAGCATAGAATTGGGAGTTGAAGATTCTATGGTGATTGAAGATTGTTGAATGAAGTATGAAATTGGAGATTGAAAGAAGAATGGTGTGTAGAAGATGAAAGAGAAGTATGGTTGAAGATGCAGAGGTGAAGTGGAGAGAGAGCAAAAATGGTGGAGAGGTTCGGTTATATAGGTGGAGATTTTATTGCAATGGAGGAGCCTTGGTGTGATCAAGTGAAGAGGTTAGTTATGAACCTGTTTTTGATTCCCATTTTTCTGCTAACTGAATGTTACAATTAGTTACAAAATTCTGTTATTATAACTTTGGTAGTTAGGAGTTAGTTATGGTTAGGAAAAGTTGGTTATGAATTTTGTTAGGTTAGTTATGCTGCATCTGTTTTTGGATTTTTCAATGGCTTATGTCAAGTTTTGATGTAGGTTTATCCAGTGTTGTTTGGACACTGATGGCTTGAAGGCTGATGGCCACATGACCTGTTCAGCTGCACTTTTGCTTATTGCAAATTTTTGCACCGAGTCTGCTGCAGGTAATGTTGGCTGGTGTGGTGTGGACTGTTTTTTAGACGTTGCAGCCTGTATGGAGCTTACAGTATCAGCAAGTAAGTCTTCTTTGCACTCTGATATTAATGGATTTTGTGTGCATACTAGTTTGCTTGGACTGTGGTTCTGAGATGATGATTTTCCTTGGATCGAACTTGACGATATATGGCTATACTGAACTGATCTTTTTTGTGCAGGGTAAGAACTAGCTGATGGTGTGCACCAGGTGGAGCTTTGTTGAAATTTTTATGGCAGGTTGGTTTTGTATGGTCTTGGCATCAGAAGAACGATGAAATGTGATGTGTTTGTACAAAGAGAACGTTTCGGAAGTAGTTTCGTTGGACACACCATCATCGTTGAGAATGGATTTCTCATGTTCGGTCCATAAGATGATCCATAGAGAAGCTGAGTTGACATTTCCATAACCATGAAGTTAGGCAACTCTAGATATAGAAGACATTAGTAGAAAAAATAAATGAAATATTTAAGCAGTTGCGTTTGCACGAATCGTACAATATCATTATAAATCTACCATGAGTAGTTATTTACCCGTGCGTTCGCACGGATTGCACAATAATATATGTGAATAAAATATATACAGATTAAGTAGCTTTGCCCCAATGTATATTTTAGAAGAAAAATAAATCAGTAGCTTTGCCCCAATGTATATTTTAGAAGAAAAATAAAGAAAATAATTAAGAAATCATTTACCCGGACGTTTGCACGGTTCGTTATATAATATAGTGATGGTTAAAAATGTATATAAAATGCAAAAAGAATAACAAATTTTTATTTTTATAAGAAATTATGTATTCATCAATCATAATTGTCTCAGGTTAAATATAATTTTATAAGTAGTTTCGGTCCGTCGAAAAATATTTATTTTTCATAAAAAATTTATGTACTTATCAATCATAACTCTATCATTGTTTTATCACTCCTACAATTAGGTTCATCATCTATAGCCTAATTAGAAATTTAATTAATTAGAAATTTAATTAAGATATGATAGTAAATATTTTGGCTATTAAAATATATACTTTCTTATTTAAAACATTTTAAAATATTTTCTTTAAAACAAAATTACAAATTCAATTGTCTTGATAATCTATTTTTTGATATAGTCATAACTAACATTTTAAAGCAAATTGATGAATTTAGCCATCTTTCTGAAAAAAAAATACATAATAAAATATATCGATTGAAATTTATGTAATTCAAATGAAATGAATATTATAGTAAAAAAATTTTTAAAAAAGAGAATAAAGTTTATGTAATTGAAATGAATATTATAATTAAAAAAATTATATTAAATAAATCACTTCTCTTAGTCTTTATTAAAAATAAGATAATTATTTTATAATAAAAATAACCTCTCTTTTCATTTTTTTTAAATAGTTGAAAAATACTAATGAATATGTTTATTACAGTAATCAATGAATATATTTATTACTATAACAAATAATAAATATAATATAAATGATATGATTTTTTGAATATAGAAACAAATGTCATCGTTAAAAATAAATATACTATCTTTCCCAAAATAAATATAATATAATTATAATTATTAAAAGTCAATATATTTTAAATCATGGGCTAGTTTATATATTAATACGTGTAAATATGATTTGCATATTAAAACCAAATCAAAATTCAAAATTAAATATTAAAAAATAATTTGAATAAAATAATTTGAATAAAATCAAAATATAAGTTTTACCTTTGCATTGAAAACTAAAAGAATTACTCATCACTCTGTAAAATAATTCAAAATTGTAATAATTACTTTTTTTAATATTTATTTATTTAATTACTATTATTAACAAATTATAATATTGATTAATAATAAAGAAACAAGTCATTAAATTAGTTTTAATTAGGAAATGAAAATAAATATGATAGGCATTTACTTTCTTAGTAGATTTAAAAGTAAAATATACTAAGAATAGCTCATGGATGGTGAAAAGGATTATGGATTTGCGGGATCAGGTGTAGTACATCCAACCTATATGGGATCGTATGGATCGTAGGATTACACATGGAAAGTTTAGGATGAATACTATTTTATTTTATTTAACTATTATCTATTTTGGTTTATGCTAATAATGGACTTGGAGTTATATTTTAGGTTATTATATCTCATTTAAGCCCATGTCTTGAATTTGATATTCATACCTCCTATGATTTTAGATTGTTTTTTTTAATAAGCTGGTAATATTATAAAACCAAAAAAAGAGAAGGAAAATACAAACACAAGGGGGGACCGGACCAAGACCCTTTAAGAAATGCGTCTAAGCCTAGGGGTACCTTCCCTGTCTAAAGTAAAATCCTTCACAGTAATAGCAGGAACATCAGAAAACCAACGAAAAGCATTACAAGATAGACCTATATACGCAAGGCTATCAGCATAAAAATTGGCTTCGCGATAAACATGCGAGATCATAAAATCCATACTGAGTGTAAGCACGGCAGTCGAGCCAACGAGATCTGATATACCAAGGAACAAGGTCCGGATTAGTAAAAGCGTTAACTGATGAGTGGTAAATTGTTGTGAATTTGAGTGTGAATAATTAGCACTCATCAGCTTAATTCATTTGCTTTTCGTCAATAAACCTTAACTTTAGTGTATATTTGGTATAGTTTACGTTATAGTGTATATATTGCGTTATCATGTAAATATCATTGAGTTTAATTGTTTTCATCTTATTTTTGTAGGTATTCAAGCATTGATATTTATTCATAGTTAGATAGAGCATTGAATAAGCTTTCCAACGCTTCAAACCGGGCGCAAATCGGAGTTACGGTTATCAAGTTATGGCCGAAACAGTGCAGAATTTTTCTGCTACTGGTGTCACTCGCCGGGCGAAGGATTAGGCTCTCCGGGCGAGCCCGACTGGCCCAAAAATGTGATTTGCTTCTGCCTGGAGTCGCCGGGCGAACCATTTTAGTCGCCGGGCGAAGCAGTGTCGGCAGAAAACGCAATAAAGCTGTTGGAAATCATTTTTTCAAGTATGGTTGGATATTTTAGAGCTCCAATCCATCCAATAGCATTTTTTGAGTGGAATGATGCTAGAAAACACAATGGAGCTGTCAAATGGATGATCCGGGGTTGAATCCTTCATCAATCGGAGCCGACAAACCGAGAGATTTTTGGGTTTTTCTTCTTTTCTTCTCTTTGTGGTTTCATTTGTGGGTTTTGTATATATATACTTTGATCTCATGTATATTTGTTGACTATTATGTTATATAAAGCTTGCTTTCATATTTTTATGGATTATTGTCTTAGATTGTTGCTTTGTGGCTATGTGTTTGAGTTGCTATAGAGATGTAGGGCTCTAATGCTTATCTAGGATGATTTTCTATTAACTTAATTGCAGAGATGGATTAGGTTGATAATCACTTAGTGTCAGTGCTTAATGCGTCTGAGCGGTCGTGTTTGTCTGAGAGATCGACATTTACGGGAAGCTCGGATTTCTCATGTGTTATTTAGGTGTCTGAGAGATCGACACTTAGATAATGTTGTGGGTTGTGTTCTTGACATGTGGTAATATTGATATGTTACAAGTTGAGTATATTCGGTCAATAAGTTTAAGTTTGTGAAGAGTATATTATATGCAATACTTGATAGTTTCTTCTATTTGAAGAATGTATTCTTTTTGTGTTAATATTTACTTTTCCATTTTTTTTATCTTTAACAAATTCAATCCAAACTCATAACTATGGAAACTGTTGAACGACAGTTCAATGCACTAGTCCCTGTGGAGACGATACTTTTTCTCGGAGTAATACTTCCTAATTTTTGTTGCTTGCCGCTTTACCGCTCCAACAAAATGGCGCCGTTGCCGGGGATTGGTGTTTTATTGAACTTGCATCGCAATAGTTTCTTTTGTTTTGAGTTTTGTATATATCGCACATTTTGTATAGTCTTACTTGTTTATATTTATACTTATAGTTGTGAATTTGTTATATCATTGTTTGTTCTTTTCACGTTTGCTTGTGTGTTGTAAGGAATAGCCGGACGAAAGTAACTTGAAGGAACTTTCTTTAATAACAGGCGTCGAGCTTACGACGTAAAACAAGCATGTTTATTCTTTTTAGTTTGTGTTTAGTTTAGGTAGTGTGATGCAATTGTCTAAACAAATTTAGATCGGACCAGTTCTTAAATTTTATATCTTCACTTTTAAATTTGTTTAGACAATTTTATCCGGTCTTTTAGTATATGTATATTAATTGTGTTCACGTTTGTGTTCGTCTTTGAGCTTGTTGTGAATAGCTTGAGGATATTTAGGTGATTTGTCAAGTTTGATCGATTCGACTTGCAAATGCGTGGTAATGATTTTGTTAAGGTTTTGTACACGTTCGAGGTATGTGTTTATCGCTTTCTATACTTTAGCATATTCAGGATACTTAGGCTTTTTACAACTTTTATGCCATTCATTCTTTTGTATACTTGTTCATTTGTGAACCATTTTAGTTCCCACCTTTTTTGTGAGGTAGCTTTCCATTGTTCACATATGCTGGAGACCACAACTCTTGTTCTAACTGGATTTTATTATGCTTAATCTTTTGTTTGTGTTGATTATATGAAAGCATGAAAAGGATCAAGGCATTTTTGTTTCATTTTGAGCACAACTACCTTGGCCAAATAGTCAATTCACCTTGTGAGTGTGTGATCATTAGTACCTCCTTTGAGCCTTTTTGTCAATGTCCATGTTATTTTTGCTAAATGCTTGTCTATGAGTGTTTGGTTCTCATTTTTGTATGGATGTTGATTCTTTGTTTTCTTGAACCCTTAACCATGATTTTTTGTTTGAATTTTTACCTTGCCTTAGAAAGTAGGGAGTATCCACATTTTGATAATATGGTTGAATTCAAGTTGGGGAGAGAATGATTGTGGACTTATTAGTTGATTGCTATGAGGTTGAAAGTAAAGAAAAAAAAGTCAAAAAGAAGTGAAAAGAAAAAGAAAGAAAAAAAAAAAGAGAAAAAGTTTTGAAAAAGAAAGAAAAACAAAACTAATATGGAATAATGTTGTGTTAATAAGTTTGTGTTTTGGTGTAACAATTTGAGATTTGGATGAAGTATGATCAAGATTTTGTTGTTTGAGCTTTTGTGAGTTGATCACTCCCTTAGGTTTTGGCAAGTTTTTGTTTCGATTAGCCTTAGGACTTATCCCTTGTTTGTTAACCAAGCCACATTACAACCTTGAAAAGTCCTTGTGATTCTTGCTTTTGTGTTTTCAACATGATTTTTGGATGATTGTATAATTTAGTCTTTTGTTTGCAAGATTGTTGGATGAGTGAAAATACCCCACTTTTGTGTTTTTCATCTACCGATGATTGTGTGCTAGGTGTGATTCATTTTTGAACAAGTGTTGTTTTAGAATGTTTGGTATATTAAGTGTATTTAGAATTTGTATCATGTTTATGTTGTCGTCATAGTTAGTGGTAAGTATTTACTTTGTGTGTACCGTTTTGCATTTGAGCCATACATTTGTTTCCGTTTTTCAAAACTTGTTGATTTGTGATATTTGGATTTTTGCGTTTGTTTCCTTGAGTTAGTTGATTCTTGTTTAGGGACAAACAAGTTAAAGTTGGGGAGAGTTTGATGAGTGGTAAATTGTTGTGAATTTGAGTGTGAATAATTAGCACTCATCAGCTTAATTCATTTGCTTTTCGTCAATAAACCTTAACTTTAGTGTATATTTGGTATAGTTTACGTTATAGTGTATATATTGTGTTATCATGTAAATATCATTGAGTTTAATTGTTTTCATCTTATTTTTGTAGGTATTCAAGCATTGATATTTATTCATAGTTAGATAGAGCATTGAATAAGCTTTCCAACGCTTCAAACCGGGCGCAAATCGGAGTTACGGTTATCAAGTTATGGCCGAAACAGTGCAGAATTTTTCTGCTACTGGTGTCACTCGCCGGGCGAAGGATTAGGCTCGCCGGGCGAGCCCGACTGACCCAAAAATGTGATTTGCTTCTGCCTGGAGTCGTCGGGCGAACCATTTTAGTCGCCGGGCGAAGCAGTGTCGGCAGAAAACGCAATAAAGCTGTTGGAAATCATTTTTTCAAGTATGGTTGGATATTTTAGAGCTCCAATCCATCCAATAGCATTTTTTGAGTGGAATGATGCTAGAAAACACAATGGAGCTGTCAAATGGATGATCCGGGGTTGAATCCTTCATCAATCGGAGCCGACAAACCGAGAGATTTTTGGGTTTTTCTTCTTTTCTTCTCTTTGTGGTTTCATTTGTGGGTTTTGTATATATATACTTTGATCTCATGTATATTTGTTGACTATTATGTTATATAAAGCTTGCTTTCATATTTTTATGGATTATTGTCTTAGATTGTTGCTTTGTGGCTATGTGTTTGAGTTGCTATAGAGATGTAGGGCTCTAATGCTTATCTAGGATGATTTTCTATTAACTTAATTGCAGAGATGGATTAGGTTGATAATCACTTAGTGTCAGTGCTTAATGCGTCTGAGCGGTCGTGTTTGTCTGAGAGATCGACATTTACGGGAAGCTCGGATTTCTCATGTGTTATTTAGGTGTCTGAGAGATCGACACTTAGATAATGTTGTGGGTTGTGTTCTTGACATGTGGTAATATTGATATGTTACAAGTTGAGTATATTCGGTCAATAAGTTTAAGTTTGTGAAGAGTATATTATATGCAATACTTGATAGTTTCTTCTATTTGAAGAATGTATTCTTTTTGTGTTAATATTTACTTTTCCATTTTTTTTATCTTTAACAAATTCAATCCAAACTCATAACTATGGAAACTGTTGAACGGCAGTTCAATGCACTAGTCCCTGTGGAGACGATAATTTTTCTCGGAGTAATACTTCCTAATTTTTGTTGCTTGCCGCTTTACCGCTTCAACATTAACCACCAACACACAATCAGTTTCTATCCAAATATTCCTCCAACTATTTAGTCTTGCTATTTCAATAGCAATCATAGCCGCCGTAAGCTCTGTCGTTTCAGCAGTACCATCCCCCAAAAACTCACAAAAGCTCCCTAAATGATCAGCTTTATGGTTTCTAAATATCCCTCCACAAGCCATAACTTTGGGGTCACCACAGGCTACCCCATCAATGTTTACCTTAGTCCAGCCTAAAGGAGGTGGGCACCAAAGGACATCCAAGAAAGCAGCCTGTCCTCCCCCAGGATGAATAGCTATGTTGAATCCTTTTAACAAAGAGAAGCTTCTCATAGAGTTATTAGCCAAGCAAGATGTGGTATCTCCCACCATTTTAGCCCGAGCCATAATGCTAGCAACACATTGCTTCCAGTGCCTTCTTCTACCTTCAAATTTCAGTGAATTGCGAGCGTTCCAAACGTAATAAAATAAACTGCAAACCGTTGAAGTTACAACGACCTTGGCTTGCTTCGAGGGAGCACAATCAATCAAATTCCAGCAGTCCTGAATGCTTACAACATTATGCCCCAACTGTAGCTTGTCCTTTAACCAATTCCAAACCTTCTTCACAAAACAACACTCAAAGAATGTATGCATAGTGGAGTCTGCAGCTTTACAACAGAGCACACACATTGAAGGGCCTAAGAAACCATGAATGGTGAAAGCCTCATCAGACGGTAACTTTTTGTGAATCATTCTCCAAAGAACCATGGCATGAGAAGGAGGGACATGTTTGTTCCAAATCAGACTCGCCCAAGAAACCAGAGATCCTTTTCTTTTGAATTTTCCCATAAGCTTGTTTGAGACTCAAATCCCCATTAATCTCATCCTTCCAAATGATGTAATCTGCTATGCTGACCTCCGGAACCTTGACTGCAGCAATTAAATGACTCAGGATAGGGTACGCCGCATAGACATTAGCAGGGATGCACCATGATTGATCAATGAGCCAGTCCTTAATCAAGGTTTGTAAGTTTGTGTGATAGATTTTAGGGATATTGAATTTGTCCACAAGAGGTTCATCTAACCATTTGTCTTTCCAGAAATTAATCCTTGCGCCATTGCCAATTATCAATTGAGATTGCTCCATCACCATGCCATAGTGTTCGTTAATGCTGTTCCAGATAGATGATTTAACATGGTATGAAATTGGTTTACCATTCCTCAAAACTCTAGAAGCAAGGACAGAGGACCAACTCTACAGGCCCTTCACAAAATTCCAACAAAGATGCAGATTTGTGGCCGAGTTAAAGGAAGACAAAGACTTAATCCCAAGCCCACCTTCTTGAATGCTCTTGCAGCAGTCCTTCCAGGCCACTGTGACAAGCTTTCTTTGGTCCAAATTTCCACTCCAAAGGAAATTCATCAGCCACATGTTGATTTGTTTGATTAAGGAGGCTGGCCAAGAATAAACAGTAATGCAGTGTATAAGCATGCTCTGGACCACAGCTTTAATAAGTTGAAGTCTACCAGCCCTAGACAACAAACAAGCCTTTCAATGAGCCAACTTGACTTTGATTCTGTCTGCAATAAAGGAAAAATAATGAGATTTAGGTCTTCCTACAAAGATAGGAGCTCCAAGATATAAGAAGGGCAGTTTGGCCATTTTAAAACCAATAAGATCAGCTAAAACTTTATGTCTGTCTGCACTCATTCCTCCAACATATATGAGAGATTTAGCCATGTTGCACACTTGACCAGAACAAACAACATACTCCTTCAAGAGATTGTCAATGGCCTTTAAGGATTTCTGGTCACCCCTGCAGAAAATCATTATGTCGTCAGCATACAGAGTGTGGGAAGGGGCAAAGGATGTTCTATTAGCCTTAATAAGATTAATTTGATTGGAGATAACTAATTGAGTGATGCCTCTACTAAGCACTTCTTCAGCCAGACAGAAAAGAAGAGGAGACATGGGGTCTCCTTGTCTAACCCCATTGGAACAGTTGAAAAAACCAGCCTGCCTACCATTAAATCCAACTGAGAGTTTGGCAGAATGCAAGATGGTGGAAATCCATCCACACAGCTGCTGACTAAAACCAAAACAGGACAGAGTCTTAAGAAGAAAATTCTAATTCAAGGTGTCAAAGGCTTTTGATATGTCTATTTTTAAAGCTACATTCCCACTATAACTCTTGTTTCCAAGAATATTGACTGCCTCAAAGGTCAAGCAGATGCCTTCCTTAATATTCCTACCTCTAATAAAACCTTTCTGCTCAGAGGAAATAATAAAAGGCATAATGGGAGCCAATCTATCAGCCAAAATCTTAGAAATGATTTTAAATTTGAAGTTAGCAGGGGCTATAGGCCTAAAATGATTGGTACTGTTAGCATCATTAGACTTTGGTATAAGCACAATAGTATTAGAATTATAGTTAGGAAGAATCCAGTTTTGTAAGAAAAATTGAGTTGTAGCATTGATCACATCATTTTTAATGATATGCCAATACTTATGGAAGAAAACAGCTCCAAACCCATCTGGACCAGGAGCCGAGTCTGACTTCATATTCATGACCGCATGAGTAATTTCCTCTGCACTAGGAATAGCCACCAGCATAGCATTCGATCTGTCATTCACCACTTTTGGAATTACTTTCTCAATAAGCCCTGTATCCTGCATATCAATATTCTGATTGAAAAGGTTAGTGAAATGATTAACAAGATGGGATTCAATCTTATTTTGATCAGAGGTGACACTATCATTTATGTTAAGGGAGGATATAAGATTTTGTTTTCTTCTGATCTTGGCAAAAGTGTGAAAGAATTGAGTATTTCTGTCCCCTTCTGTGTGCCATTTAATACTAGCTTTCTCCTTCCAGAATTCCTCTTCAAACATTAAAGCTTTTTCTAACTATGATTTTAGATTGTTTATTTATAAATAAGTTGGATTTAATAAGTAATAGTATTTAATTTAATAAAATATACTTGTAAAATGTATGCAGAGGTTTTGACACGTATATGCATGCAAA